>NC_091829.1:127694859-128034026 GCF_038994185.2 Dermacentor albipictus
GAGACACGTCATCTATGAGACACGTATACAGCCAGGCTCCTATATCGTCAAGGGTGGCGATGCAGGCTTCTTGGTACATCTCAACTGAAGGTTAAGATGTACCAAGATAACAAGGTGCCTTCTTTCGTCCTCATGTTTCCCGGTGCTCAACCACATTTATTCCTCTGTCGCACTTCCTCCTCCACACGCTGCGTCATTCAGCGGCACCGCCACATTGTCGGAGCATGGCGCTCGTGTGGATATACTTTAGGACACGTTTGTCTGATTATATGTGGCGAGTTCAAGACTTCCCAGCACTGGATATATTTTAAATGATATTTTTCGCCATTGAAGGGCGGACCATACTAAGCAATGCAGTGTTACCTAAGTTGGCATCAAAGAGATTCACTAAAGGGGGGTACATATCCAGTAACACAATGCCACTGGTGATCAATTCCTTAATCAATGGCTTTTATTTTATTTCCACCTTAAAAAAATACCCACCGACTAAAGTTGGCAACAAGGACGTTCATTGAAGAGCGGCGCATACCATATATGGCACATACTCAGTGATCCGAGTTGGTGTTAAGTTTATTGAAAAGTGCCGCAAACCTTGTTACGCGCACCCAGTCACTCAAGTTGGCATGAAAAGTATTCATTCAAATTGGGCAATACCAACTTGCACATTGTTGCCAGCTGCCAAGTTGTCGTCAAGTAGGTTCATTGAAACGGCACGTAACTAGTGCCAGATATCGAGTGCTAAATACCCGGTGACCCAAGTTGCTCAAAAGGCAGCTTTCGAATCCAGTTCACTCAGCCCAGCAGCCCGATGCGCTACCCATAGACCTCCTCCCAGTGACTCTAGTTCGCGGGAAAACATCGATAGATAGATAGATAGATAGATAGATAGATAGATAGATAGATAGATAGATAGATAGATAGATAGATAGACAGATAGATAGATAGATAGATAGATAGATAGATAGATAGATAGATAGATAGATAGATAGATAGATAGATAGATAGATAGATAGATAGATAGATAGATATCCTCTGGAAAATACCCTAATAATGATAATCGCATTAAAATTGAATTCCTTCATATTTCCTGCCGGTGAAACGTCTCACATCCAGAAAGAAGGAACCGAAAGTTAGCGGGGCCAACAGAAGAGATCTCTATTCCCGAGGAAAATTTGATTTTCTCCCTGACAGAGTAGCCAAAACAGAGGTCGGCACGCTCCCTCACTGACCTGCGAGCGGAGGCACCGGCTGGCGGTCGCTGGAGAACCACGGAGATTGTGGATAGCGCGGCACGTCGTCTGCTACGCCATACGTGGGCGTAATGCGTGCGCATATTTAAATACGATTTCTTTCGTGCTTGTAACATGGCCGTAAAAGCTGGTCGACATCTTTGGATGCTCTGAAGTATTCAGCCTTGCGCTGTGGTTCTTGCGTTGCAGTAAGGTCAGTTTTAAATGTATGTATGTAGGTGGGACATTAGTCAAAAGAAGGACAAGAGATGGGTGGTGCAACCCACCGCCCCATTTCAAAGGGAACGCTCATAGCTGAAGGAAGTATGGGACATGCGGAAAGCAGACTTCAGAAGAGCATTTATGTTGAAGAGTCTATTTTAGACGATATGGGACTCAAATGTACTGCTAATGAGTCTGAACTCCTTGTACTCAAGAACAGAAGAAGGGGTAGAAAACCGAGAGGATACGTTCCCGAGGAAGAACCTAGGCTAGTACTAACCACGAAGGTAGGCGAATCTATTAAGCAAGTAGAATCCATTAGAGTCTTAGGGTTATTCCTATAGGCAAACGGGGCAAATGGAAGAACAATACGACACATCAAAAGCAAGAGTGTGGAGGTAATAAGACTGCTAAGGAGAATCACTAACAGACACAGAGGGCTGGGAGAAGAGAGCGCCATGAGACTGGTCCAGGCTTTCGCCTTGTGTCACTTCTCATATGTAGCTGGGATGCTCAGTTGGACAGAGACAGAGCTAAACAAGTTGAACAGATCAATTAAAAGGCTAGTAAACACAACAGTGGGGTTACCGATTAACATGCCGGTTAACAAATTAAGGAAACTGGGGCTCCACAACACAATAGCCGAGATAATTGAAGCTCAGCAAATTGCCCACAGAGAGAGGCTCTCTGGAACGAGGCCAGGTATAGCAATACTAGAAGAGGTAGGATGGTGCGCAACCGAATCCAAAATTCCAGGTGAAGGCACAGTAGAACTAAAAGATAGCATAGGAGAGATAATCAAGACGACTCCTTTCACCAGAAAGATGCACCCGGTGCACAACCTGGAAAGACGAAAGGCAAGGGCATCCGTCCGTCCGTCCGTCCGTCCGTCCGTCCGTCCGTCCGTCCGTCCGTCCGTCCGTCCGTCCATCCGTCCATCCAATGATTACCCGCGTCGAGCGCGCGATATGTGACAATGACACTCTCCTTCACCACAAGCGAGCCAGTTTGATTGCCCATTTGTGTTTCCAGTAAAACATACAAAGTGCTTTCCCTAATTTTAAAGAAATTAAGTAAAGTCGTTGCAGCGACACGTGCATACCGGACTTCACTTGTGGCATTTTGTTTATCACTCCACAATCTCTATGCTACACCGCAACATGATCTAGGTAGCATGAATATCAACATCGGAAATTATTAGCATGTGTTTATTCTTGCACCATACACATTATATTGTGAAAACTGCATCATTATAGTTCCAATGACAGCATAACCCTCACTTAGTGGTCCGGCGGCAGCCTCAGATTTTCTTTTAATGTGCAGTTCTGAAGTCACGAGGGTGAATTTATTTTGCCTCGGAAGTAAATTGTGGACATTTGTGTTTTTGACTCGCTGCAAATAAATCAAATCTAGAATAGGGCTATAGTGAGGGTCATATGAGGATGCGGAATGTCATAACCTCAAAGTCAAATGCGGTTAATATAATTTCTTTCCGCTCTTCCCTGGGGACTTTTTAGCTGGCCTAAGCGCAGCGGTCATTGTAAGCGGAAATATTACAACCTAATATCTTTAGCCCCTCAAATATTTACAGTTTTAGGTGTGACCATGCAAGGGCAGCTTGTGTCCAAATTAAGCGTTTTAGTGTTACTGCGATAAAATTATTCTCGTCTGAAGCAACCTGCCGATCTTGCTAACAAGCTGTCACTCATGGTGCCCTAGTTTTTTACATTTCACAGTGAATAAAAAAAAACAAAGAAAGCGGAGATGTATGGCACAGATGTAAAAACAAGCGGAGCTAGAGGATCAGTGAAGGTGTTTATTGTATGGCGTGGGCAGCCTGACCAACACAGTCAATAAGACTAAACGACGAACATAGCGCAATGATCCAACGTCAGGCATAGTCCGCTTTTTTTTCGGCAGAGCGACCTCAGACTGCTACAACAGGATAAAGAAGGACGGTTCGTCGTCATGCCGTCAGGGGTTTTTCACGAGAAGGCAATGGCTGCTGTCAAAAAGAAGTTCAAACCAATGCCTGCAAAAGCCGCAATGATAAAGGCGAAGGCTGTTTCCATGTGCAGGGAGATGGAACTGCACAAACTAGCTACTTCCGTCAGCAAAAACAAAGGTGATGGCTTGATCGTGGTTTTTACGGCCAAGATGCACAAGGAGGATTTCCCCTTCCGGTCTATCGTGAGTGAAAGAACTGGTAGAACGATGTAAGCAGGTTTTTGCAGAGGTGTTTGTCGCACCTAGAAGTGAGCGACACTTTGAAACATGACATTCGTCAGGCTTCTTTCATTGATATAGAAGATTTGTTTTATTCAGTACCTCACGTTTCATTACTTGAGGCTGTTCGAAAATATATTGAAGCGAATGGCGAAATGTCTTTTCAGAATTTTGCCGTGTTGAGTGTTGATAGGCAGTGGAGGCAGTGCGAGCTCTGAACGCCTCTGCTTATTTGTTCAGGAGTTATCACTGGTCATCACCTCGGGATTTTCGTCACGGGGATCTCTGGCACCTGCGTCCTGGGCTCAACAGCACTGACAGTGCAATAACGAATCAACGTGCAACCACGTGACCCAGTCGTCCCCACCTGGATCCCGAATCAACATGCAACCACGTGACCTTATAGTCACAGCCTGGATCCCGTTAAAAGGACCCCCAGATGACTACAGCAGTCACTTGGCACCGGAGGGAGCAAATAGTGCGAACTCTGAACCGTTCTCGTTATTTCTTCAGGTTTCCACTTTTCCGATTCTTTTCAAAGTGCCTTGCTAAGTACATTGCTGCCTCTGCTGTCTCATTGTGTTGACTTTTTTCTGTCCTGAATTCGACGTTTGCATTATGGCCACTGAAATTGCGGACCTTAAGCGGGAATTTCGCAAAGAATCAAGAGAACTGAAGAACAGATTGGACATAATAAAGAAAGAATTCGAGGCTCTAAGGAAAGAATGCAGTAAAGTAAAAAACGAGAATCGCACTAAAAGAAGCGCAAAAGGTGCTCGTGCAAGAAATTGAGGCGTTGAAAAGGAAAGTGCAGGAAAATGCCATGAATGGTATGGCGCAAGATCACTATTCTAAAAACGAAAATATCGAATTTAAAGGAATTCCGCAGGAGAGGTGCGAAAGCCTAGTAAGCATACTTGGAAAAGTTGGCGACATTCTCGGGGAGACCATAAAAAAAGAGGACATTGATGTCTGCCAGCGAATTCCGGCGCGAATTCTTACTCTGATCCCAACATAGTGGTGGTTTTCTACAGGTGGGCTAAACTCGATGTAGTCCTCAATAAGGCCATGAAGCACAGGCTCACTACAAATGAGATCGAATTTTCTGCTAACCAATCTGTCTACACAAATGAGCACCTCTGCCCGTAGCTCAAGAAGCTGTTAGGCATGGTCTTTGCTAGGAAAAAGAAGTCAACTGGCGTTTCGCATGGGCTAAGAAGGGAAAGATTTTCGTACATCGCACAGACACATCACCTGTCCTGCGTATTTTGTGTGAACCAGAATTGAAAAAAAGGCAACGTGTCACCACCATTAACTAAACGCGTTTTTTGTTTTTTTGTTCGTGTTAATCTTATCTTTTGTTTATAAATGGACACACCCGGTGACATTGCAGTGCCGGACCACTGCAACTACTTGAAGTTCTTGCACTTGAATGCACAATCTGCAAAGAACAAATGTGATGAGGTTTCCATGTTTTTAAGCAAATTTTCTTTTCAATATAATGTAAGATCAAGGTAACTGAGACTTCGTACAAGCAGGAGAGTGGCGTACATCACCTGTCCGGATGTCAATCTTTTTATTAAACAGGCCTTCCCGTCACGGAGGCGGCGTGCTGGAGGTAGTATTGAATAAGTTTTCTTGCACCTTGATCTCTGAGTTTTCTATTATAACTCCAGATTACGATGTGTTAAGCTTGCAGTACAAAATATACGTTTTTGTGGTTGTGTATCGCTCACCTGATGGAAAGATCAAAAACTTTCTTTCTTTCTTTGAAAGGATTCTGAGTTTCGTGTGTCGTAACGACAGGAATATTTCCGTTGGTGGTGATTTCAATGTTAATCTTTTACAAAGCACTTCGCAATCCCAAGAACTACAACTACTCAACCACTCTTTTTACTGCAGGAATGTTCTTATAGAACCTACGCTTGTAAGTCATACATCTGAAGGACTACTCGATCTATTCATCACAAACTGTTCAGAAGACACCTCAAAATCGGCAGTGATTATGGCTGATATAAGCGATCATTTGCCGGTATCCATGTTCTGTAAGTTCCATCAGGCTTCAAAACCAGTGCTTCAGCCTCAGTAATTTGTTTTCCAGGAAATTACTTACAAAACACTAAGCACTTTCTGGCAAAAAATAAGTATTGATTGGAGTTCGGTTCTTCTACGCCAAGACGCTGATGATACATATGATAACTCATGCATCCCCTTAACAAAGCATGTGACAACTCCTTTAAAAGTCAACTAGAATACGGAAACTGTGGCATAATAGCAAATGTCTTAGGATGATCCTTGAGAAGGATTCGCTGTATCACCCGCCGTCGTTGCTCAGTGGCTATGGTGTTAGGCCACTGACCACGAGGTCACGGGATCGAATCCCGGCCATGGCGGCCGCATTTCGATGGGGGTGAAATGCGAAAACACCCGTGTACTTAGATTTAGGTGCACGTTAAAGAACACCAGGTGGTCAAAATTTTTGGAGTCCTCCACTACGGCGTGCTTCATAATCAGAAAGTGGTTTTGGCTCGTAAAACCTCATAATTTATTTTTTTTTAAATTCACTGTATCATAAGTTTGTCAGAACAAGGAACCCTGATGATCTTGCATGCTTTAGGAAATGCCGGAATCATGCTAAAAGTTGGTACGAAATGCTAAAAAGCTGTGTAATGAGAACATATTTCAAAGGGTGAGTAATCGGAGCAGTCTATTATAGCGCGAAATTAAAAAGCTTTTGTATTCCGAAGTCCGCAATAGTGTTGATCTTGAACTTGTAGTTCAGGATAGAGCGCTAAGAGGCAAATAATTAGCAAAAATGGTTAATGATTCTTTCACCAGTCTGGAAAAAGTACTCACGACGCAGCAGTAACCAGCCACTTGGGCACACGCAACGCACGTACAGCTTTTCTTAAATCTACAGATCCACATGAAGTTGACACGATATTCATGAGAGTAAAATATAGTAAATCCCGTGATGTGAACACGCTTAAAATGAGATCTGGTATGTTGGTGTTTCATCTCTTGCTACCAGCAGTTACATATATTTTTCACCTATCACTGTGAATTGGAACTTTTCCTGAAAAAATGCAACACGCGAAAGTTAGTCTTACTAAATTCCGGTGGTAAAATTATGCTGTCGAATTAGAGGCCTGTCTCAGTACTGCCTCTCCTATCCAAGGAACTAGAAAAAGGTATTCGTAGGAGATGAAAGTCATTTTGGGATAAACATTCCATCATATCAAATAAACATCTTGAGTTGCGTGCGGGAATGTCAACTGAATTGGCTCTGCTAACCCAAAAAGAGTTCATTTGATAAGGGTTTGAAGACAAGGAACTAACGCTACAATTTTTGTGGGCTACTCTAAAGCATCTGAAAGGCTAAATCATCAGATTTTGCTTACTAAACTAGATAATTATGGGTTTCGGGGCATTTCTCTGAAGCTTTTACAATCTTATCTTAACCACAGAAAAAAACTCGTTTCAATTTTATCAGGAGACTCATGTCTCCGGGAAATTGCACAGGATGTTCCCCAGGGCAGTATACTAGGGCCAGTGTTTAATATATATGTTAACGACACTGTCAAAATTTCTAATGACGCGAACTTCATCATTTATGTGGACGACACCAGCCTCCTTTTTCAGTCTCGTAATATCGGCCATCTCTAATTCTTGACAAATGTCACACTGAAACAATTGGTCAAATGGAGCAAGGTGAACGCGCTTCAAATAAATACAACAAAAACAAAGGCTGTTATTTTTGCACCTCCGCAAAAGCATCTAAGCGAACACATACTGTTGCAGGTTGGCTGTGAAGTAATTGAATTGTTCCTTACGTCGAAACTTCGGGTGTTATATTTATTCAACAATTAATGCGGAATGAACATATGGAACTTATTGCATCCCACTTGGCCAAAGCTAGTGGCGTGCTTTGTAGACTCCGTGAGACGACACCAGCGAACTTAAGCTTTTCCTGTATAATGCATAATGCTAATCTCATTTATTGTATTGCCACCTTGTGGAGTACCACGTCAAAGCAAAATATCAGTCAAATATTTCTGCTACAAAAAAAGGCTGTTCCGCACTATGCAAAACCGCCATTCGACGCTCATACATTTTAACTATTTTTGAAGTTTAATATGATTTGTGTAGAAAGTTTATATGAAGTTACCCTTGCCCTAAAATCCCAGAGGTACTTCAAGCATAACAATGAAGTGTTCTTGGGGCTGTGCAACCTAACAGAACCAACAGATATATCCTATAACATAAGGGAAAGAAAGAGTTGCCTGCTACCACTCTCCGGTAAAATTTATGCATTAAATCGTTTAACCAATCGCGTCCCGTCTTTAATACATGGCGTACATGGAAACGGTGTCGAGATAACTGACATTACTGGAAAAACAATACGGGACTTCTTAATTCCAGTTCAGTAATTATTTTTATAACGCTCCTTTGGCAAGGCGAAGTCTCTCCTTACCTCCTTTAAATAAGTGGTTTTACGTTTTCATAACACTTTCTTATATAGGATGTAACCTGAAAAACATTTATACACACCTTAATTTGCTGTCTGTGTTTTCGTATGTTAATAGAATGTATTATGATGAATTTTTTAGCAATTGAAAATAAGTATGTATATCTGTTGCATACTGTATATTCATATATGTCATTTGTGTTGACTAAAGACGCTGCTTTGTAACACCGATTGTACATTTCACGTTACACATTTTCACCTATACATTGTTATTGAATTTACATTGCACACACTAATGTTTACAAACTTTATTTTATTATGTCCCCGTTGTTATGAATACGGCCAAGAACTTTGTCAAGCTGCAAGAAAGCATCTTTTAGTTCTTGTCCCAGCGTTCATTTTTTGTAAGTGAATTAATGCGAAATAAAGATTGATTGACTGAGATTTTTATCGTTCTTTGAGTTTTACCTCAACTCTACCTTCGTCCAGGTCGAAGAAGAATTTTACGTGCAGAAACAGGGCATATGCATAGGTTCCTGTGTTGCTCCCATCTTGTGCAATATTTTTTATCGGAATTTGACACAGCGGTGAACGGAGGGATCAACCGTGACCAGGTTCTGTGTTTCGTTTTGTTAAAGATTTGTACTTTTAGAAAAGCAAAGCAGCTCCAGGTATGAAGACGCCATCGCAGGTGTGCTACACATCTTTCAGCGCCTTCACAGCGCCTAACAAATGATAATAACATACAGTTTTTAGATAATGCTAGAACTTTTTATGACAACCATGTGTGCTGTAATCAGAAGCCAACATACATTGACACCAAGGACAACATAGGGGAAATAATTTGTCCTTAATAAATGGAAAAATGAAACGATAAATAAATGGAAATGAAAGTGGATGAAAAAGCAACTTCCCGCAGGTGGGGAACCCGACCCACAACCTTCACATCGCGCGTGCGATGCAATACAAATTGAGCTACCCCGGTGCCGTTTCCCCATCCGCTTTCTTGGGTATTTATGTTTCCCAGTAGAACCCTGGGAGTGTTAGCCAGCGCCACCCCTGAGAGACCTTGACGGTGGATGTGGAACATCCTTTCTGGCACAGGCGTCACTAGAACGGGATCTTTCTGGGTGATGGCATCCAGTCATTAAGCCCACACACGCTACCTGAATGCATCAATGTTGTCGGATTCGAGACCCTCGTTATGTAATTAACGATAAGAAAGGTGGTTAACCGAGGGGCCTGATGTTTATTAGTTTTTTAATCGCAAGCGAACAAACACCCACACCAAAGACAACTTAGGGGGAAAAATCTGCTTAATAAATGAAATACAGAAACGATAAATTAATGGCAATGAAAGTGGATGAAAAAACAATTTACCGCAGGTGGGGAACGATCCCACAACCTTCGCATTTTGCGTGTGATGCTTTACCAATCGAGCTACCACGGCGCCGTTTCCCCATCCACTTTATTGGGTATTTATGTTTCCTAGTAGAACCCTGGGAGTGTTAGCCAGCGCCACTACTCACAAACCTTGGCGGTGACCGTGGGACATCCTTTCGGCCGCAGGCGTCACGAGAACGTGATCTTTTTGCGGAGAGGTAACCGGTCAATAAACCCATACATGCTACCTGAAGGCATCAATGTTGCCGGATTCAAAACCCTCGTTATGTAATAAACGAGAAGAAAGGGGATTTACGAGGGGCCTATTTATGTTAGTCATATGATAACAAGTCAACAAACACTGACCCTAAGGACGACATAGGGGAAATTACTTGTGTTTAATAAATGGCATAAAGAAGCAATAAATAAATGGCAATGAAAGTGGATGAAAGAACAACTTACCGCAGGTGGGGAAAAATCCCACAACCTTGGCATTACGCGTGCGATTCCCCAGCAATTGAGCTACGGCGGCACCGTCTCCCCATCCGCTGTCTTGGGTATTTGTTTCCTAGTAGAACCCTGGGAGTGTTTTCTAACTAATGACTAATAAAGATCGGGCCCATCGGTTAACCCCCTTTCTTCTAGTTTAACCATGTGTGGCTAGAATGTAACCTAAGGTCCCAAAGGAAATTATCGCTCCACGATTCAGCTCATTCGACAATGGTCAAGCGGGTTATAGCCGCCCAGTGCATCAAGTCAGCTTTAAAGAAGTCGGACACACTTCAAATTCAGGATAGCTTTGACAAACAGATTGTAAGGCTAGAAGAAGCTGCTTTCCCGCAATCAGTAATTTTAACAGTAGCGGAGGCAGTCCATCAGAAGATAAAAATGGAAAACAATATTAGTGAAGCTGCAAGAGAACGGCCAAGATAAAAAAACTTAAAGTTGTGTCTTCTGTTCACAATACTTCCCACAGTTTAAAGAAAGGTGAAACGATATGAAGTAGGAGCTGGCGTTTTCGGCTCCTGGCAAGCTTGCTGCTTTATGGTCGCACATAGGAAGAAGCATGAATAGGTCCCAGGGGTGCAGAGTAAAGCGCAGCAATTCTTATGATGATTGCTGCATTGGGGTAGTCTATCAGATTCCTCTATCATGCGGCAAAATCTAAGTAGACCAAACAGGAAGATGCGTGAATATACGCATGTGTGAGGATGAATAGTCTATTAAGAATAAAGAGAGTGTGCAGCTTCCTACTCTTTGATTGGCATGCCCGTGTAAGCCCATCCTGAAAGTTAAGATATTGTGCTGTTGCCGAGATAGCCGAGCGAGTGAGTTACACGAGGCATATCATGTTAGAAAGAAAGAAGATGAATGTGTCAGTGACACCTAAGTTTATCTGTACAACAATGAGATGAGGTTTATTGATGAACGTGGTTAGGTTGCATGTTGCTTGAACAAAGTTTTTGGGTGATTATGGTTACTCCGTGCATGGGCAGTGGTGTATTTTTGAGATGTACTGATATGTGATCTTTGAGGAATAAATATTAGTTGCAAGTCTGCGCCTGTCCTTGCCTGCTTCCGTGGTATAAGATGACGTCTTTCAGCAGCAAGTCTGCGACGTTCGTAGCACAACTGGTTGGTAAGGCTCGTGTGACGGCAAAGTGGGTTGAACAATCTGTTGCAATGGCGATGCACTTATTGCCAGCTCTGGAGGTACGGAAAGGGTTCAACAGGTCGAGGCTAACAAAATAAAACGGTTCGGTGGGTATACCAAGCAGCTGGAGGGTTCCAGCCGGAAGCAAAGCAAGCTGCTTACGACGTTGGCACGGTTCTCAAGCAGCGACATAACGTTCCACGGTACGGTAGAGTCCAGGGCAGAAAAATTGTAGCCGAAAACACTCGTGTCCTGGAAACACCCAGGTGGACAGCGGTAGGGACATCACGGAGTTGCGCGAGTACAGTGGCCCGGGGATGAGAAGGAACGACGAGCAGCAGGGACTGTATAACGTAAACCTATTCCAATAGGTTTTTATTCCAATCTCCTGACGTCAAATATGCGTAAGCGCCGACGCAAGCACCGGGCGGTTACCCGCAGGGTTGTCTGAAAAGAAAAATCAAATGCTCTCCTCGTTTATAGGAGGTCACTTTTGTTTGCTCTAAAAATGAATAACATTGCGTACACTGAGCGGCTTCTCTTATCTACTTGGTTGATATGAGGCGAAGAGCACGCTCAAGTGGAGAGGGATTCGATGGGGCTGAGCCAGTGCATTGAAAATCGATAACCCGATGAAGAGGGTGGTACCGGCGTCTGCGATTGGTCAACTTTTCCTTACTAGCTTGCGGAGTCTCGTCGAAAATTGCGGCGGCATGCAACGGAAGGTTAAGATTGCAGCTAAGGTCGATCCTCGTCAAAAAAGAGTTGGCAGAGCGACGTGGTAAACGGGCCGAAAGTGCTCGAAAACGTTACAGGGCCATGCAAAAAGCTTTATTGTAAGCAAATAAACCCACGCCTTTCGGCAAGTGCGAGATAGCCAGTGCCTGAGCGTTCGGCGGAAGGCGTCTTTTCTTCCTTTCGGAACGGGGCAGCCTGTGGCTATTCAGGAGAAAATTCAGTTTTATTCGGCATATTAATGCATCTTTCACGGTACACGTCACTTCGACGCGATGAATTCTTGCGGTTTTGTGACGTCGCGCAACAGGCAAGTGAAATGGTTGCAGCCCAAAAACTTTTGACCAATTGCAGAGGGCTAACGGCGAGAAGGCATCGAATCAGAAATAACTATTTTTCTTTTGTTAGGTCAAAGCAAGCATAATCAGTGTGTACACGTCATATGAGATGGGGAGCTATCGCGGTTTTCGGGACGTCGCGTGACAGACAGGTGAAGTGGGAGTGGTCTAAAGAAGTTCTTGCCCAATAGTGGAGGGCTGATTGCAGAAATGGAATAGAAAAGTTTGTAATAGTCTTATGTTATAGCGCCCCAGTTCATGTGCCTCTGCGGGCATATTTCGGTGGTATAAGATGCCGTCCGAAATGAGGAACAAGCTAACCGAGGGGTCTGAAGGGTTAGAACGGTGGTGGCTGAGGTGGTCGCGCAAGGACATTGCTCCTCGCTGATGTGGTGAAAGGCGG
Organism: Dermacentor albipictus; assembly: GCF_038994185.2. Taxonomy (NCBI): domain Eukaryota; kingdom Metazoa; phylum Arthropoda; class Arachnida; order Ixodida; family Ixodidae; genus Dermacentor; species Dermacentor albipictus. Next base: position 127,707,518 of record NC_091829.1, read on the forward strand.
AGAGCGTGAATTTTATAGCAGTTGCATCACTGGAGTCACGAGCGTCGTCAGGGTGCCGAGAGAAATAATCGGCATCCTGGTGTAGCCTATTGGACTCGTACAGCACTCCGTAGATGAACTCTTGAAGACGGAGTGCCCAGGGATCTAGACGAGCCGTTGGATCCTTAAGTGTCGAGAGCCTACAGAGAGCATGATGGTTCGTGGTAACAGTGAAACGTCGGCCGTATCAGTACGGCCGAAATTTGCACGCTGCCCATACAAGTGCGAGGCACTAGCGCTCTGTAACGGAGTAATTGCGTTCAGCATGTGAAAGCATAGGCATAGCGTAGGCGTAGGCAATAATTTTGTCACACCCACGTTGAGACTGAGCTATAATCGCGACAATTACATAGCCACTAGGTTCTGTACGGACCTATGTTGGGGCAGATGGGTCGAAGTGAGCAAGAATTGGCAGGGTATTGAGCAGAGTGATAAAGCGTTGGAAGGCAGCAGCTTGGTCAGGACCCCATGAAAAGGGGGCGCCTTTCTTCAGAAACTCAGTCTGAGGCCGAGAAATGGACGTAAAATTTCTTACAAATTGCCGGAAATAAGAGCATAAGCCTACAAAGCTGCTGACGTCTTTGGCACAGGTCTGCACAGAAAAATCTAGAACTAAACGAACTTCTCCGGGATCGGAACGCACGCCAGATGAGTCGATGAGATGACCGAAGATAGGTATTTGGGGGCGACTAATGTGCCACTTTGAAGAGTTTAATTAGAGTCTAGCAGCACGGAAGACGGAAAGAATAGACGAAAGGCGTTCCAGGTGTGTCGCAAAGGTCGGCGAGAACACGATGGCGTCGTCGAGGTAACAAAGGCATATAGACTACTTAAGACTGTGCAAGAGCATGTCCATCATATGCTCGCAGGTGGATGGAGCGTTGCACAAGCCAAATGGCATGACTCAAAACTAATAAAGGTCATCTGGCATAACAAATGTGGTCTTCTCATGGTCCAGGTCATCGACGGCAATCTGCTAGTCCCCAGATCGCAGGTCTATCGATGAAAGATACGTCGCCCCGTGTGGGCAATCCAATGCGTCTTCTAAGCGTGTCAGTGGATAGACATCCTTCTTTGTTATGTTGTATAGATGGCGGTAATCTATGCAGAATCGCCAGGTGTTGTCCTTCATTTTTACCAAGACAACAGGAGAAGCCCACGGGCTCGACGATGGTTCAATAACGCCCTTGGTAAGCATCTTATCAATCTTTTTTTATTTACTCATACTTTTGGCCTGTCGGCCGTTACAGAGTAAGTCAAGGCAGCACTTCAAGAATTAGTACAGCACAACCTTCTTTTGTGTTACTCGGCGCTCGCCGTGTGACACACTGTAGGGCCGCCTGTGAATAGGCGGTGCATCGCCGGTATGTACGCGATGCTGAACTAGGGAGGTTTGTCCCAAAGGCCGACCGCCAAGGTAAAAAATTTCACAATAAGATGTGAGCAGATGACGCAGGTCGTCAGTTTGTGCGGGGTTCAGCTCCAGGGCTATCATCTTGCTAATGTTGTGGAGCACGGGATGCGAAAAGGCGGAATCAGAATTGCAGGTGGAGGAAGAGGGAAGAGGCGAAGGGAAGAAAGGTCCTACTAGTGCGTTGGCGACAAGGTGGGGAGAGAGATGCTTTTGGGGAGTACCTGGGAGGCAAGTCGAAATTCAAGAGTGGAAGGTAAGCCAATACGGTCACTACGGTGTGAGGAAATGATACGCCATGCGAAAGTAAGGCGCTCACACAGGGAGCGACAACATAGGACACTATGACGTCTAACTATTCCGAATTTAACTATTCCAATTCTGCAATCAGCCCACCGCGATTGGTCAAAAACTTTTTTGCACCACCCACACTTGACCTGTCTGTCACGCGACGTCACGAAAACCGCGATAGCTCTCCATCTGATATGACATGTAGACACTCATTGTGCATAATTAATCCGAACAAAACAAGAATAGTTATTTCTGATTCGACGCCTTTTGCCATTAACCTTCGGCTATCCGTCAAAAGTTTCCGGGCTGCACCCACTTTACCTGCCTCTCACGTGAGGTCAACGGAAAAGGGCGCATACGCGTTAAAGCTGCATTAATATGCCGAACACAACTGAACTTTCTTCTGAGCAGCCGCAGGCCACCCCATTCCGAAAGGAATAAAAGATGGCTGCCACCAATCACTCCGATACTGATTACTCGCCCCTGCCGGAGAGCATGGGTTTATTAGCGTGAAATAAAACATTTACCGTGGCCGTGTGACGTTTTCGAGAACTTTCGTCACGTTTACGACCTCGTTCTGCCAACTCTGCAGAGGATCCGTTTTAGCGTCATTGTTAAGCTTCCGTTGCATGCCGCCGCGATTGTCGACGAGCCACCGCAAGCTAAGCAAGAGAAAGTGGACCAATCACAGACGTCGGCAGCACCCTCCTCATCCGGTTATCGATATTCAGTGCAGTGGCTCCGCCCCATCGAATCCCTCTCCACTTGAGCATGCTCCTCGCCTCTTGTGAGCCGATTAGATAAGACAAGCCGCTTAGTGCAGGCAATAATATTTGTTTTTCAAGCAAATAAAAGTGACCGCCTATGAACAGTGCTAAGAATCACTGGCTCCAAACAGGCCGCCATTGGAATATGAACCTGGCAACGTTTAACGCTTGAACGTTATCTAGTGAGGCGAGTCTAGCAGTGCTATTCGAGGAATTAGAGGGCAGTAAATGGGATATAATAGGGCTCAGTGAAGTTAGGAGGCAAAAAGAAGCATATACAGTGCTAAAAAGCGGGCACGTCCTGTGCTACCGGGGCTTAGCGAAGAGAAGAGAACTAGGCGTCGGATTCCTGATTAATAAGAATATAGCTGGTAACATACAAGAATTCTACAGCATTAATGAGAGGGTGGCAGGTCTTGTTGTGAAACTTAATAAGAGGTACAATATGAAGATTGTACAGGTGTACGCCCCTACATCCAGTCATGATGACCAGGAAGTCGAAAGCTTCTAACAAGACGTAGAATCGGCGATGGGTAGAGTGAAAACTAAATACACTATACTAATGGGCGACTTTAATGCCAAGGTAGGCAAGAAGCAGGCTGGAGACAAGGCAGTGGGGGAATATGGCATAGGCACTAGGCACATCAGGGAAGAGTTATTAGTAGAGTTTGCGGAACAGAATAATATGAGGATAATGAATACCTTCTTCCGCAAGCGGGATAGCCGAAAGTGGACATGGAGGAGCCCGAACGGCGAGACTAGAAATGAAATAGACCTCATACTCTGCGCTAACCCTGGCATCATACAAGATGTGGACGTGCTCGGCAAGGTGCGCTGCAGTGACCACAAGATGGTAAGAACTCGAATTAGCCTAGACCTTAGAAGGGAACGGAAGAAACTGGTACATAAGAAGCCGATCAATGAGTTAGTGGTAAGAGGGAAAATAGAGGAATTCCAGATCAAGCTACAGAACAGGAATTCGGCTTTAACTCAGGAAGAGGACCTTAGGGTTGAAGCAATGAACGACAATCTTGTGGGCATCATTAAGGAGTGTGCAATGGAAGTCGGTGGTAACTCCGTTAGGCAGGATACCAGTAAACTATCGCAGGAGACGAAAGATCTGATCAAGAAACGCCAATGTATGAAAGCCTCTAACCCTACAGCTAGAATAGAACTGGCAGAACTATCGAAGTTAATCAACAAGCGTAAGACAGCTGACATAAGGAAGTATAATATGGATAGAATTGAACATGCTCTCAGGAACGGAGGAAGCCTAAAAGCAGTGAAGAAGAAACTAGGAATTGGCAAGAATCAGATGTATGCATTAAGAGACAAAGCCGGCAATATCATTACTAATATGGATGACATTGTTCAAGTGGCTGACAGAGACATACAAACAGAGACATATCCGAACCCGCTGGCCTACCACCGCTACTACCCGGACCTTTACACGGATAGATGTAGATTCTGTGTAGAAAGGGCGGACCTACAACACATGGTTTGGGCTTGTCCTCGTACACCCATACAGAATAAAATAATTAAGACCAGAGAGCAGTGGGAGACCGCGTTGCTCATCTGTGCACCGGAAGACGAACTCAAGGCAATCCAGCAGGCCGAAGATGCCGCCAGGGCCCAAGGGCTCGAGGCCGTCATTTAGGTAGAGGCCTAGGTCTCAAATCTGCTTTGCACAAATAAAGTTTATTCTTCCTCCTCCTCCTCCACAACCAAAAAATTATTCGGCCTAATGAAACAACTCGCGTGCCCTTTGCGAATGTGCCAAGAGGCTTTCCCGATACTTTCGTCCTTGCCTAGCACGCACAATTACCGATGCATTGCAAAAGTGGGCGTTTTTACCGGTTACTCATTTTCTAGACAAAGTTTTCCAGGCGGTTTCCGGCCCGGAAAATGTTCCCCAGTTGAGCACCGTGTCAAATGCGTCCCATTGCCGCGTCGCGAAGGTTGTCGCTGCCAACGTTTGTTGCCGGAGCATGCGCATAAGCAAGACAGCGGAGTGAGCTGCAGACAAAATAAACCCATAAAGAAACGTGCTATGGCTTGCGCACCGGTCACATAAATGGCAGGCCAAGGAATTTCGCTTTCGCTACAGCTGTCGTCTGACGATGTTGGAGGAAGAGGGCTTTGTCCTTGAATTGACCAAGTAAGCAGTTTTCTGGCGTATCAGTGACAGCCAGCGGTGCGAAGAACAGTGACAGCTGTCCTCCATAATTGTTCGCTGCAGTCCGTGAAGGACTTACACAATTGAACCGCGAACTTCACAATCCTTCAATCACCCGTCATAATTGTACTTTAGAGGAAATCACATAATTGCAACACGATCTTACATGCGCTCGCTGAGTGTACCGTATGCACTCGACCTCGTGCAGTGAAGACAAATCACTGGTCATGCCAGTCGGTCAGAAGCAAGGACCGGTTGGCTTTCGGAAGCGAGGAAGGCCTCGCCAGGTTGCGCGTCAAGCCGTGGTGCATGTGTGCCCGAAATGATTAGCGGGGTGCGTTTACATCATTGATACTGACGCTGCTCGTTGGTTAGGCCGCAGCGCAGGGTGTTGCACACGCGCCATAGTACAGTCCACGCATCAAATAAGGCAACTTCATTTGTTCTGTACGTAGCATCCGTAGTCCTTGTTTCGGTTAAAATTTGTGCGGATTGCGCATTGCATGTTAGCTCACAAGTGTTTCGACAGCGGTCATTGATAGCGATTATTTTATGGCGTACGTAGCACTGCGTATATGGCCAGCGCGTCAGCAGCGCACGGTTAACACGCGTAGGTGTAACACCACCCTGCATGGAGCTAAGCAGGAAACCGAAGCAAGCTATGCAACTTTTTCGTCTTTACGTGTCAGTGTATCTTTGTGGGTCACCTGTAAGCACCGTTACACGCACCATGAAATAATGAATACAGAGTGTATTAACATAAAACTGGCTGTATGGCCTACGGTGGAAGAGGTGCGTAAGAAGGCAGGAGAGAAAGGAATGACACACTGAAAGTAGAAGCGAAAACGGGGCTAGTTGTTATGTGTTGTATCACAAGTTACAAAAAAAACAGCGCACATTACAAGATGCAGAGAAACAGGAACAGTGCTCGCCTAGTGTTTACCTATTTCTCGCTGTCAGGTAACTTGCGCGATTTTTGTAAGATGTACCAGGACACATTGGGAATCAGTGGCTAATTCCGAGAATGTCACCCGGAACTCCCTTGAAGGAGGGGGATGATGCCTGTTTTCGTGGCTGACTGTGTAGGAGGGCTTCGAGAGCGCTTCGTTCATTGATTTGCCGTGGGCTTGAATCGTCGATATCGGCCGCGTGGTCCCGCTGCCTTGACGGCTGGTCAGGGAGTGCGCTTCACTCCAAGATCACGTGATAAGCGCTTGAGTGGACGTCTGTTTCGCGTGATGGGTGGGTCACGTCATGTAAAGGTAGCAGCGCATTTGATTCTGGGGCACTGAGTCTGTTGCATAACGCTCGCCAGGTGGTCAGGAGGTCCGAAGTTAACTCTGCCGAGAGCCGGTTCAGCGGTAACTTGCGCAATAGAAGTGGCGCAGCTTGGGAATCAAAGTGGCGACAGATCCGGCTAATTTATTTCGCCAGCCGTACTATAATGTATTTTCTCATAGCAACTTCGAAGTGGAGTCTAGATAAGCGATGCTGGATAAACGGGAGACTGGAAATATCGTCGCAACGGCGTGTAGTACCTCGAATATCACGCGCCCCGTCATGTGCCCCCTCATTCCCGGAGATCGCACAATGTTTGGGTACCCAGCGTATGCAAGTACTCAATTCGGGATCGGTTAGAAACCTGCGACCTACTTGTGCAATGAGGCGGGCGTGTCGCAGGCTTGCCGATCACAGCATAAAAACCGCCCCTTGGCAATGGTAAGCTTTCGCCTACGTGTAGCCATACAATCATATGAAATCGTACTGCTTACCAACAGTCATCTTGAAATGCACGAGCACAGTTCATTCCTGGCAACATCCTGCAGCAACAATTTACTGAGGATGCTACGCTGAGCCACGAAGTCCTATAAAATACTTGTTGGGACGTCGTTTACCCTTCGGAATCGGTGCGGTTCTTACATTTCCAAAAGGAAAAACATATATATGGCCGCGGTACAACGCGCACAGAAGACAGGGAGACGTTCAAGAACCAGGGAACCTGTTCAAAAACAAACGGAACCGAGGCACGTCTTGTTCGTCCTCACCCAATTTCAGCCACCCACTAGACGGAGTCCGTTAATGTCCCCATCGTCGTTGTCTTCTAAGTAGACCACTTTGTTTTCACTCCGCAGTGAAAACAAAGTGGTCGCCTATCAACGGTGCGCCATACGTCGGTTCTTCGCAATTGCGGCCGTCCCGTAGCGTCGTTTTGCGGCGTTGACCAAGGGGCGGCGAACGACGGCTGCTGGTATGACTGCAGCGGCATAACGGGTGCGCACCTCGAAGCATCCTCTTGCGGCGGCGACCAAGGAGCGGCTGCAGGAGGCTGGTGATACGGCGGTGTGGTTCTGACGGGTGGTGGACATCGGACAGCGGCGGCGTAAATCATGGAACGCTGGTGATCTTGAAAATCGCTTGCCGGGAACACCTGCCTGATTTCGTCACGCACCACTTCGGCGATTGATGCTACAGGTCTATCCAACGTTGGTGTCAGAATCTTTTGCACTTCCTCTCTGACAAGCTCTCTGATCAATTTACGCAAGGAATTCTGACGCTCGGCAGTCCCTGCGGCGGCATTGGTTGCATTGCTGGTGGACAGTCGATCGTACTGCCTGCACCGTTGATGAAGGGCCCGCTCAAAAGCCGTAGCCTCTTTGATAAAGTCAGCGATGGTGACTGGTGGATTGCGCACAAGCCCCGCGAGCAGGTGCTATTTTACACCTGGCATGAGGTAGCGCCACTTCCTATCTTCGGGCATGTTCGGGTAGGCTCTACGAAAGAGGCGGGCCATGTCCTCGGTGAACATTGTGACCGACTCATTAAGCTATTCCACCCTTAGCTGCATCATCTGCTGGGCGCGGCCGGGTCAGTCGGCACTGCCGAAAGTATCCGTGATCTTCTGCCGAAAGTCACCCCATGTCATCAGGCTAGCTTCACGGTTCTCGTACGAAGTATGACCACTCTCGTCAAGGGCGAAATCGACGTGGGAAAGCTTTTGCTGCTCAGTCCACTGGTTAATCTGTGTGACGCTTTCATACTTGTCAAGCCAGTCTTCAATTTCTTCAAAGACTGCACCACGATAGTGATCGGGAACGAGTGGATGCAGAACGGTTACCTGTTGTGGACTGGGAAACTGGCTGCTTTGCGGAGCTTGCGGTGAGCTGGTTTCGGCAATTGCGAGAGGTGTGCAGCTGCCGGAGAGAGGTAATTGAAGAGGCGAAAATTCGGGGCAAGGCCTAGCAGTCGGCGACTAAAGAGATGCACTGGTGTCGTAACTGGTGACAATGCCTCCGGGCTAGATAGACGGCTCCCAGAAGGACTCCGGCGCATCAGGCGAACTCATTACCCAGAACCTCCACCAGTGTCGCGGTACAACGCCGAGAGAAGACAGGGAGACGTACAAGAATGACAGGACAACCTGTTCAAAAACAAACAGAACCGAGGCACGTCTTCTTCTTCCTCACCCAATCTCAGCCACCCACTAGACGGAGTCCGTTAATGTTCCCATCGTCGTTGTCTTCTAAGTAGAATAGACGCGTCAGTATGATATACTACTGAAATGTGGTGGGCTTCTATTAAGGCGAATCCAAATATGAGCAACAACGTGGGAGCATCTGTTCTATTTCCCCAGTGCAGGAAGCTCCGAAGAACTAGAGTGGCTAAGTCGCTTAAATCGGACTTCTGCAGCTACCTCTGACGCCTGCTACTGGGCTTAGCGCGACACGCGAACGAGCAAGCTTGGAGCTGCCGACTCTCTTAGCTACATGATTAAGAAATGCCGTTTCTGCGTTCATAAATATATACTTTAGCGTAGAAGATGATGGTAATATGGGCAATACTGATACCAAAAAAATAATTAGGGTCGTCGTCGACATACTCTGCATAGGCTGTCCGGGATCGCAAGAAACAACTTCACGCATACTGCCGCTGGTGATGCCCAGCATACGTTGATGCGTTGTCGTCAGCGGTACAAGGGCGCTGCAGAATTTTTCAGGGGGCACCTCAAGTTCAACCTCGTCTGTAAAGCTCAAGCTTTGATCCCTCGTTCTTTACTCCTGCATCTGCCGGTTGACATAGCATTTGGAAGAAGCGTGATCTCGAAGGTGGAACGACAGCTTCTACAGGCTAGAATCAGTGAATGTAAGGACGAGATGAAGCTAAAAAACGATGTATTTTTCTCAAGACAACGGCTAGAGCACAATTTCCCTGAAGATTTCTTTCGCATTCCGCTGCACGTAAACTTCCAAATGGGATTACAATTACAAGTGGAAGCAGTGGAAAAAGCTTTAAAATATCGACGAATATGAGACAGTTGGCGACAAAGTAGAATGAATTTAATTTATAAAGGTAAGTGGGAGAAAGACAGTATTCACTCGTATAGACAGTTGACCATCACGTCGGTAATACACAGGCTTGCAATGCTGGCAATAAAATTAAAGCTGCAAGCATGGGCAGAGAATAATGGCATTCTGGGGGAAATTTAGAATGGCTTGAGAATAGGTAGGCGTTTACATGATAACTTGTTTGTTCTTACTTAGTGGTATCAATCGTCACTTACAGCTCATACATAGACGAGGGACAAAAAAGGACGGCGAAGACAAGCGCTTGTCTTCATCGCCCTTTTTGTCTCTAGTCTATGCGTGCGCTGTAAGTGACGATTGATACCATAGAATACCAACTGGCATGTACCCAAACCTTGCTTACTCAGTGTATTGAAATATTAAAAGTAGAAAGCAGACCCTTATATGTAGCCTTTTTAGACATTACAGGATCCTATGGCAACGCAGACCACAGTATTTTGTGGAATATCCTGGAAGGGGAAGTTTAGGGGACGATTGTCTACAGCTTTTGAGAGAGATTTACCTAGGAAATATCGTTTGCGTCGAATCGGAAGGCATGAGGAGCGAAGAGAAAGTTGATATCAACAAGGAACTGAGGCCGGGGCGCCCTTTACCACAATTGTTGTTTATGATGTACAGGCACCGACAAAAGTGGTATACTCCATGCAGCGACTACCCAGGGATGATATTGACACGTGTACTTATATTTATCGGGCGACCACGTTTCGGCGCCTAACAAATCTTATCGCACAGCACGGGACGCGCTTGCATGTGTCCGAAGTTTCTGGAAAGTTATCGATGCTTCTATCCGCAGTCTGTTGTCCCCGAACCTTGTGTTATCTGATTTATTCGCCTGACGCGCATGATGTAGAACTTTGTGGAAGGCATGCGGGTCCCGACGACTAGTCTGGAAAATTCGATGACTACTGTATAAAAGCCGACGCGCTTGACCCGCTGATCAGATTTTCGACGATCGCCGACTGTGTTCGCCGCTATCGTTGTGCTATAAGTGTAGCCTGTTTTGTGGGCACAGGTTCGCCCAATAAAAGTTAGTTTTGTCGTTCACAGTACTGCTACTGTGTTATTCAACGTCACGACCACGTGACATCTGGACTAATCGTCGGGACCCGCATGCCTTCCACAAAGTTCTACATCATGCGCGTCAGGCGAATAAATCAGATAACACAAGGTTCGGGGACAGCAGACTGCGGATAGAAGCATCGATAACTTTCCAGAAACTTCGGACACATGCAAGCGCGTCCCGTGCTGTGCGATAAGATTTGTTAGGCGGCGAAACGTGGTCGCCCGATAAATATAAGTACACGTGTCAATATCAAGATAATTGTTCGACCGAAAGACGGGCTGAATATAAGGAACTCGTGCGGAACGAGTCTCGACGAGGCGATACGCAATGAAGCGGTAGTGGGCGACGACGAGATGATCACGATCTGTCCCAATCCCATGCAAAACATCCTGGGGATAAGCACACCGGACGAGACAAGTGCGACGAAAATCGCTAAGATCAAGGTTTTGCCGATCAACGGAAAGAGGCACGAGACCAACGCGTACGATTCGGTGCCCGAGCAAATGGCAAAAAAGATTATCCGCAACATTCCCCTGAAGTATACGCAAGACCAGCTCATGCATGCTCTGGTGAACTCGAGAAACCCCTCTTTAACATACGCCAAGCCGCTCGGCAGTACGACCACCGTGATATTGCTGTATGAGGGAAACAGAGTCCCCACATGGGCTTACTTCTATAGCATCATGATAAGAGTACCATTGTATCGGAAACAGATTGACTTTTGCAAAGAGTGCGGCAGGCTCGGCCACCGACCCGACGTATGCCCTAAACCGGAGATCAAACTATGCCCGGCCTGCGGATCGAAGAACCCGAGCATCGAACACGATTGCACGCCCAAGTGCCGGATCTGCGGCGAGGTGCACCCCACGGCCGACCGAATGTGCAAGGCAAAATATAAGTTGCCACACATAGTGAAGGAGAGAAGGTGGCGGGCGAGAAGCAGAGAAGAAAGGGAACAAACACTGCAAGAAGGAAAGACCCCTCAGCGGACCCTATCACCATCGGGGTAAAGTATGGCGCTGGGAAAAGGCCGAAGTTGCTCGAGATCCGGATCCCGCTCGCCGATAAGAAGACGTAGCCGAAGTCGTAACAGACCTAAGAACAGAAGTCGAAGCCGGAGTCGGAGTGGAAGCCGAAACCGAAACCGCCCCATGCCAGACGGCGTGCGGGCCACACATGGCGAGATACAGACAGGGCCGCGCAAGGTCACCTGGTCCGACATAGTCGCGGAAAGAAATAGATATTCTGTAAAGAGCACCCCACTTTCTGGCAGCACGAGGGAAGCCCCCGACTGCCTCCTGGCGTCGAGGATGGAGAAAATGGAGCGAGCGAATAAGGAACTTCGAGAAGAGCAGGGCAGGGCCAGAAAGCAGAACGAACAATCAGCGAGGAAAATCGACGAGCTACAACAGACGCTCAACGAAATCTTTAAGGGCATGAGAGTATCCCCTCATGAGAGGATCTCCTCCTTCACCTCCCGCGAGGCCGCCGAGCGAGGCTATGCGACCGCGACAGGAGGCGAAGTAGTCCAGATGGACATGTGTTGTGGCGAAGAAGCGCCAGTGGCGGCGGGCTCCAAGCGCAAGGGCACAAGCGATACGCCACCTACGGAAGACGCTTTGGACCACGCACAAGCACTGAAGAGACCCAGGTCAGGAACCAGAAAGATAGATGCGATCGACGAGATGGTGAAAAAACTGACGGACAAGACGAAGCGAATGTTTGACATACTCCTGACAAGGCTGAACGAATCCGACGCGGGACGGAACGCGCAGTACGCAGCGGTCAACACCCAACTCGCAGCCATGAGTAAGCGAATCGAAGATCTGGAACACGGAACGATGCAGCTGAAGCAACAGCAACATCACCACCACCTGCCTGAAAAGACCGGGGTACCACCGTCACAAGTGCTAAACACACCGGCCATCCTCGCCAGCGACAACAACGCCAACATCACTCGCACTGGGGCAGGAGGGACGCACGGACAGTTGTGTCCCCCCAACACCCCTGCATAACAATCATGGCTGTGTCCCGCAAGTCCGACAACAGACGCATAGTCAGGCAGTGGAATTGCAGGGGCTTCAAAAACAAGAAAGCAACGATGGTACAATACATGAAAACGCTTGCCAATAACAAACTTCCTGTCGTGATTGCCTTGCAAGAACCTTTCGACCGGGCCCAGCTTCCGAGTTATGTGACGGGCAGTCCCCCCTATTAATCCATGGGGAGGGACGTCAGGGTGTGCACCCTGGTTAAGCGCGGGGCGGCCTTCATCGAACACGATCTCGTGCTCCACGAAGAGTCGGACATAGACCATGTACTTATCGAAGTCGTGCCGAGTATTGGAAGTAGGAAAACAGGCCTTTTCGGGCTCAACGTATATAGCTCCCCCTCACAAAGATACCGCACGCACACTGTCGACGCCCTCTTTCGCGAAGCGATGGCCAAGGCCGCCTCCAGTTCCTTGCTGATATGCGGAGACTTCACTGCGCCGAACCCACTATGGGGATACGGAGCCGACTCGCCGAAAGGGAAGAGGCTAGCCGGACTGATGGACGAGCTCGGCCTGACTGTACTCAACGAACCTGCTTCGCACACCAGGATCAGACAGGGAGTGTGCCGCGACACGTCCCCCGACCTCTCCCTCTGGTCAGGTGCGGGCGTGGTCACTTGGTCGAACTCTTTCGAGGACCTGGAGAGTAACCACAGGATCCTGTGCGTGACCGTGGCAGAGGATGAAAACGAGGAGGGCGTCTGCCAAAAGGCGAGAATCGTAGATTGGGACAGATTCCGGAAAAAATAGAGAGCAAGACAAGAAGGAGGGCCCGATCGGAGACATCAGCGAATGGTGCAGAGTACTACTCGCGGACGTAGGGAAAGCCACCGATGAGATTGAATGGACGGACTGGCGAGAAGAACCACCCGAAGAGGCAGACAGATCCCGCGGAGCCATGGGCAACGGCGCTCCCCTACCGTCCAGAGTGGACAGCCGGCTGGCACATCTTGTGGTGGCCAAGATATCCATGCAACGAAGAGCGAGTAGGCAAAAACTCAACAGGAAGATACGCAAGAAGATTGCTGAAACAAACCGGGAGATCGAGACGCATTGCACCCGCCTGTGCGAGCAAGAATGGCAAGAGCTGTGCGACGCGATGAACGGGAACATGAGCGCTGGACGCACGTGGAAGATTCTCAGGCACCTGCTCGACCCAGGAAGCACCAGAACGGCGACCCGTACAGAGATGGCCAAGCTGCGACAAAAGTACAGGGACGACCCAGAGGCCTTAGCGCAGGAGATGGTGCAGACGCACCTCGCACGGCCGGAATGGAAGAGTCACCCAGAGTACTGCGGGGCTCCCAACGAGGAGTTGGACGCGGACTTTTCCGTGCAGAAAATTAGAACGGTCCTCCAGCTACTGAAGACCAACTCGGCGCCCGGTCCTGACAGGATTACCAACAAAATCCTGAGGTACCTGAACGACGACGCCATCGAGAAGCTCTGCGAGTATATTAACGCGTGCTGGAAGGAGAGCCGAATTCCGCAAGAGTGGAAGACCACGGACGTTTTACTCATACCAAAGCCGGGCAAACCACTGGAGGTTCGAAACATGAGGCCGATCTCCCTCACATCCTGCGTCGGAAAAGTGATGGAGCATGCCTGCCTTAACAGGGTGACGACGCTGTTCGAGAAACAGGACGCCTTCGGCATCCACATCATCGGTTTCCGGAAGGGCCTTTCAACGCAGGACGCCATGGTGCAGATCAGGGAACAGGTCGTGAACGCTCCGAGCACGCACGTGCGCGCCCTACTCGGGCTAGACCTCAAGAGCGCCTTCGACACTGTGAAGCACATGGCCATACTGGACAAGATCAGCTGATTCGATCTCGGGGCGAGGTTCCACCGATATGTCAACAGCTTCCTGAATGGACGCGAGGCGACAGTAAAGATCGACGGGGCCCCACCACAAACGGTCCGAATAGGTAGTGCAAGAACGCCGCAGGGCTCCGTACTCTCCCCCATGCTTTTAAACCTCGTCATGATCGGCCTGCTGGAGCGTCTTGACGCGATAGAGGGCATCAATCATACCAAATACGCAAATGACGTGACGGTGTTAACCACGGAGAACACGAGCGTCGGCGAAATGCAAGACCGACTGCAGCGGGCCGTCCGGTAGGTGGAGCGGCACCTCGAAGACACGGGACTCGTCTGCTCACCCGACAAGTTGGAGATCCTGCTCCACAGGCCGCGCAAGAAAGGACCCCTTCCGCAGGCCGTGCTAGACGCTCGTCGTTTGGGCATCCGCGTCACCACGAGGGAGGGGACCCGAATACCGACGGTGTCCAAGTTGCGAGTGCTCGGCCTGTGGCTGGAAGAGAATGGTGCCAACCGCGAGCTGGTTGCCCGACTGAAGAAGAAAATGGCTGCCGCCACACACCTTGTGCGGCGGGTCGCGAAGAAGAAGAAATGAATGAAGGAACGCAATGTTACGAGGCTGATACAGGCGTACGCGCTGAGCCACATAGCGTACGTCTCCGCATACGCCGACTTGAACAGGAGCCAAGCTGACAAGCTGAACGTGGCGATCCGCAGGGCGTTCAAGACTGCCCTGGGAGTACCCCAGTACACGCCAACCCACAGGCTCCTCGAGTTGGCCGTACACAACACGCTCGAGGAGATCGCCGAGGCGCAGAGAATCGCGCAGCTGGAAAGGCTGTCGAGCACCGTAACGGGAAGACGAATCCTGGACTTACTCAGGATTCGATATCACGAGGCGCGTGGACTGAAAGAATCACTGCTACCGGAAGTCAGGGACGCCATACAGACGGAAAACATGCCGAAGAATATGCACCCGGTGCATGACGTGCAAAGACGTATACGCAGGGCAGTAGCAACTCTCGAGAAGCACGGAAGACAAGAAGGCGTCCTCTTCGTCGATGCAGCCAGGTACCCGCGGCCAGTCGGTGACTCTGATGGCGACGAGGAACGTCGACCACCACCGCCGCTACAAGGGAATGTGCGAGGCGAGCCGCAGTTACCAGCACCACCACCACTACTGCTACTACGACAACAACGGCAGCAGCAACAACGGCAACATCGACACGGCTGGCCGACGGCGGCTGCGCCCGCCTTCTCCATGGCAGTCACAGATACAAAGGGAACGATCCGAGTCACGGCATCAGCGAG
Source organism: Dermacentor albipictus (assembly GCF_038994185.2). Lineage (NCBI taxonomy): Eukaryota > Metazoa > Arthropoda > Arachnida > Ixodida > Ixodidae > Dermacentor > Dermacentor albipictus. The sequence continues at coordinate 127,722,811 of NC_091829.1, forward strand.
GCTGCCGTCGGCCGAAGCAGCGGAAGAGATGGCCATAGCCCTCGCGGTACTCCAGGGAGGTGCGGAGGATAACCTGATTATGAGCGACTCGAAATGAGCGATTCGGAATTAGATCAAAGGTTGGGTGTCCGCGGATGTGGCGCGCATACTCAACGCCCGGGCCGGGGACTTCGAATCCGGCACCATTACAAACAAGTCCCTTAAGTGGCTCCCCGCGCACGTCGGGGAGCTTGGCAGTAACAGCAACAATGACACCAACATTGCTAACGGCCGAAGACGTAACGACACTCCACCCAACCACAGCGAGCGCGCCCACCTCGTCGCGAGGCAGCTTACCCGCCGCGACGCAGTCACCCAGAGGGCAGCCGCTGCCGTTGTTGTGCGGGACCCCAGCGGAGAGGTGACGGCGACGGTGGCTGCCGCCCCATCTGACGCGGCAGCTGTCGTTGCTAATACAACACAAATCGCGGTGGACGGAGCTGGGGATCACGCGGACGCCGATTGCGATGTCAGGGAGTTTCCGGCAATGTACAGAGAGGTGATTGGTCACTATAGGAAAGAACGAAGAAAATATCCACAACCCCATGGGCGTCTAGACAGGTCCCAGGCGGTCAACCTGAGACGGTTGCAGGCGGGCACTTTCACCAACCACTACCACCTGCACCGCCTGTAGCCCGCGCTGCAGCCGTCGCCCGGCTGCCCGTGTGGCCATGTGCTTTGGGAATGCCAACACCACGTGGAACAAGGACAAAGAGGAAGGGGGAATACAACAGCGGAACCCTCTGAAGTGGGGCGCCTCGCTGATATATGGCAAGCCGCCCTCCTCAGCGAGGCACCCGAAGACTAGGAGTGGGCCGTCCAGCGGGCCAGGGCCGTTGCCGAGGATCTCGAAAGATCTTCCTCGGGCGATAGACCCCTGGCAGCCTAGCCCCGGGCACCAACATCAACAACCGTTGGACAAATAAAGTTTATTCCTACCTTATCGTATCCATGCAGCGGGAGCCGGAGCAGCTGCTCACTGCATCGCGACGCCATCTACATTTACACGAGTCAAGTGATATGCGTGCAGATAATAAAGGGCACCCATTGGCTGTCTCGATACAGATGCTGCCTGTAGATGGCGTTGCGATGCAGTTTGCCATTGCTCCGGCTCCCGCTGCGTGGAGTATACCACTTTTGTCGGCACCTGAGCATGGGGAGAATGGAGGGGTTGCTAGAAGGAAGTCATATCAGGTTTAATATCTGATACAGACAGTCGGGTACAGTAGGAGAGCAGCAGCTTCCAGGTTTATTTTACGCGGGCGACATTGTGTTGCTAGCTAACAAACAAAGTGATTTGCAACGTCTGGCTCATATCTGTGGACAGGAAGGCAACAATTTAGGTTTGAAATTTAGCGTTAGAAAATTAGATTTTATGGTATTCAATTAAAACAGTTGACAGTGGCAATACAGGGTCAAGAAATACCTCAGGCAACAGAATATAAATACCTTAGTATATGGGTAAACGAAAGCAATAGGTGCGTTGCGCAACCAAGCTCTTGCTATTATACTGCCTAATGTCCTACCTAGCTTAAACAAGAAAAAAAAAGAAAAAACTATGATCTCCCACAACCAAATTTCCTGATCCCCCATTGGAAACTTTGCTTTTGTGCGTCTCCGTTACAGTGAAGGGGAAGAGAAATGCAGCCATAATGAAGCACCGATTGCTATGGGGATACAATAGGTACAAGATGCTCCGAGGTATGTGCAAAGATGTAATGGCTCCAGGACTTACATTTGGAAATGCGATTGTTTACTTTAAATCAGGGGTGCAATCAGGACTCAATGGGAACAAAAGCTCAATGGGACGCCTCGCACTGAGTGCTCACGGGAAGATTACAAATGAAGTTGTGCAGGGTGGTATGGGCTGGGCTAGCTTTGAAGTGAGGGAAGCTCGCAGTAAAATTGAGTTTGAAGAACGGCTGAGGAATATGGCAGAAAGTAAATGGGCTTGGAGAGTGTTGAGGTGTCTGTACAGGAAAAACATTGATTCACAGTGGAGAAAAAGAACAAGGAAGCTTACCAGCAAGTATGCGCCCTGTAGGGTGGGCAACACAGCAACGAAGAACGTCAAGCGGAAAGTAGAGAGGCTGATATAATCTCATCGGTGGCGGCAATGGAAAAGAAACCTGCCATTGGTAACTACTTAAGTGGAAAGAGCGAAATCAGGAAAGAAGCAATTGACGATAACTCAAAGGGAAACTCATTTGAAGAAACTGCCAACTTTAGCCTCATTCTTTTCGTCAGTGGGCAACCCTGTACTCTTCCAAACTCGCTCGGCCACGGGCATCCCTATCGAAATAAAGTTTAGTTGTTTTGTTCACCTCAAACGAAGCAGTCGGTTCTTTTTTGACCTGCCATAATTTCCTAATTATTTGGTGCCGTAACCCGGGAGAAACGATCGAACTTACCATTGAGGCAACGGGGTCAACAGACGTCGACACCACAACGAGCTCGGCGAAAACCAGCAACGATCCTCGGGCAGAAAACGGTCGACGAGGCGCGCCTTCAAGAACAAGGCCTAACGACGCCACACCCAACTGAAACCGACACCACGACTCAAGCCCCATGGCGGTAAGCGAACTCTAAACATTGATGCCACGATTGAACGGCTCAAACTGAAAAGAAGTGCATTGAGAGCTCAAGTCACTAAACTGATTTCTGAAGCGGACTTATTCTTGGAGAGTCATGCAGACGAAGGAGCTCTTAATGTATTGTCTGCGAGGCTTAGCGCCCTCCAAATACAGCTAAACGAGGTGGATGCCGCCATCGAGCCCATAGTACAAGACCAAGACTCAGAGCAAAATTATGTGCGGAGCATAGAATACAACGGCCGTATCGTCGCACACATGGCAAAACTCCGCCAAGAAGCAGAAAAAGACCTGCTAACAAGACAAGCAGAAATGGCGGCGACGCGGGCGCAGACCGACGGCCCTCCCGCGGGGGCAAAGTGCAAAGTGAAACTGCCGAAGCTCGAGTTACAACGATTTAGCGGCGCCGCCACGGAGTGGCAGTCCTTCTGGGAGCAGTTCGAGCAAGCGGTGCACGGAAACGACGGCCTCTCCAACGCAGATAAGTTTCTGTACTTGCGATCTGTGCTTTCGGGAAAAGCCGCAGCGGCCATTGCCGGCATTCAAGTGACTGGGGCAAATTACACCACTGTCATCGAACTTTTGAAAGAGCGCTTCGGTCGACGAGACGTGCTGATTCAAGAACATCTGACTCAGTTACTCGAATTGCCACCGGTACAAAACGAAAAGGAGCACATCGGCCTACGTCGACCCTATGACCACCTGCAACGCAATATCGCTGGTCTCACGGCGCTCGGAGTCAAGACAGACAGTTACGGCGCCCTACTCTCCTCCGCACTCCTGCGAATGCTGCCAACCGATCTTGTTGTCGGATACCATAAGGGACTTTCTGCTGCAAGCAAAGATGACGCGATCAGCATCAAGAGTTTGCAAGCTTTTCTTAAAACAGAAGTAGAGAGCCGGAAAAGGCACTGCAACCTCGTAATCTCGCAGCCAGAGAATCAAAACATCAAGACAAAGAAAACAGCAAACCTCAAAGAGGGTCAGCAGCTTCTCCTTTTTCTGCGGGTGCTTCGAAGCAGTCCGATCCATGTGCATTCTGTTCTGCAAAAGATCATGCGACTCACAATTGTCAGGCGAAGATCTCATTGGATGAAAAGAAGAAAAGGCTCATTGCAGCTGGCCGGTGCTTCCGATGCTGCATAAAAGGGCACACTTCAAGGGAATGCCGCAACAAAAGAATAAAATGCAAGGAATGTGGCAGAAGACATCTGACTCAGATGTGTGACCCGACATGGAAGCCACCCGAGAATAAAGCCACAGAGTTGCATTCTCGGACAGAAAAGAAATCTGAAAAGGTACCAACTGTGCTGCTCCAAACCGCTCAAGTATGGGCAGAGGGACGAAGAAGAGCGCTCACCCGTCTACTCTTTGACGGAGGTTGCCAACGAAGCTTTGTCACTAAAAGACTTTCACGTGAACTGCAACTAGAGGTTGTAGGTGAAGAGGCCATCACAATCTACCCATTCGGAGGAGCAGAAAACATTATCAAAGAGAAGCGCAGAAGAGTAAAGATTTGGCTAAGAAGTCAATACGACCGTAAAGAGCACTCTATCGAAGCTCTGGAAATACCGGACATCTGCTCTGATCGGCTTCATGTTCCTGAGGACATCCTAAAAGAGGTGCAAGCGGACATGGATGAACTGGCAGACGTGACAGTTGCGCCAGCCCATTTGATGGGAAGCGGGATCGACATTCTTATCGGTGCTGACTATTACTGGACTTTGGTGTGTGGCGAAGAAAAGAAGCTGCAAGGCGCACTAGTTGCTGTAAAGACCGAATTTGGCTGGACTCTGCAAGGAGCGATTCCCTGCAGTAGCTCAGCTGCCTACTGCTCAATCGTGGCAGTGCTGCGTGCCGGAGTGTTCGCCGACACCACCAGCTTGTCCAAGGAGCTCAAATCGTTCTGGGAACTTGAGAGCATTGGAATTATCGACTCTTGTGCCCAAACGAACGAAGAAAGCGAAGAAGTCATGAGCACATTTTCGACATCGGTAGAAAAAATGGACAAGCGCTATGAGGAGGCACTGCCCTGGAAACCCTTGAACATGCAACTCGCCGACAACAAAGCTGTTGCAAAGAAGCGCTTGACTAACCTTACAAAGAAGTTAATGAAAGATGAGTCGACACTGATCAAGTATGACGAGGCTATCCGTCAGTACCTGGATCAAGGGTTCGCAGAACGACTTCCATCGAAAGAAAGCAACAACGATGTAAGCAGATTATACTACATGCCTCATCGTGCAGTTTTTGGACCTGACAGCCTTTCGACCAAGATTAGAGTCGTCTTTGACGCATCTTCTCACGATGCAGGTTGTATATCTCTGAACGAAGCCCTAGAACCAGGACCGAACTTGAATCCAGATTTACTTAAAGTTTTGCTGAACTTCAGAATTCATCGTATTGGATTAAGTGCAGATATTGAAAAGGCATTTCTGCAATTTTCTGTGCAACCAGCGGATCGCGATGCCCTCCGATTTCTCTGGTATGCACATCTTCCAACGAAGGAAGACCCAGAGCCTCCTATTGAGGTCTGGAGAATGACTCATGTCCCTTTTGGCGTGACAACTAGTTCATTCCTCCTCGCAGCCACCGTGCGGCACCATCTGTCCACGACAGGAGATTATCCACAAATAAGAAAAACCATCGGCGAGAGCCTTTACGTGGACGACCTCATAACAGGAGCGAACACAGTGGAGGAGGCTACAGATTTCTACCGAGGGGCACTAGATGTCATGAATCGAGCAAGCATGACACTGCGTAAGTGTAACTCTAATTCCAAGAAGCTGCAACAGCTGTTCAACGACGAAGGAACCGGATGCTCCCTTGGCTACGTGGAATGTCCAACAACAAGTGTCTCACGGGTCCTCGGACTTGTATGGTATAAGGACAGAGATCACCTAGCATTTTCCATGGAGGCCATCTTAGATTTCCTAGACCGAAACAGCAACACAAAACGATTCATTCTTCAAGCATCGGCTCGTATATATGACCCACTTGGTCTCATTTCTCCGGTCACAGTTACAACCAAGTTGATGTTTCAAACACTGTGGGAATTGGGTATTGAGTGGGACGCCCCTCTGCCTGAAGAAGTCAAAGCAGCTTGGACGCAGTGGCACACCCAGCTAAACCATTTAACGGACATAACGGTGCCAAGACGATATGGTAGTTTACCCAACGATAGCTGGAATGAAGTACATGTCTTCACAGATGCCAGCCCCAAAGCTTACGGAGCAGTTGTATATTTGCGCATATCCGGGGTCTAGGAAGCAAAGGTTACTGTGGTCCTCTCAAAGTCCCGTGTAGCGCCAATTAAAAGAATTTCTCTTCCAAGACTGGAATTGATGGGCATGGTGATAGGTGCTCGACTGAGGGAATATTTGGAGCGGTCACTGAGCCTTCCAATAGCCAAATTGTATCTGTGGACTGATTCAGCTATTGCGCTGCATTGGGTGCGAGGTCCCGCACAACAATGGAATCGCCAACAGAGTGTTGGAAATTCAGCAGCGATCGGATCCAGACATCTGGAATCACTGTTCTGGGATTGAAAATCCCGCCGACCTTTTGACAAGGGGAGTCACACCTCAGGTACTCAAGTCGAGCTCACTTTGGTGGAATGGACCTGCTTGGCTTTCGAAGCCATCTACTTGCTGGCTAAGGCATGAAGGCACCGCTGACATGATCATCGCAGAGGAGGAAAGAAGAATCCTTCGCGTTCACAACGTGACTGTAAAGGAGTCTGTCTTGCCTCTGCAGAAATATAGCTCCCTCTCTAGACTGGTTCGAGTGACAGCCTGGGTTTTTGCGATTTTTCCACAACGCCAAGCACTCCGGCCAAAAATACGAGGGACCTATTACGACCGAGGAAGTTCAAAAGGCGCGTACTTGTTTGATTCTTCAAGTACACTTCGAGGCCTTCCAAGATCAACTCCAGTGTCTTCGCCGCTCGACACGCATGCCAAGCGATTCCCCGATACGTGATCTCAGCGTTATCTACGACTACGATGGAGTGCTGAGAGTGGGAGGAAGGCTTGGTGCAGCCGATTTGTCCTACAACGTGAAGCATCCTATTATCCTACCGTCAAGACATCCCTTCACAGAGCTAACGATAAGCGCAACCCACCGCCGTCTCCTGAATGCAGGCGCACTGGAGACTCTTACCGAACTGAGGGAAATGTACTGGGTCGTGCGGGGAAGGCAAATGGTGAAAAAGGTGCTTAAGAAATGTGTGACTTGCAACCGTTTCAACAGCCGAGCGGCTACTGAGCCAGTCGCTCCTCTGCCTCGTGAGAGGGTGACACAAGCTCCACCCTTTGATGTTACCGGTGTAGATTTTGCTGGCCCACTGAACACAAAGGATCAAGGAAATAACCGGAAGTCTTACATCGTTATTTTCACATGTGCAGTGACCAGGGCAGTACACCTTGAATTGGTGACCGACATGTCCACCTTAAACTTCCTGATGGCGTTCCGAAGATTTATCTCGAGAAGAGGAGTTTGTCGAGTGATCTTTTCTGACAACGCCAGGACATTCGAGCGCGCTTCTAAGGATCTAAAGCGACTATGGACAATAATAAGAGGAGAAGAAATTCACAACTTCTTCACTAGCCACCAGATCCGCTGGAAATTTATAGCTGAGAAAGCTGCTTGGTGGGGAGGATTCTGGGAAAGAATGGTTCGGTCCGTGAAAACATCGTTGAAGAAGGTCTTGGGAAACAGCTACTGCAACTTCGAGGAGCTCACAACAATCCTAACGGAAATCGAAGCTGTCATCAACTCTAGACCCTTGACCTACGTCTACACGGAGGCGAGCGAACCCGAACCTCTAGCACCATCGCACTTTCTAGTGGGAAAGCGACTGACCACTCTTCCTGACAGTGGTTCCGCTACAGAGGTGGCTCAGCCCCCTGGTCAACTCACTCGTCGCTGGCACTACCGACAAAGGATGGTCGACCAATTTTGGTGTCGCTGGCAAAAGGAGTATCTGACGAGTCTCCGGTCAGCACATTTCGCTGTTCCAAGTTCGTCAAGCGCACTGAAGAAAGGAACGCTCGTTTTGTTCCATGAACAGTATCTACCAAGGCAACTCTGGAAAACTGGACAAGTGTCAGAAGTTCTTCTTGGAGGAGATGGAAGAATCAGAGCTTGCATGGTGCGCATGCCTAATGGAACCACATTGAGAAGACCGATTCAACTGTTGTACCCCATGGAATACACGGATGAATGACCTGAAGCTCATTCCGGGGGTAGTATGAAGAAACTGCCAACTTTAGCCTCATTCTTTTCGTCCGCGGGCAACCCTGTACTCCTCCGAACTCGCTCGGCGACGGGCATCCCTATCGAAATAAAGTTTAGTTGTTTTGTTCACCTCAAACGAAGCAGTCGGTTCTTTTTTGACCTGCCATAATTTCCTCATCATTAGTTTCCGAAGCGAGATCAGAGTTCCTTAGAATACGTACCTATAAAGCGAGATATAAGGAAGAAGAAGCATGCACTTGCTGCGGTAAAGCTAGGGAAACTACGGAGCATGTTTTATTATTTATTTATTTATTTATTTATATATTTATTTATTTGTTTATTTATTTATTCATTCATTTATTATATCCTCAGGGCAAAGGCATTACAGAGGGGAGTGGGTAATATAGGTTACAAAGACAATAAATACAATACAGTGAATTTTGTTAGAACATAATTTCAACATTTTCCAAAACAAACAAAGGTTGTTAGTGCATCACGAAATCGTTGATTATCCTCAATGGCTGCAATATCGGGAGGGAGGCGGTTCAATTCGACAGATGTCTGGGGAAGGTATGACTGAAAACAAGCTTTAGTTTTGCACTTTTGGATGCCAACGTTGTGCCGATGATCAGTGCGATGGGAGATGTATTCCGGTGGTGAAATAAAATCGCCATGTATCGTGACGTGATGATATAACTTGTGGAATATAGTGAGGCGACTGATTTTCCGACGAGATTTTAAAGATGGGAGCGAAAGGTTAGTTTTCATGGCTGTGATACTTGCAGTACGGTTGTAATTTGAAAAAATGAAGCGAACGGAGTTATTTTTTATATGTTCTAGAAAAGATATAAGATTTTCATGCCCAGGGTCCCATATAGATGATGCGTATTCAAGTTTAGGTCGTATCAGCGATTTATAAAGTAGGAGTTTGAAGGACGAAGGAGCAGCAGAGAAGTTTCGACGTAAATACCCTAACATGCGACTAGCGTTATTGGTAACGTATTCAGTATGGGCATTCCATGTTAAGTTCCGTCATTATGCACGCCTAGATATTTATATGATGCGACTTAATCTAGAGGAATGTCATTAAGACAATAAGAAGAAGGGGGAGTGCTAGAGCAGCGAGAAACACGCATGAACTTACATTTGTTAATATTTAATTCCATTTTCCAAGTTTTACACCAGTTAGTGACCAAATTAAGATCGGTCTGGAGAATATTAATGTCGTTGAGGTTACGTATTTCACGGAAAATTACACAGTCGTCAGCAAAAAAGGCGACTGTGTGGATAGGGTGGACGGAAGGCCATTAATATAAATTAAATATAGAAGGGGTCCGAGGACGGATCCTTGTGGTACACCAGATAGCACGTTAGTAAGCGGCGAGGTTGTGCCATTAGTGAAAAGAAACCGCCAGCGCTGGAGAAGGAAAGATTGAATCCATCTAAAGACATGTGGATCAAGAATAAGATGACTTATTTATAAAGCAACAATTAATGGCACACTTTGTCAAAAGCATTCGCGAAATCTAAAAAGATGCAATCGGCGCAAGATGACTGGTCAATAATGCAATGCAATTTATCAGTGAATGACAGTAACTGTGTGTCGCAGGAGTATGTTTGACGGAAACTATGTTGCGCAGAAGAAAAAGCAGAGTTATCATCAAGAAAGGTGGCGATGTGTTTAAAAATTATATGTTCTACTAATTTGCAGCGCGTGCTAGTGAGTGAAATGGGACGGTAATTTTGAGGCACGTGCTTATTACCGGATTTGTGAAGTGGGACCACCTTCCCGATTTTCCAGTCGTTAGGGAGGCTTGATGAATCGAGCGACTGCTGGAACAGTTTTGTTAGTATAATTGAACTATAAGCGCAAGTACTTTTTAGGAATTTACAACTAATTTCACCACACCCCGGAGATCAATCGTGTTTCAAAGACTCGATTAATTTAGCAATGCCAGGAGCATCAATAGTTATTGGTGACAATGGAAAATCTGTGATGTGGCATAACTGGAAGATCAACTGCCATGCTTGAGGAAAAGCTTTCAGTGAATGTTCTATTCAGTGTGGTAGCACAACGATTATTTGGGAATATGATGCCGGAGGTATCTTGCAATGTAATTAAAGCGTCGTGTGCAGGGTGTATAATGCGTCAGAACATTTTTACATTTATGTTCAAAATAGATGGTGAAGTAGAAGACAAGAAATTGTTTTTTGCAAGTTTCAGGGTTCTTACGTATGTGTCGAAAGCAGTCTTGTTTGTCGACCATCGCTCAATAGAAGGTGAAAGTTTGGCGAAACGGAACAAACATTTCTTTTTGTTAGATAGTCGCCTGATGTATGAAATGTACCAGGGTGCTTGAGGGCTAGAGATAATGACGCGCTTAGGAATATATTTGTCTGATAGTTGGTGTATCTTCGTTTTGAACAGCAGCCGATTTTCTTCGACAGAGTGGGTATCGAAATGGAAAAGAAAATGATCAATAAATGTAGATAGTTCAGTATTAATAGCGGCAAAGTTAGCCCGTTTGTAATCTAGGATGTTTTTCTTTATTTTATTCGTTTTACGACGTGGCGTACTAATAACGAAATTGAGCAGAAGATGATCACTGATACCTGGCAGATATGCTGGATTTGTAGCTAGCTCTAGATTTGTGGTTAGGATTAAATCTAGAGTATTTGCAGTACTTGTTACAGTCCTAGTGGCTTGCGTTACCAACTGTGTTAGCGAAAACAATGTACATAGATCTAAGAATTCTTTAGCTTGGGGCAAGGGCGGCGATGAATGAGGTGGATGAGCAGTCCACAAGATACTTGGAAAGTTAAAGTCTCCGAGTATAAAGAGTGATGATGTAGGATAGCGTATGCGAACCAAGTTCATAGCATCATGGAGATCGTTAGTAAATATAGACGAATAGGATGGAGGGCGGTAGGATACACCAATGATTATTTTCAGATGATCGATGACAACCAAAGCGAAAACTAGCTCCAACTCGCTGCATATTTGAATGCATGTAGAATGAATATCTTTTGAAATGGCAAGCAGAACACCACCGCCACGTCTTGCCGTCCTATCGGAACGATATAATGAGTAACGATGAGCGTCGTGAAAGATTCCAAAATCAGACACATGCCTTGGGAGCCAGGTTTCTGTTAGTGCGATAATGTGAGGTGTACATGTGTCAATGACGGAAGATAAGTTAGTGTGTTTATTAAGAACGCTTCTGACGTTGGTATGAAGGACAGACACAGGAGACAACTTCCCACTGCCGCTCGCGATTCCCTATTATATAACTTGCGATGCAGACTCGGTATGTAATCCACTGGCTTCGCCACGTGTGACAATCCCATCGGCAGTGTCACCGGTCACTGTCTCCTGCACACCATATTCGCCACGTGTCACGACCTCGCCAACAGTACCGGTGATTGCGTTATACATAAGGTATCTGTTATTGAAGCAAAGCTTGTTGTATCGCAGTTTAAAAGAGCGAGGGCCAGCGTGGGTGCTACCGAATTCAAACAGTTTTTTTTGAGCCACGCGTGTTGCAGGCGCGAAATCTTCACTGATAGTGACGCCTTTTGATTTGAATTCATTACGCAAGGAAATAATTTTTTTTTTCATTTTTGATTCGGTGAATTCGGCTATGACAGGACGACACTTATCATGTGAAAAAATGCCCAGGCGGTGTGCACGCTGGATTAAAGTACGAGAGCGCGTGTCGACGACCTCAGTCAATGCTTCCAATAGGTTAGATTCGGTATCTGCCCAGGACTCCTTAGCGTCTGATATACCCCGAAAGATTAAGTTCTCACGGCGTGATCTATCTTCAGCTTCCTCAAGACGAGACTGCAGAGAATCATTACGATTACGCTGCTCATCCACTGATGTCTTTAAGCATGAAAGTTCTTGACTAATGCTGTCGAATTTCGTGGCCTTCTCCTCGAGTATAGCCAGCCTCCTGTGCATGCCAGCTAACCTTGATTCGATGTTCTTTTGACTATGTTTAAAGGTTTTTATGTCCACATGTATTCCAGCCTGACCTTTCGAGGTTTGCAGCGCACGAGAGTGTACCCCTTTCAGAAGCTGAAACATAACCTTCATTTCATCAGATGGATCGTCTGGTAGGCTATCTACAGCTAGAAGGACGTCGGAGCGAGTTGTAGGGCCCGAGTTCGACTCAATGTCACCCGAGCGCAATAGCAAGAGAACCATTGAAAAACAATCACAAGCAATATCACAGCGAACCCGTGGGCATGGGAACAGTAACAAATAGCGATCGTCGCTCCTTTTTGCGTGTAAAGAATACTGCGTACACACCTGCACGGTGAAAAAACGAAGTATTGGAGCCATGCCGTCGTCACTGCTTCCATGCCCACTGAAGGGAAAGCAGGCGCGTCGGCTTCTTAAATCCGGTGCGGGTGGTGATGGCATTGTCGATGACGCTGGATGGCTTTGGAGGAGCCACTCCGCGAGCGAATAACCACAGCCGGACGTGCAGAAGCTGTCGGTGTTGGAAGTACCGGGAAATTCAGCCGCCGGGCCAAGATCAATCGGCGTGCCACAGGGTGCAGCCGAGGATGGCGTCACGATGTTCGACAGCACTGCATGCACGGGTGAAAAAAGCAAGTATTGGAACCATGCCGTTGTCACTGCTCCCATGCCCTAGGATGTGATAACGCCTACCCAGTGGTCGATTTAGGCACCACTGGCCTCATTGAAGCCCTAGGGTTCAGTGAGAGTAGTGGAAAAGTAAACATGTCCGAAAAAGGGATTAGTAAGAGGCGATTGGAGGATTGGTGGAAGAAAAATAGGAGAATGACAAAAAACGGAGACGCACAAAAGCGAAATTCGCAAAAGGGGATCAGAAAATTTGGTTGTGGGAGTTCATAGTGTTTTTTCTTCCTTTTTTAACCTAGGTAGGACATTAGGCAGTATAATTTTAAGAGCTTGGTCGCGCAACCCACGGCCCCATTCCAAAGGGGCGCTCATAACATCCCTCCTTTCATCCATCCATACAGCGAAAATGAGAAATCCACCCAATCTACAACTGCTACAAAGGAAACCCATATGGATTCCTCAGGAGAAAAGCTTCGCAGTTGAAGAAAAATGCGTCCTAGTCCAGGACCTGAACCCGGGACCACCGTCTTTCCGGGAAAGCCGCTGAAAATTCATGCGCTGTTTGGGGTCCTTCCATTGACAAACTAATTAATTCTTAGAACTCGTGCGAAATAATTCAGTTCGTTTCATCTTACATAATTACAGTAGAATTGCAAGCGTGTCTCCCATGAAAACCAACCTTGCACCCCATTTCCTTCTAGCCGTAAAAGTGCGCGTTTAGTCCTTTTTCATAAATGATGCCATCGATCAATACTGCACAATGATTTCATTTTTCAGCCACAATATGTATCTCCTGGAATCGCCAACCGTTATGAAGTTGGTCTTGAATCATGTCCCAGAAAGAGAGAGAGAGAGAGACGTGTATTATACGAAACAGTGGCCCAAGCGAGGCCCGGTATCACCCTAAGGTGGGAAGGCTCCTTAGTCCAGGAACCCTCTGGCTTCGACTGCCCTCTTGGCCCTGGCGATAAGTTGTTAGTCTTCCAAGTCCCCGAGGGTTAGCGTGGCCTCCCACGTTTCGGATAGGTGGTTTGCTTTCTGTGCTCGTTTTGTGTCCATTTCTGGTGGCATTTCGCTACCTCGCTGCCACGGGCATTCCAGGAGCAAGCGCACCAGATTGTCGGGTACATTGCAGAGTGGGCAGAGGTAGCCGTGGATAGTCGGGTAGAGGCGATGCATTATCGTTCCCTGAGTGTACGTATTACTTTGCAGGCGTCTAACCATCAGGATTTCTGCTCTGCCGAGTTTAGGGTGGGGTGGAGGGTACACTCGACGCTCGAGCCTGTAATGTTGCAATATAGTTGGTGGGCACGGCCTGCACCTTTTCTCTGGTTGACGTGCTCGGGGGCAGCGGCGTGAGCCGCTTCGTTCCCATGTAGTCCCTCGTGTCCGGGTACCTACGTTGCGCAGGGGTACGGGAGCGGAGTGCTTCGTCTCTTTAGTATCTTGAGTGCATCCGCCGAAATCCGACCCCTCATAAACTTTCTACAGGCGGCCTGAGAGTCGGTGAATCTAACCGGTGCATTGGTGCATGTGGTGGTCGCGAGAGCGATTGCCGCTTCTTTAGCCGTTTCCGGGTTCCGTGCCTTCATGGTTGCCGATGCTAGATCGTAGCCTCGGGAGTCTACGACGCTGAGAGCGTACGCGTTTCGATGCGGGTACTTGGCCGCGTCGGTGTAGCGGGCATTCGGGTCATGCTTGAAACTTCGTTTGATGGCCTCGGCTCTAGCCTGTCTTCTACTCTTGTGATATATGGTATGCATGATGCGCGGCACACGTGCGATTCAAATGCACTCTCGAACGTCCGGTGGGATTTGCTCTTTCTTGTCCGTATGCTGGAGTTCAGGTGTCTGAGTACTGATCTCCCTGTGGGCGTGAGCTTGAGTCGTTCCAGTTGGCTGTTCTTGTGCGCTTCAGCGAGCTCTTGCCACGTATTGTGGGCGCCCATCTTAAGGAGACAGAAAGTAGAGGCCATGACGGGGAGTACCAGCACGACTTTGCATTCCTTATCATGATGTTGAGCTTTTCTATTTCGGCGTTCTTCAAAGGCAGGTACGGCGTGCCGTTTGTGATGCGGCTGGTGAGCAGCGCTTGTATTATGTTTAGCGTGTCTTACTCCTTGAGCCCGCTTCTTTGGCTTGAGATCCTCTTGACGGGGCGTGTGAGTTGCAAAAGGGTGTGTTCTAGTCTCGGTAGGCTGGCAGCTCCCAAACTGTCTTTGTGGATGCGGAGTCTAAGTATTCGCTTGGTGTCGACTTTCGGGATTGTTGTCCCGTTGAGGTTGACGCTGGGGGCGGGCTTTTCGTATTTATGTGGCCGGCCTCTCGTTTTCCTTTCAAGACGAGTTGTTCAGACTTCTCTGTGGAGCAGCGGAGTCCGCAGTTTCGGATATGGCTTTCATTGGTGTCTATGGCTTCTTCTAAGCTACTTTCTTGCCTTCCAGCGTTCGTAGCTCTGGTCAGAGCGTGATGTCATCTGCATACATCGCGTGACGCAGATCTGATATGGTCTCGAGGAGGGGGGGGGGGTAGCTTGATCATAGCTGCGTTAAAGAGTAGCAGAGAAATGATCGACCCTTGTGGGGTGCCTTTGTTTGGAAGTAGGAAGCTTGCACTGCGGATGTTCGAGATTCCGACTGTTGCCATGCGGTCCATGAGAAAGTTCCTGACGTATGCGAAGGTCCTAGTGCCGCAGCTGGTGCGCGATCGTTGAGGTTCGCGTCGTAGTTAACGTTGTCAAATGCATCCTTGCTGTCTACTGCCACTATGGAGTAATTGCTTCGATCGTCTAGAAGGCTTTCCTTTAGTCGTAAGAGTACGTCCTGCGTCGAGAGGTGCTGCCTGAAGCCGAACATGGTGTCTGGTAGGCGGCCGTTGTCTTCCAGGTACTGGGTAATGCGGTCATGCACGATATGTTCGAAAAGCTTTCGCGCGAACGAGGTGAGGGAGAACGGGCGTAGGTTGTCCAAGCTGAGAGGTTTGTTGGGCTTGGGGATCATGGTGATGTCCGAGTGCTTTCATACAGCAGGCAGTTCTTTCTCCCAGCACTCGTTGTAGTAACGGAGGAGAGCCTCGGTGGCCTGTGGTGGTAGGATGCGTAGTTGTTTGTTAACGATCCGGTCTTTACCAGGGCTAGTATTTCTAGTCAGCTTGGATAGGGCAACGTGGATTTCGGCCTGCGTATAGGGTCTGTCGAGTTCTGGATTCGGTTTTCCAGTGTATTCTTTGCTGCGAGTTGAAGCGGGACAGGGTGTTTCTCCGCATAGTTTCTGTTTTATTTCTCGCAGAAGGTGTTCTGATCCGGCATGGTTGTGGGTACGACTGTGGAGATCTTGCTGCTGTTTCGTTTTGGTGGGTTCAGTGGCCAGGATTGCGCGTAGGAGGTGCCAGGTCCTCTTCGTGCTCAGAGTCCCCCGTAGCTTGTCACAGGAGGCCACTTCCGGCCTCCCAGAGATGGCAGAGGTGTGCGTCGACAGCAGGTGTATCGGCATCGAGTTGTATGACCTTGCTGTGACGTTCTGGGGTGTCTAATACATTTTTGAGCCACTCGTCAATGTCAGTTATGCTCGCTCCGGAATCTAGCTTGTCCCTAAAGGATTTCGATTCGGTTAACCATGAAATTCCGGTCTTGGTCTCTCTACGGGTGCGCGGTACATCTAATTGGAGCATATGGTGATCGCTACCCAAGGTTTCCTGGAGTCGGATCCACTCTCCCTAGGGGACGTCCGCAGTGAAGGTAAGATCAGGGTTTGTGTCCCTGGAGACGCTGCCGTGGTCTGGAGAGGATCGTTCCAAAGGGTGAGTCTTTGTTGCTGGGCGACATCGTGCACTCTAGCATCCTTCTTTGTGGTGGTGAGATGATAGCCCCATGCCGTGTGCGAGTCGTTGAAGTCTCACAGTATGACGAGTTGGTGTCTGTGATGTGTGGTGCGCGACATGGTCTGGTGATGGGGATGATCAGGAGCAGACGACAAGGAGTGCGCGCGCTGAGGTAAATTCCGTGCTGGAAGGAGATTGAAAGTATGGTATTAAGGGCAGCGCAGTAACTGTCTCTCCGCAGAGGACACCTCACCCGAAGGAGAAAAACGACAACGCCAAGAGCGTCTGGCACGTGAACGCGTGGCGCAAGAAAAACAACTAAAAGAAGAAAAGCAAACCAATTAGGAAAGATCACGGGGCGTCAGAAAGCCAATCAGAGAATGCCTAATCGGCCAGCGAGAAGAAAAAGCGTGGTGCGCTGGCAGAAGGAGACGCAGGGGAGACGCAGAGGAGACGCTGGGGAGACGCCGAGAGAGTTCCAGCAAGCGACGCCAGGAGGAGGTCAACCACCGGGAGTTGAAGACGGGCCGTCAGGTTCCGGACCCGAGCCATCAGGACTTCACCCGACTGGGGCCTCCTGCCAGCCCGTTCCTGTGCGTCGCCCGCCTACCGGAGCGTGCCGTCAGCTCCTCAAGGCCGGTGAGTTTCTGCACCCGTGGGCAGGACGAGAACAGTCGGGCTACGGGTCCGAGTTCTACGCCCGCTGCCCGGCCAGAACGCCGCACCCGTCTGTCATGCCGCCTGCTGCCCGAGGCCGGCGTTCGAGCTTCTGTGCCCGTGGGCAGGACAAGAGTAGTGAGGCTACGGGCCCGAGCTCTACATCCAGCTGCCCGCCCAGAACGCCGCCGCCCTCTGCTCGTGCCACCAAGCCGCCAGCTTTACCTCTCCAAGCGACAGCTGGCGCGCTGCGGTCGCGCGGTCAGTCACCTTACACCATGACCTTTGGTGAGACCGGCGCAACTCCTTGCGCCAACTTGTCGCCGCATCTCGACATCGAGACTGTTATGTGTCCCTGCCATCGTGGCAAGCCGGGACTCGCACACTAGTTAGCTTCACACTAGCCCCCAAATGTGTCTCACCGCCGTGATGTCTATTTGAGTGTTTATTTTATTGTTTCTATTTCTTTCTATCATTTATTTTAAGCCCTTTTTGGATCCATTAAAAGTTTGTATGTGTGTTCGAAACCAACGGCTTTGTCCTCAATTGGGTTCTCGGAGGCTCCGCCTAAGAGAACCGTCAGAACATTTGAGTACACGAATGTTTGTCCCCAATTGGGCCTCACAGTGTCCAATCATGGATTTCCTGATTTCTCGTACAAAGTGATCGAAGTCCGGTAGCTGGTCTCGAGGCGGGCTGTACACGCTGACCACGAATAGCTTTTTCTGCGTCTTTCGTTCCGGTAACAACTCGATTAAGGTGTGTTCTGTCTGGGTGTTGTCTACGCCGTGTTTTTGGGCTGTGAGTGTTTTCACCAGTATGGCAGTATCGAGTTTGTGCATATGTGGCGTATTCTTTCAGCCAGACGTTCTGCGCGTTGCTTTCCTGTAGTGATATGACGCCGGGTTGATTCAGCTTGACGAATTATTGCAGGTTGGCGTGTCGAGTGCCGTATGATCGACAGTTCCCTCGCCATATGGGTATAGTTGAACGCTGGTTCTTTGCCTTGTGGTTAGGGGTCACCATCCTCGATGGATTCGAATTCGCGTCGGAGATCACGAGTGGGCGAGACCGAGCGAGAATCGCTGTGGCTGTTCGCCCGTGCCTTCTTCCCAGTCGTGGGGCGCGAATTGTCGAGCCGTGTCTAGGTGATGCAGTTGCTGTTTACAAGCGCCATAAAATTTTTGAGCTGTGGCGCGATCCCATCTATTTTGGCGTTCGACATGGCAATCTTGTTTTCGAAGGTAGCGGCTGATTTTTTGACTGTTGATTGGACATTTTTTTCTTTTATGGCGTGAATGTTCTTCATAAAGTTTGCTTGAAATATCAGGCACCTTGAATCTACAATGGCTTCAACGTTTGCCTTTGTCAACGTCCTTCCCGACTGTCTGTTTATGTTTTCGAGCTCCTGGCATTTTTGATGCAGCCTGTCTGTGAGTTCTTGTTGTTCTTTGCATTTTTAGAGCAGTTTGTCAGTGAGCTCTTGCTGTTTCTGTTGACTGCGGGTAGCTTGTCTATGAGGTTTTGCTGGCTTTGCAATTGGCTGTGTTGATTCAGCAGTTGGCTCTGCTGGTTCTGCTGTTTGTTTTTTAAGACCCGTATGACTGCGACTTCGGCCGATGCATCGAAGCTGCTCGTACCAACCGACTCGCTCGAGCCGCTTAGCAGCGGGCGACTCAGTGGGATTAGCTCGCATGGAACAGCGCTGCTAAAAACGCCCTTCGCCTACTTGCAGATCGACGTGGTGATTACCTGGAGAGCCTGGATGACGCCCCCTCAACTCTACTGACAAGAAGCCATCACTGCGCCTGCGCACCGCCGGTCCTGCAGCTATAAAAGCAAGGTGGTGGAACCCTCTCGGCACAGAGCAGCGGGCGACTCAGTGGGATTAGCTCGCATGGAACAGCGCTGCTAAAAACGCCCGTCGCCTACTTGCAGGTGCGTGACTTAGACGCTTTATTTTTATCACCTACTCTAAGTCGCTCGCTGTTCTGGCTCTATGATGGGAGCAAAAGCAGCTACCACCATCAAAGAATTGGCGAAAATTGTTCACGACATGTCACTGAAGTTTGACAAAATTGATGCAATCAGGACTGACCTTGACGAAATCAAGGAAGCGACTCAGTATATTAGTAATTCCTTTGATGATTTTAAGACCAAGCTAGAAAGTGCCTGCGCGGATCTCAAGACTCTGAAAGAGGACAATGAGTAGCTTATAAAAGAAAACCTGCACCTTAAGCAGGAACTTACCACAACAAAGAAGGACATAATCGATTTGAAGCAATACAGCAGAGCAATGAATTTGGAGATTAAGGGTCTTCCTTTCACTGTTGATGAGAACCTTGAAAATACCGTGCAGGTACTTGGAACTAAACTTGGCACGGAAGTCTCCGCATCTGACATTGATGTAGTTCATCGCGTATCAACTAAAGATAAAACAAAATCCAACATTGTTGTCCGATTTACATCTCGCAAAGTCAGAGACAACTTCCTCCAACTCGCAAAAAGGAAGAAACTTTCCACATTAATCTTGCAATTCAAAGATGACAATCCTATTTACCTAAATGAACATTTATGTCCGGAACTGAAGATCTTGCTCGGCAAGACCACTCAGAAAAGGAAAGAAAAACAGTGGAAATTTTCCTGGGTTTCCAATGGAAAAATTCTTGTCCGGAAAACTGAAACCTGGTCAGTCATTCACATCACTTGTGAGGAAGACTTGAATTTAATTGCATGATTTTGTGGCCGCTGCATTAAGTAAGCCATTTCCAGAAATGTGTAATGTGTCGCATCTGAACGCGGCTTTTTCAGCTGCGCATAATCTGAAGATACTACACTGCAATATTAGAAGCTTAACTAAAAATATTGACTCTTTGCTGGTTTTATTAAAATCCCATTCCTTTGAGTATGATATAATCGCGTTGTCAGAAACGTGGTTGAAACCTGATGAATTCTTTAATATTCCGAATTTTAATTCAGTTCATCTCTCGCGACCAACAAAGACGCGTGGCGGAGGAGTTGCATTGTATGAACACAAGAATATTCCTTTCAGGCATTGTCCCAAACTGACATGTCAGGTTCCCGAGGCATATGATTTCTTATTCCTTGAGCTGAGTTCCAAGTTAACTGTAGGTGTTTTATACCGTTCCCCAAGTTCGCACATTAGTCTTTTTCTGGATGCCTTTGAACCTGCTCTAGAACATCTCGCTTCTATGAATAATCCGGCAATAATATGTGGAGATAATAATATCGGCACGCTTAATGACAATGCAGCACCATACGTGAACCTGATTGAGTCTTACGGGTTCCTTAATCAAATAACACAACCAACTCGAGTCACCCCCCTCCACAGCGACGCTCATAGACCATATCCTATGCAATTTCGAAACCTCACTGTCTTTCTCTGGAGTTATTGATGCTGATATTTCTGACCATTTTCCAGTGTTTCTTCTAGCATCGTGTTCTCCTCTCAAAAAAAGAAATCAAGAAACGCGTGAAAACAACTGTTGATCACAGCCTGTTAAGTTACCGTATACGCACTCTAGTGATCAATGTTGAGAACAGTAAGAATATTAACAAAGAAGTCGACCACCTTATAAATGTTATCTCATCTTGCTTTACAGAAACAATTGTTAACGCAAAATCTTATTATTCTGACCCAATATGTCCTTGGGTAACGACTGAGGTCTTAGCTGCTATACAAACTAAAGATAAATGGTATAGAAAGCACAAGCAGTTCAAAGCTAATGAATACTATCGTATACAATATAAAATACATAGAAATAAAGCTCTGGCCTTACTTAGAAAATCCAAAAAGCACTATCATACAACTCTTATAGAAAGCAACCAACATGCCCCGCGTAAAATGTGGAAAATAATAAACTCGGTCATTACACTTCGAGAGAAGGATCATATATTGCCAGAAATTATCCCACCTACTAGAACCACAGAAAGCCTTGCGGAAGACTTCAATCAATACTTTTGTAATATAGGTCCAAGTCTTGCGAAACAACTAAGTATGCACGAAGCCCCCGAGCTCCCAGCTCCTGTACTTAATTCGTTTGTTTTTGATGACATTACTCAGGATGAAATCATTTCTACCGTTAACACAATGACTGCAGGAAGAACACCAGGTAAAGATAAGATACCCTTACTCGTCATTAAACAGCACATCGAGGAACTGAGTGGCCATTTAGAAAAATTATTTAATGCATCCTTCTACATGACCACATATCCAGACGCATTTAAAATAGCGCAAGTCACACCAATATACAAGTCCGGTAGTAAGGATGACATCCAGAACTACCGACCAATATCAATACTTAGTGCCCTTAACACAGTATTTGAGAAGTTATTGATGAAACGTTTTACCCATTTTCTAGATAAGTACAACGTACTAGTAGATAACCAGCATGGTTTTAGGAAAAACAGATCTACTTCCATGGCTGTACAATGTTTAAGTGAATTTATTAACAAAGCATTAAATAACAAAGAGTATGTAGTTGGCATTTTTGTTGATATTAAAAAGGCGTTTGACACTGTGAACCATGATATACTACTATCAAAACTACATCGGTATGGATTCAGAGGTCAAGCGAAGCAGTTTTTCGAAAGCTATCTTTCTGGTCGCAAGCAATGTGTTAAAATCGACAAATCCGTATCAAGTGTTCATTCCATCCTTTGTGGCGCGCCTCAGGGCTCGGTATTGGGACCATTACTCTTTTCCCTGTACATAAATGATCTGCCAGATGCTTTGAATTATGCCCAAACTATTATGTATGCTGATGACACAGCCCTTCTCTTCTCTAGTCATGACCCTAATATGCTCGAAAGGCACGCTAATAGTGATCTTTCTCAGATGTGCCAGTGGTTTTTACAAAATAAATTAACTATACACACCTCAAAGACTAAATACATTGTGTTCTCTAGTTCATATAAATTTTCATATAGCTTAAATGAGTTACGAATAGGCGCAAACCCCCTCGAACGAGTCGATCAACAGGTATATCTTGGTATAACCCTAGATTCAGCTTTCAATTTTAATCCTCACATAATTCGAGTAAGCAGCAAATTGAGACGGGCTTGATTTATCCTAATAAAAGCTAGAAAGTTCTTCCCGCTTCGCACATTAAAAATTTTGTATTATTGCCTTTTTCAAAACAATATGACCTACTGCGTAGAGTCCTGGGGACTTACGTATAACACGTACTTAAATCAAATAGTAATTTTACAAAAAAGAGCACTTCGAATAGTAACACATAGTAAACACACAGATAGATCCGCTCCGCTATTTCGTCACTTAGACATTACACCTTTCTTTGCAATGCGGGATTTCAAACTAGCTTGTGTGGTTATACATATACTAAACCATAACATCCCACTATCATCATCTGTTTTTGTATATCCATCCCGTCCAACTAGAAATTTTTTCAATTGTCGATTTAACCTTCCAGCTGTTAATAATGTGTATGGTAAAAGAACTATCGCCTATGCCACTGCTAAAATTTGGAACCAGCTGCCTGCTAACTTAAAAGTAGGTCAATTCTCAATCGCCAATATAAAAAAATTTTTCCGAAGCCAGCAATATTAGACTCCTCTGTAAGTCTGTGTTTTCTCTTTGATGCATTCTTCCTTTTATTTTTATTTTTTTTTTACTTTTTTATTTTTTATGTTGTCCTCCGTACTATTGTATAATTTCTTGAGCATTTCGCCTGCCTTTGTGTATAACTGTCGTATAACTGCTGTTACATGAATCCTGTGTAAAATACTGAGTTGTCTCGCAATAATTATTTTTTCGCACTTCCTGCATGGGCCCAAGTCTAGCCGAGAAGGCTAAGGGCCCAGATGATTCATATGTATTTCTGATTAGCCGTTTCAGTAAACGGATTTTTTTTATTTGATTTTTGATACCACGTGGGCGTAGCTCGCGCTGTCGACTGAGCGGGAGGGAGAGTGGGAACGTGAGTGCGAAGCACTTCGCCGTATTGGTTGGAGCTGCTGCGTCTGGGGTAACTGCTCGCACTGACTCTGCTCGAGCTGGTGGCCGAGGTGCCCAGCACTGGGAAGTCTTCACTGCTGGAGCTCCAGTGGTTGTCACTTTCTTGCAGTCTGTTAAGGTGCTGTTTCCGCATGTTGTAGGGTGGAGAGCTTGGCTTCAGCCTCTCATCGCACTCTGTACTTGCAGTTTCGTGCGCTTCTCTGCAGAGCTTGCAGGTTGGTTTGCAGTCATGTTCTTGTGGTAGTCCAGTCTTGCCGCATTTGTAGCAAAAATCTGGGATCGGTTGGTGACAGACGTCGTGGTGGTGTCCCGTGTTGCCACAGGTGCGGCAGTACTGCACTGACTTGCGATATGGTCTGCAGTGGAAGTCTACGCTATGGAAGATGATGTAGGAGGGAACGTGTGGTCCTTCGAAGAATATGACTGCCGCGGTCGACTGACCCATCATTCGGGCGTGAAGAACGGTGTATTGTGCCAATGCTCGGATTCCTGCCATGAGTTCTGCGGTGCTTTTTCCTGGTATGAGGCCATTGATGACGCCTCGGGAGACGTCGTCCGGGGTTTGTATGTTGCCTTTGACGTTGTGGTAAGTGCTTCCGAGCTGTATTCTGTTGAGGCTGACCAGCATCCTGGCGTCTTCCTTGTCGGCCGTGCTTGCGATAATTAAATATTCGATTATCTGACTATCTGTACGATTAGCGTACTTTGTCATGGAAGTCCTGCTGCGATAGTCCTCTCACTTTACCGATGGCGTGCATGACTGCGACGGTATTCCATTCGGCGAGGTCAAGGCCTGCTTGCGGGCAGTAGACGATCTTAAAGTCGTCATGTGGCAGGGGCGGCATCCTTGGTCTGCGTTGTTGCTGTGAAAGTGTTGGATTGAACGTTTGCTAATCGGTTGGTTTTTTTTGCCGGCGACTTTGAATTCGAGGTTTCCTTCTTCGCTTTCTTGTTTCTCGTGATCCAGGTGCTTTCCGCTTCGATTGTTCGGCCGCTTTCTGCGTCATAGTTCCAGGTATCTTCCCCGGTGTTTTCTCCAGTCTGTTTGCATTGCATTTACTTCATCTTCTTTCTTGTTCATTGACATTTCGCTTGCAGCACCTGCCTCTCGGCTCATCGTAGGGGCTCTACGCCGCGGTGTGGGCGAGCGCTCGTGTGCTCGTGCTCACGCGGCACGCGGCGCGAGGGTGTTCCTGCCGATGAGATTGCGGGTGCTGGTTCTGGTGTTAGGCTTAACCGGGCGGGCGGGTGGTCGTCGGGAATGACGCTTGATATTTTGAGATAAGGTGCACTCGTCAGAATGTGGCTAGTGTCCGCCAATTTATCATGTCCCACTAAAACTTCTTGGCAGTCATTTTTCTACGCTCACCCACGGATGGAGCCATCTTCCTGATGAAGTCCTATTCATTTAGGATAACCAAAAATTTCGAGCAGTTCTGGCTAACATTGCGTAATTGAAGCATTTTTGTTTACCTTATGGTTGCAATCTAAGAACTTTAGTATTTACCGCTTTACTCTCCTAGCTTCCTTCCAATTTATCATGAAGCTGTTAACCCTAGCTAAAATTGTATAATCAGAAGCCTTTGTACTTAAACGTTCTAACTGCTTATATTTGTTCCTTTTCTTATCTGCTGCAACCCACTCCCCTCTTCAATGACTTCGGCGCTGAGGTTAATCATAAATAAATAAATAAATAAATAAATAAATAAATAAATAAATAAATAAATAAATAAATAAAATGAAGAGTTAGCTGTAGTTGATCGCCACCGGGTGTTTGGTCAATACAGGGGAAGTTGTGGTCGGCTCTTGAAAAGCAAGGATATTACAGTGTTAAAGAAAGAGGAGCTGTTGCTCTTGGCAGCCGATCTAGGTATCGAGATTACCCATAGGTTAAGGAAGCCAGAAATTAGTACTGTGATCGACGAAGTGTGTTTCAATGAGGACGAGCTCCCAGAGGCCTGGGAAAATATATATCGCGAGAGGGAGGAATGAGCGGAAAAAAAATGTGAAATAAAGGAACGCGAGGAGAAAAAAAAAGAGCGGAAAGCAAGGAGCGCGAGAGAAAAGAGAAACAAAGGGAACATATTCAGCTTGAAAAGGAACGAAGGCCAGCAGAAAACAGCAGTCTCTACCTGATTAATTTCGAACGGATTTGTGAGAAGCGATCATTTCACATGGACACATGGCCAGAGTGGTTGTTTGAGTTGAGGCCCGGAGTGGTCGCGCAGGTCGTAGTCCGACTGAGCCAGGCCGAGGCAGACAAACACGGTTTACTGAAGGTTGGTTTGTTCACTAAATACAAGCTCTCCACAGAAGAATTTGGGGAGGAACCGATTTCATAGACCAAAATTCAGAAAGGGGAGCAGGCGCTGTGTTGCAACGCGGAACACAGTGCAGGGAAGGAGGAAACGGCTAAGTCGCGACACGTAGTTCAACCGGGAGAGGAAATCTTTCCAATTTCCCTCTTCCGAAATTCAGGAAGAGAGACAGGCGCTGAACTACGGTGAACTAAGTAAGAAGAAAGAGTATGAAACAGCTAGGTGGAAAGGCACAGTTAAGTGGTAGGATGAAAATTTTCTAATTTCCCTGACAGAAATTCAAGAAGTTCGTCCGGCCGAGGAGCCGTCAACAGAAAGAATAGAAAGGCACTCTGAACTGAGAACCAGAAATATTGTGAAGAGAACGCGATGCCGAAAACTCAGATTTGCGGCAGAACAAGGTATGCGGGCGAGTAAATTTAAAGCCACTAAACCCTATGGGGAGCACCAAGAATATTTTGGAAAGGCGCGTTTGTTGTTTGAAAAGTTTCGAGTCAGAGCACATACCTATCATCAGACGAGGTTCAAAAAAAGTGACATTCGGCCCGGAGGAGGACAAGAGCCAAGGGGCAAACAAGTCTCCTCTCGTTTAGTTCTTTTCGAGGTGTTGCCTGTCTGATTGGGGAGAACGCGGCGGTCAGGCGACGCGACGTGGTCATACCAAGCAGTGCATTCCGAGAGCAATGCCAGAAAGGTAGGTGGACAAAACAAAAAAAGGTATCGGTCCTCTTCAGCAAGGGGAAGGAATTCTGCGTACCTTTTGTAATCCCCGGTTGTCAAGTTTGACAAATGTTTTCAGACAGCGCGAGTCTGGAGTGCGCTTTAAGGACACAATTTTCGCGCGAGCAAAGTTTGGGAACTTTGCTTTACAATATGTCGTTCCCTTGTTTAGCAGATAGGATTCATATTTTTATAGGCTAGCACCGCCAAGACAAGGTTAGTTGTTTTAAACCCGTAGAGCGCGCGTGAGTAGCAGGTAATTTTTCGCAAGTGTTCGCTAGATTTCTTTGGCAGAAATACGCGTTTCTTAGCGGAGCCGCTGTCAATCGCACAATTTGGAAAGTGTTAGTACTGGCTCTTTGAGGTGTGTCATGCTCGGACACAGAGAAGCCAAGCGTTGGTGCGCGTCTCACACGTGTATTCATCAGACAGCAGCGTTTTAGTTTCGATTACAGCGTGCATGGGAGAAATGAAAATTAAACTCGAATCCTCGTAAAATTTTAGGTGCGTAATTTACGCATCATGGGTTTGTTTTTGCATTAGTGCGGGTCCATGGTGGACAAGAGAAAGCCAATGCTGGTGCGTTAGTCACACGAAACTTGAAGATTAGCGGACCTTATTCGGAAAATATGGATAGCTCGAGACGGAAGGTTTGTGTTCACGGCCTGGACTTGTTTCACCAGACTTCTGCAGGTAATGCATTTTCTGGTGTGACGCCAACAACCGTGGTGAACGTGTCGTCCTTCCCCAAATTAACGAAAGCCGTGGAGCACACCCTGCCTGTGCGGTACCTCAGTCAAAAATTTACACCGCGAAAAGAGGCGTTTAGCACCTCGGATAAAGAATGTTTTTGCGTGGAATGAGCAATTCAAAGGCTAGGACACGATTTTCAAGGAGCTAAATTCTCGGTCGAGATTTACCATGGCCCTCTTGTATGACTGAAGCAAAGGTAGAAAAGAAACGGGAAACAAATGACGTGGTTGCATATCGCCGAAATAAGAATTTCGCAGGGGCCACGAGCGCAAAATTTCTTTTTAGAAACGTGTTTTGTATGTCATCATCATCATCAGCCTGGTTACGCCCACGACAGGGCAAATGCCTCTCCCATACTTCTCCAACAACCCCGGT
This sequence comes from Dermacentor albipictus, assembly GCF_038994185.2. Taxonomy (NCBI): domain Eukaryota; kingdom Metazoa; phylum Arthropoda; class Arachnida; order Ixodida; family Ixodidae; genus Dermacentor; species Dermacentor albipictus. The sequence continues at coordinate 127,749,933 of NC_091829.1, forward strand.
CATATACTAATTGTGACCACGTCGTCCCTGCAAACTTCTTAATCTCATCCACCCACCTAACTTCAGGCCGCCCCCTGCTACGCTTCCCTTCTCTTGGAATCCAGTCCTTAACCCTTAATGCCCATCGGTTATCTTCCCTCCTCATTACATGTCCTGCCCATGCCCATTTCTTTTTCTTGATTTCAACTAAGGTGTCATTAACTCGCGTTTGTTCCCTCACCCAATCTGCTCTTTTCTTATCGCTTAACGTTACACCCATGATTCTTCTTTCCATAGCTCGTTGCATCGTCCTCAATTTAAGCAGAACCCTTTTCGTAAGCCTTTATGTTTCTGTCCCGTGGGTGAGCACTGGTAAGACACAGCTATTATACACTTTTCGCTTGAGGGATAATGGCAACCTGGTGTTCATGATCTGAGAATTCCTACCAAACGCACCCCAGCCCATTCATATTCTTCTGAGTATTTCCGTCGCATGATCCGGATCCGGCGTCACTACCTGCCCTAAGTAGATGTATTCCCTTACCACTTCCACTGCCTCGCTACCTATTGTAAATTGCTGTTCTCTTCCGAGACTCTTATACAATACTTTAGTTTTCTGCAGATTAATTTTTAGACCCTCTCTTCTGCTTTGCCTTGCAATTGGTCCCATGAGTTACTAAGCAAGGCAATATCATCAGCGAATCGCAAGTTACTAAGGTATTCTCCATTAACTTTTATCCCCAATTCTTGCCAATCCAGGTCTCGGAATACTTGATGTAAACACGCTGTGAGTAGCATTGGAGAAATCGTATCTCCGTGCCTCACGCCTTTCTTCATTGGGATTTTGTTGCTATCTTTATGGAGGACTACGGTGGGTGTGGAGCCACTCTAGATATATTTCAGTATTTTTTACATACGACTCGTCTACACCCCGATTCCGTAATGCCTCCATGACTGCTGTGGTTTCGACAGAATCGAACGCTTTCTCGTAATCAATGAAAGTTATATATAAGGGTTGGTTATATTCCGCACATTTCTCTGTCATCTGATTGATAGAGTGAATATGGTCTATTGTTGAGTAGCCTTTACGGAATGCTGCCTGGTCCTTTGCTTGACAGAAGTCTAAGGTGTTCCTGATTCTATTTGCGATTAGCTTAGTAAATAGTTTGTAGGCAACTGACAGTAAGCTGATCGGTCTATAATTTTCGAAGTCTTTGGCGTCCCCTTTCATATGGTTTAGTATTATGTTAGCGTTCTTCCAAGATTCCGGAATGCTCGAGGTCATGAGGCATTGCGTATATCGGGTGGCCTGTTTCTCTAGAACAATCGGCCCACCACCCTTCAACAAATCTGCTGTTACTTAATCATCCCAAGCTGCCTTCCCCCTTTGCATAGCTCCCAAGGCTTTGTTTACTTCTTCCGCCGTTGCCTGTAATATTTCGAATTCCTCTAGACTATTCTCTCTTCCAATATCGTCGTGGGTGCCACTGGTCCTGTGTAAATCTCTATAAAACTCCTGAGCCACTTGAACTATCTAATCCATATTAGTGAGGATATTGCCGTCTTTGTGTCTTAACGCATACATCTGATTCTTGCCAATTCCTAGTTTCTTCTTCACTGCTTTTAGGCTTCCTCCATTCCTGAGAGCATGTTCAATTCTATCCATAATATACTTCTTTATGTCAGCTGTCTTACGCTTGTTGATTAACTTCGAAAGTTCTGCCAGTTCCATTCTAGCTGTAGGGTTAAAGGCTTTCATACATTGGCGTTTCTTGATCAGATCTTTCGTCTCCTGCGATAGCTTACTGGTATCCTGTCTAACGGTCTAACGGGGTTACCAGCGACTTCTATTGCACACTTCTTAATGATGCCCACAAGATTGTCGCTCATTGCTTCAACACTAAGGACCTCTTCTTGAGTTAAAGCCGAATCACTGTTCTATAGCTTGATCTGGAATTCCTGTATTTTCCCTCTTACCGCTAACTTATTGATCAGCTTCTTATGTACCAGTTTCTTCAGTTCCCTCCTCAGGTCTAGGTTAATTCGAGTTCTTACCATCCTATGATCACTGCAGCGCACCTTGCCGAACACATCTCCACATATTGTATGATGCCAGGGTTAGCACAGAATATAAGGTCTATTTCATTTCTAGTCTCGCCATTCGGGCTTCTCCACGCCCACTTTCACCTGTCCCGCTTGCGGAAGAAGGTATTCATTATCCGCATATTATTCTGTTCTGCAAAGTCTACTAATAGCTCTCCCCTCCTATTCCTAGTGCCTATATGCCATATTATCCCACTGACTTGTCTCCAGCTTTCTTCGTGCTTACCTTGGCATTGAAGTCAGTATAGTGTATTTTGTTTTCACTCTACCCATCGCCGATTCCACGTCTTCATAGAAGCTTTCGACTTCCAGGTCATCATGACTGGATGTAGGGGCGTAGACCTGTACAACCTTTATTTTGTACCACTTATTAAGTTTCAAAACAAGACCTGCCACCCTCTCGTTAATGCTATAGAATTCCTGTATGCTACCAGCTATATTCCTATTAATCAGGAATCCGACTCGTAGTTCTCGTCTCTCCGCTCAGCCCCGGTAGCACAGGACGTACCCGCCTTGTAGCGCTGCATATGCTTTTTTTGGCGTCGTAACTTCACTGAGCGCTATTATATCCCATTTACTGCCCTCTAATTCCTCCAATAGCACTGCTATACTCGCCTCACTAGATTACGTTCTAGCGTTAAACGTTGCCAGGTTCATATTCCAATGGCGGCCTGTCCGGCTTTGGAATATGAATTTGTAAGTATCGGCATGTGTATGTATCGCTAGTAATGGTAATTAAGTTAGGAACCTACTTCTCTCTTCTAGAGAGCTGACCACGGCTAGAAAGGTGGAAGATAGAGAGAGGGGTAAAACATTATAAAGAGATACGAGAATACAGGAGAGCACGTTGTTGGGCGAGTCGGTCGTACATACTTAAAGAAGGGAATTGCGCTAAAAAAGACACGGACGAGTAAGGACATGGACGGGCGCAAACTCGCGGCTGATTTTATTCAGAAGGAACACAAATATATATACCTAGATTCTTATTGCCTAATCATTGCCTCAATCATTGGGTCTTGTGTGGCGCCGGTACTGGCTAACATTTTCCTGGCCAGCATTGATCGTGATCTGGTGTGTTATTTGGACGACAAGATGGTTCTTAAAGTTTTTAGATACGTGGACGATTATTTGGTGATGTTTAAGAAGCAACCCGGTTTGACACACATGGTTACCGTGCAAGAGACCTTATCTGTCTTTAAACGACACGGGAGGGGTCTAACCTTCACCCACGAATTACCTGAACAAGATAGATTGCAGTTTTTAGATATTAACATCACTTTAACACCAGATCACACGTGTTGGATGTACTCACCACGAGCCCGGAAAGACCTGTTGCCTTTTGAGTCCGCTCATTCTAAGACGGTAAAACGCGCCATTGTTATGCTGTGTCTGAAGGAAGCCCTGCAGAAATCATGTGTTCACCTGGTAAATGACAGCCTCAACTATCAGATTGGCAGATTACAGAAGGCTGGTTTTCCCGTTTCCGTCGTGGCTGCTGTGGCAGAGAAGCTTCTGCAAAGCTTGAAACCTAGAACACCTCAAGATGGTGGCGGTCAACCGAAGACCAGACCGGCGGTTCTCCCCTATATTCATAGGGTCTCCCACAACCTGAAGAATGTAGCCAATCGCTACGGTGTGCCGGTGGTATTTTCTGCCCCGCGCAAGTTGGCCTCTTTGTGCCCCCGGATTGTCTCCGGCGAGGAATGCGTGCGAGACTGCACCAAACGTCACGCCACCCAGTTTGTCAGGTGTTCGGTCGGGGTTGTGTATGAAATTCCCCTGACATGTGGAAAAGTTTACATTGGCCAGACGGGCCGTTGTATAAATGAACGACTAAGGGAACACAAGCTCTCTATGGTTAACGAAAAAGGGTCAAATTTGCCCTTACATTGCGACGCATGCCCTTTGGCTACGCCTGATAAAGCATGCCAGCCTTTGCTGGCTAGAACCAAAATCTTAAGGCGCAGTCGTAACCAGGTAGCACGTGAACTCGCAGAAGCTTTTTACATTGATAAGTCAGGTGATGATTGTGTAAGCGATTCCAGTATAAATTTGTATAAGAAAGAAAAAACGTTCTTGGCATGTGCGCTTAGGCAATGATTAGGCAATAAGAATCTAGGTATATATATTTGTGTTCCTTCTGAATAAAATCAGTCGCGAGTTTGCGCCCGTCCATGTCCTTACTCGTCCGTGTCTTTTTTAGCGCAATTCCCTTCTTTAAGGTACGAGAATGATAGCATGCGGTAGGCGTGTCGGTCGGGCACGCTGAGGAGTGTGTGTGTGCGTTGTAAGAGTTGAGGAGGATTTCGGGATGAAAACTTGGAGGTCTATTGACATTATTTACATTGAGAGTCAATTAACAGTCTTAGAGTCATTACGGGCTGGCAGAAACTCGGACGCTGCGGCCCGTCGCAAGAAGTTCGAAAGAGATGAATCAAGGAATGCTCTAGGAATGCTCCCGGTCTGCGTCTCTTAAGCGCTTTGGTGTCTCGAAGACACGTCACGTTCGGCCAATGGGAGAGCCCGCTCAGTTGACGCCATTTTCGGCAAATCGGCGAGCCCGCTTGGGTGTCGTCATTTTCGGCCAATGGTAGGCGCCCATGCGATGGGGTCACACCCGGCGAAGAGAGTCGCTGCTTGGTCCCCCAATGTCCGAGGGCTTACTTCTCCCTGCGGTCTTGCAATGCAGCGTCTTGCAATGCGCCGTCACAATAGGCGGATGGGGGCGACGCTGCCAGGTTTTCACGGTGTATTACAGCCGTCTTCCTTAGGGACCCGCTTTACCTGCAAGAGTGCCAGGCTCTCGCCTCACTTTCGGGAAGAGTCAAGCAGTGAATAGCTGCACCTGCAGCACACGAAGTGGGGGCTGCCAACTTTGCACGTGCCGCGTCTCAGGAATGTGGTATCCGTGCTTCTGCGCTCCTTAATTAGCTGTGGTGCGATTCGATGTGGTTTGGTGAACTCGAAGTAGGTTCAGGAAATGGTCCCGTATCTAACAGCGTGTGCATGTGTATTCCCAGGGAGGCGGACACAACGAAGCGAGGGCTGCCCTGTGACATCAGCCATCACAACTACAACGATCTCCGAGGCAGCAACCAAACATCGAAGCTTCGGGCTACCTGACATCTCGTCACCTTCAGGTCGGATCTCGAAGTCAGGTCGAAGTCAGGTCGAAGTCACGAAAGCCGTGATAGCTCCCAATGTGACATGACGTGTAAATATTGATTATGCGTGATTCAACCGAACAAAAGAAAAATAATTCTTTCTGACTTGATGCCTTTTCGCCATTAACCATCAGCGATTGGTAGGAAGCGTTCAGGTTGCATCCACTTAACTTGCCTGCCACTCGACTTCATAAAAACCGCGAAAACTCATTGCGTCAAAGTGGCGTGTACGCGTTAAGCATGCATTAATATGCCGAAGGAAACAGGATATTTTTCTGTATAGCCGGATACTGCCTCGGTCCGAAAGGAACAGAAGATGGCTGCCGCCTATCACTCAGGCACTGGCTACTCACACCTGCCGGAGCGCATAGGTTTATTTGCGCAAAACAAAACTTCTTGCGCGGCTGTGCAACGTTATCGAGCCCTTTCGACACGTATACGACATCGCTCTGCCAACTCTTCTTTGCTGGGGATCCGTTTTAGCGGCATCGTTAACCTTCCATTGCACGCCACCGTGATTTTAAACAAGCGATCGCAAGCTAAGGGATAGCGGAACAATCGCACACACCGGCACCCTACTCTTCATCCGGTTATCTATTTTCAGTGCGCTGGCTCGGTCCCATCAAAACCTCCACTTGAGCGTTCTCCTCGCCTCTATTAAGCCAACTAGATAAGAAAAGCAGCTCAATGTAGGCGGTGTTATCGTTTGGGAAGCAACCTAAAGGTACCTCCTAGAAACAAGGAAAGTGTTTGATGGAGCTGTTCAGGCAGTGCTGCGGGTCACCGCCCGGTGCTTGCCACGGCAGTTACCTAAATTTGATGACAGGAGATTGGAATAGAAACATATTGCAATATTTTTACGTTATATTTACGTTACTTATTTTACGTTATTTTACGTCAGGCATCTGATTTCTGTACGGGTACTACCCGTGCAACCTTCCACACGCTAGGAAACATACTAGGCTTTAGGCAGCTGTTGAATATGCTTGTAGGACAAGTACAAGTATGCTTTCCTAGGTCTTAAGCAGTATGGGAGAGATATCACCAGCGCCACGAGAAAGGCAAAGTTTGCGGACCTTCATACACTTCAAAACAAAGTGTTGCTTGACTGATAGCGTACGTATCGTACCAGACTCAGAATGAAGATTAGTTGAGGTGTACGCATATTTTGCACCAAATGCGGAACAGAAATGTTCTGCAAGAGCAACAGCAGTGTTCGAAACAACGTCGCCATTTTTATCCAGAAGACAAATAAACAGAAAGAGGGCTGAAGGTGTATATTTATTTATTTATTTATTTATTTATTTATTTATTTATTTATTTATTTATTTATTTATTTATTTATTTATTTATTTCAAAATACTGCAGGCAGCAATGGTTCCCCGGCAGCAGAGGTTTACATCAAGTCCAATGACAAAGATTTCACAAATGAATCTACATTTGCACAACCAGCAACAGACGCTGGCAGACAATTCCACTCTTCAATTGTGAGCGGAACATAGATTTCTGAAACATCTTTGCCCTCGCAAAGTACGCGCGGATAACATTCGAGTGGTTAATTCTGAAAGACCTGTGTTGTGCACGGAAAAGATGAGTTTCGCGCGGCAGACCGATTTTGTTCTGATAGATCAAATAAAGCATTTTTAGCCTCGCAACCTTTCGGTGGACATGCAGGGTTCCAGATTCAGTCGCTGAAACATGTCAGTAACAGATGAGGAAGACCGATAGTCAGATACAATAAATGGAGCAGCGAGGCGCTGAATTCGTTCTACTTGTGCGATGTCTTTAGCGTAGTATGGGTCCCATACTGTGGAAGGGTTCTCAAGGACTGGTAGAACCAAAGTGCGGTATGCCTCGAGTTTAGCACTTGACGGTGAGTTTTTTAATTTCCTGCACAAAAAGCAAAGTCTATTAAACGCTGTTGTACAAATGATCTTCAAATGTTTGTCCCATTTTAAGTTGCTTGTGATAGTTAGTCCTAGATATTTGACAGACGTTACTGACTGAATAGTTTTCTTAGCAATGTGGTACGTATGAGACAGTGGCTTTTTCTTTGTGGTTCTTGTCATAGCAACTGTTTTATTAAAATTGGTTTGCATACCGTTTCGTTCGCAGCAATCCGCAAATTTACAGAGGCTATTGTTCAGTAGTGTTTGGCAAGAGAAGCTATTGACAATACTATACATCACGGATTCATCAGCTAACAATTTCACTGTAACAGAATGATCGACGTTAGAAGCAATGCCATTCATATAAAGTAAAAACAACAGAGGACCAAGCACGAAACCTTGTGGAACTTGAGACAATACCGGCAGATCAGCAGACGTAACACCCGTACACTCCACAAACTGTGAGTAATTATTCAGATAAGCCTGCAACCACAATATCAGCCTCTCAGGAAGCCAGGCATCCCTTAATCTGCCATGAGTAAAGTGTGCGGCACAAAATCAAAAGCTTTTGCCATGTCAAAAAAAACCACATCTAGATGCCTACAATTATCTAGAGCTGAAGCAAAATAATGTGTAACCGAAATAATAGTGTAGTTGTTGAGACTGTCTTCCGGAAACCATGCTGATACTCAACGAAGAATTTTTTAAATTTAAGGTGCTGAGATATATGGTGAGCTATTACATGTTCAAGCAATTTACAGCATGTGCTTATTAGAAAAATTGGTCTGTAGTTACAAGCTTTTAGCCTGTTTCCCGATTTGAATACCGGTACTACTCTTGCCGTGAGCCAATCTGCGGGTAAGGGACTTTGGTTGAGTGATGCGTTAAACAGAACATTAAAGGTAACGTGACTTAATGGCTGAGTACCGTATTGGAAGGCATTCGGTAGGCCGTCAGCGCCGCTTGACTTTTTCATTTGCACATTTAAGAGAAGAGAAAATTCGCAAAATTCGAAAAGAATTTCGTGATCAAGAACTAGGCTAGGCATTGAGTTCGCAATGGGCAGTAGGTCAGAGTATTGCGTTCGTCTGTGTGTGTGAAAACTTTTATTGTAATGAAGTCTGGAGGCTCGACTTTTTAAGCCAAGGCGGGCCGCTCCCACGATTGCACTGTCAGGCCAAGACTTTCAGCAACATAATGGGCCCTCTGGACTGCCCTTAGTTGGTCCTGAAACAATGGGCTTTGAATCCGCACAATGCGTTGGCGGGCTAGTTGGTGCGAATCCATGAATACTTTGTTTAGCGCCTGTCGTCTTTCTTGTGTGTGTCGTTTTGCGCTAAACAAAGTATTCCTGGTCTTTGAATCCTTTTCTCCCACTGTGTCCATTCTTCAATGAGGTTGGGGAGAGTCGCGGGACACCCCGCCAGCATATGCCTGATTCCAATAAGGCCATTACAATCATTGCAGTCCATCTTAATCTCCCTCTCTGGATATATTTTATTAATGGTGTATGGTGTGGGATATGTACTCGTTTGCAATAAGCGCAGTGAGACTGCCTGAGCCCTGTTCGGTTTTGAATGTGGCAATGGGAATCGTCTGCGTCCTAAATAGTAGTGTTTGGTAACGTCATTGTATGTTATTAAATGATCTCTGGATTCCCTGGTTTCATTGTGAACGGCTTAGTTGTGACTGTCACGGTTAGCAAGTCCTCGTGCCAAGTCATGAGCAACCTCATTGAGGTTTACCCGAGTCTCGCCCACTTTTCCCATATGCGCAGGAAACCATTGGATTTCAGTTGTAATAATCCCAATGTTTTCAAAAAGTTTAGCTGCAACTCCAGCTACGTAGCCTTTATAAAAACACTTTACAGCGGATTTCTAATCACTGTAAATGCAGGCCTGCTTATTACTCCTGATGGTTAGAGCAAGTGCCGCTTGTTCCGCCACCATGCGGTCTTTGGTAAAAGTAGAGAGAGCGTCTTGCACCTGGCCTTGATAATTTGATACAATGGCCGTATATGCTTCTTTACCTTTCACCCAGGCAGCATCAACTACAGCTGCCAGTTGGCGCTGCTGCTCTATTTCCTGCACGAGTATTTTAGCTCTTGCCTTTCTCCTTTCGACATTATATCCTGGATGCACGTTTCTGGGAAGAGGGTTGGTTCTGATCTTGTTCCTAACTTCAGTCCTTAATTCTACTTCAGCCTCTATTGGGCTCCTTAATGTATTCAGTTCTGCACCTATTGCCTGTAATATGTTCCTGCCAGCTCGTGACTTTGTCAATTTTTCGTGTTGCGCTAGCGGTTGGGCCTCCGCAATTTCTTCCATTGTTTTCTGCACCCCCAGACTCATGAGTATGTCGGTTCCAGCGTTACTGGGTATCTCTAGGGCTACTTTACCGAGCTTCGTGAGCATCACATTAAGTTTGTTATGTTCTGCCTGCTTCCATTTGAATAATACAGCCACATAAGTGAAGTGACAGAGAGCAAAGGCATGTATTAGCCTCAAAGCGCTGTCTTCTAAGCCTCTGTGTCTATTGGTAATACTCCTTAGTAACCTAATGACTTCATCTGTTTTATTCGAGATATGTTGTATTGTTCTATGGTTAGTATTGTTTCCGTCTATGTGATACCCATGAACCTTGATTTTTTCAACTAGCCTGATTGCGGATCCTTCATGACTGTATAAGCACACTCTTGGCTCATCTTCTGGAATGTAACCTCTCGCTTTACGACCTTTTCTGCGATGTTTAATGACTAAGAGTTCTGATTTGGGTGCCGAGCATTTCAACCCGATGTCTTTCAGTGCGTTCTCTACAACGCATCAACTTTCCTGTAATCTGGTCTCTGTCTGTCCTGCATTGCCCTTGGCACTCCGTATGGTTAGGTCGTCGGCATATATCACATAATTTATACCCTCCATTTTCTCCAGATTTCTTGCAACCTTGGACATTGATAAATTGAATAGCATGGGTGAGAGCACAACCCCTTGTGGAGTGCCCCTATTTCCCAAATTCTTAGCTTCTGATTTAAGCTCACCCAGCATGAATTGTGCAGGTCTATTTCTAAGAAAGTCCTTAATCATGTTAAAAAGTCTCTTACCTAGACCCATCTCCGAGAGAACGTCAAGTATTGCCTTATGCTTTATACGATCAAAAGCTTTTTCCACATCCAATCCCAAAAGAGCTTTCGTATGCGCTGGGCTGGCCTGTATAAGTTAATGTTTGATCAGCAGCATAGCATCCTGAGTTGACAGCCCTGGACGAAAGCCGATGAAGTTGTATGGGAGGATCTCGTTCTGCTCAAAGTATTTCGTGAGTCGATTTAGGATGACATATTCCATAGCTTTGCCTAGACATGAAGTTAACGAAATAGAACGGAGGTTGTCTAGAGTGAATTGTTTTGCCTGGCTTTGGTATGAGGATAGTATCGGCCACCCTCCATTCCTCTGAGTATACCCCTTTTCTCCAACATTCATTGAAGTGTTCTGTTAGATAAAATATTGATTCATCATCTAGATTTCTTAATATCTTGCTAGTTATTCCGTCAGGTCCAGCCACCGATCTACCATTAAGACTCTGAAGAGCCGCCCTCACTTCACTCTCTGTGATGTCCCGGTCAAGTTCTTCACATATGCCTCCCTTATACTCGCGGCTCTCGTCTCCTGCGTTTGGTTAAGTGGGAGATATTTGGTTGCGAGGCTATATGTGATATCCCTCTCTGTTTTATTCTGGCTTTCCGGATGAACCAACTTAGCTATAGCTGTTCTCCTGCTTGCCCTTGTTTCATTCTCATTGAGCAAGTGGTTGAGGAGGTTCCAGCTATCTCCATGTTTGAGTCTACCATCAGCCGAATTACAGACCTCATCCCACTGTTGCTTCACGAGGGTCTTCGAATGATCATCAATTTCTCTGTTTAATTGCACTATTTTTTCCTTAGCCTTCTGTTAAATCTCTGCGTTTTCCATCTCTGCAATATAGCCTGTTTGGCCTCAATCAGACCAGCCAGCCTGCTTTCCATAGCTTCAAAATTTTCCTTTGTCCTGATTTCTTTAGTGGCCTCCTTGACGTCCTCTCTGAGCTGGATGACCCATGTCTGAAAGGGCTCCTGCTCAGCATCTGGAGGCCCCACTTTCCTTCTGTTCACCCTAATTTGTCTGAACTGATCCCAATCAGGGAATTTGAAGACTCTAGTTTCCTGTCTCGATATGCGTATGGTTATGTGTATGATGTAATGATCGTTTCCGAAATCCAAGTTTGAATTTTCCCAATTGGCTCCTCTTGAATTGTTTACAAAAGTAAGATCTGGCCTGGAGTCCCTGCTTATGGACGTGCCACAACGGGGGGGATACGGCGGATCAGTAATCAAGCATAACCCCAGATCCATGGCAAGACTCCATAGCTCCTCGCCCTTCTTTGTGTTCCAAGTGTATCCCTATGTGTGATAGGGAGCATTAAAGTCCCATCCGATAATGAGCGGGGAGTTTTTGGCAACCGAAAGCACCTTGTTGAAGAGTGCTCTAAACCTCTTCCTCATGTCGTTAGGACTGCTGTAAATATTCAAGCAGAAAATGCTTTGCGTCTTACCTCTGGTAATTTTAGGTATAATCTCAACTAGAATAAATTCAAACCTGGAATGTCTAAGGTGAATATCATGCTCAATGTATGGCAACTTTTTGCCAATGAGGGTCGCCAGCCCTCTCCCCATTTTTTGTCTCTACATATAACTTTGTACCATGTGAGCATAATTTCATCCGCTAAGGTTTCCTGCAGCATAATTACTTTTGGCCTGGCCTGAGATGACCTGATCACCTGTTGCAGTGCTGCTTTTTTGTGTTGGACCCACGACAATTCCATTGCAATATGTTAAATCCAGGATTACTGTCCATTGTTATAAGGTGAGGCTGCCTTTCTATTACCTGCTATTTTTCTCTTTGTGATGGCCCCCGACAATCCAGGAATGGACATGATACTATCCGGCTCCGATAGCAGGTACTCATCGTAGTCATCCTCTCACTCCTCCATTTTCCTAAGTCTTTTCTCCGCCGTTAGCCTCCATTTCCACAATTTGTCCACTTTAAAGTTGGTAGTTTCCAATGTCTCTCTTATCGCTATAATTGCCTCTTTTATTTTACTGATGGCTGAGAAGACTGAATCACCCTCGGAACTCAGCGTTCTCTTTTTAGGGGCAGGAGAGCTGGATTCCTCTGGATCGTTGTTTTTGCTCACAGGTCTACCTATCTCCACTCCAGCAGGACTTGGCTGCTCTTTTTTACGATGCTCTACTACCTGCCTGGTCAATTCTTCATTAGCTTTTCTTAAAGAAGCTACTTCTTTAATTAACTTCTCTATTCTGGCATCATTGTCATCACCCACAGCCGCCGAGGCGCCCCCAGCAACTCTCGCGATACCTTTGACTTTGTCAGCCCATGTGGTTCCTGGCATCGTCTTCTCGCCAGGTATTGAGTCTCTATGCATGAAGCGCACCTGCGCTTCCCTTGACTTGGAGCTCCTTCTCTCCCTGTATAGTGAACGATGCCTGGATCTGTTGCGACTCCTGGAGCGTGAGTGCTCCCTGTCCTCGGGGTGATGGTTGGGCGCCGGCTGTTGCACCTCTGATTGCGCTCTTGTTGACGACAGAGTCCTGTTGCGCTCTCTTCGACGGAATCGTACGACGTAAGGGCTTGAAATCTTTTCTTACAAAACTGGTCGCCGGTAGGGTGATCGCCGTCACAAAATTTACACCTAGGTACACACACACATGTTCAGCTCCTGGGTTGCGAGTTCCACAACCCCTGCACTGAACAAAGTCAGGTGTTGGACACACATCAGAGCGGTGCCCGACCCTTCCGCACGTGAAGCAGACGGCGAATTGCTTCCTGTAAAGGTAGCATCTCACTAGTGTGGATCGATACCTGACAAAATTCGGCACTTTGAGCCCCTAGAAAAGTACAATGGCCGATTCCGACGTCTCGTTGCGCTTAGCAGCCAGCACAAGCGGGTTCAAGTCATGCACGATATCTCTTGTTATCATAGCTTGGGAGTCTTTGATGTCCACTCTTCGGATGACGCTTTTGCATGTGGCATGTGGTGCCGCTTCGTATGCGTTTACCTCGTATTCCGCTTTCATTATCCTGAAAGACTTGATTCTGACGTACTTCGCAGCACGTTCGGACTTAGGTGTGCTAACTACGATCATATTTTGAGTGAAGTTTGGGCAGACAACATCTTCATGGGCCTCGTTTTCCGTTAGGCCGGACGCCTCGATGACTGCAGAACCAATTGTGGTGGTGCTCACCTTGTTCAAATTGAGCCCTTCTCGAGGCCGTATAATGACCTTTCTGTGCTCCTCAGGCAGTTGAGGCATCCTCGAAGTTTTGATAACCCTATTCTTAACCATTCCACCGACGGCGGTTTTATTGACGCCATGCTCTCGCTCATTGCGTGACAATGTGCTCTCCTCATCCGCAGTCTTTGTGCTAGCTTGTGATCTTCGGGCAGTCAGTACTTGAAAGCTGAAGTCATCCTGAGCATTGTTTCTTTCATTTCCAGAAAAATCGTCATCTTCCATGCTTGTATCCGCCATGCCTGCGGACAGGTGGGCTTACTAGGCCCAACAAAGGCCCTACTCCTCACTAAGCTTAGCTCCGCTTAGCTCAAGTCGGCGTCTAGGAGCAGAAAAGGTTCCGTAAAATTGTTAAAATAGGAGCCTGACCTCGAATCTTAGTGTCAGTCGATTCGCCGTCGCTTCTTGGATCCAGTGGTATGCTTCTTTTTGTTGTACTCTCAAAATTGGCGAGCGGAGCATGGAAAAAAACGGAGCCGATGCTTCCACGTCTGCACTGTTTGGCGCTTGCTGAACACGCTTGGTGAAAAGTAGTGTTGTATTCATTTACAATTGAAGTAAGGCTTGTACACATGTTACCATTAATCTTTAGATAATTCACACACGGTTGAGAACCTGAAAAGTAGCGCAAGAATTTCTCAGGAGATTCCTTCAAGAAAGCTGTGAGAGTTTGGCCATAACATTTACTACGCGCAAGCTTCAATTCAGCAACCAGCTGTTCTTGAAGGGTGGTTAATGCTCACATAGTTTTAGCCTTCCTTTTTCGTTCAATATGCCACTTTAGATGGATTAGGTCCCGAATAATCCATGGGTTCCGACGCTTTGTAATCTTACGACACGAAGGAACAAAACTGTCAATGCATGATGACACCAATTTCTTGAACTCGTTCCAAAGATGGGAAACATCGCCACTACGCTAAAAATCAGAAAGCAAGAGGTGCATTGCATCTTGGACAGATTCATCATCTGCAGTAAAAACGCTACGAAAAGTTGCCACCGAGGGAGGCGATTTTGTGCTATTGATTTTTAGATTAACTTGAACAATCTTGTGGTCCGAGATACCATCGCCAGTAACACCTGAGTAATCTTCAGGAAAATTTTCAGAAATACAAGGTCGAAAATCTATTACATGGTTGCAGTCATGCGAGTCGGAATAGGAACTATTTGTTTCAAGTCATGAAACAATGAAGAATCAAGAAGTAGGCGTGCATTGTCAGCATTATCGGGCCCCGAGATAGCGAGTGCGTTGTAGTCTATGCCAGGCAAGTTGAAATCGCCAGTGAGCACCAGCGTGTGATTTAGGTTGAGGAGGTGCTCTAGGTAGGCGGCCAGTGCTTGCAGGTATGACACATTGCTTTTTCATGGCCGGTAACACACGCCAAACAAAGTATAAATATTTTTGTAATTGAATTTACACCAGGCACTTCCATGGTTTCGAATGCCTTGAAGCTCGACACACATGTCCAGGAATTCTGGACATTCTCCTTCGGAACTTCAAAGCAACGCACAAGTGTAACTCAATGGGACAATTTTGTTTTAAAACAATATTTCAGAATATCAGCTGAGGGTCAAAAAATTTCAACTGACTACAACAAGTGGGTAGCCCTTCTAACAACATATGTATTTTGGCACTTAGTCAGAACATTGGTGGTGCGTTAAAGCAGTTGAAACAGGTCAGACAGGGGCGGTGAAGTCTCACTACAGGAGAAAATCGTTTTGCACCTTCCCGCCAGACTGCACAATGACTTGAAGAAGCGCCAAATTTAAACTATAAAGCGGTTTATTACTGTTGGCATTGAGAAGGTAATGGTAATTCAATTGGGGGTTTTCACATTCCAAAACCACATTCCGATTATGAGACACGCCGTAGTGGGGGACTCCGGAGATTTGGACCACCTGTGGTTCTTTAATGTGACCTAAATCTAAGTACACGGTTGTTTTCGCATTTCACCCCCATCGAAATGCGGCCACCGTGGCCAAGGTAATGGTAGAGGGAGTGGTATGCAGCCTGTTAGCACGCGCAGGTTTTTGAGAAGCAGCCGAAGATGGTATAGAGGGCTTATGCGTGTGCACGTCTTCAGTGCGCCTGGGTATGGTTGTATGCGCCTGTGCGCTCTGTGTATGATTGTGCGGGCGTGTGCCTCCGTATTTGCATTTGCATGCGGGCGAGCGCGTGTATGCGTGTGTGAGCGTTCGCGGCGCGTGTGCGCGCGCTTGCGGTGCATGCGTGGCCGCGTGTGAACGTGTACGCGTGCCAACGTGTTTTAGAATTTCAGCATGCACGATTGCGAACAAATGCGTGCTTGTGTGCGCATGGATGCCTGTGCGTGCGTAGTGTGTGTGTGCGTGTGCGTGCATGCGTATAAAGGATGGAGAGAGAGTACCTGCGTGTGAGGGAGAGTGCGTTTGTGTGCGGCGCAGACAGAAAGTGTGTGCGTATGTGCGAGGGAGAAATAGCGTGTGTATGTGCGAGGGAGAGAGAGACTGTGCGTGTGTGTGCGTGCGAGGGGAGAGTGTGCGCGTGCTAGTGCCTCCATATTTGCATATGCTTGCACGCGAGTGCGTGCATGCGTGTGCGAGCGTTCGCGGTGTATGTGCATGCCTGCATCTGCGTGTTAGTGCACGTGTGCGTGCGCTTGCGTGCTTGCGGCGGAAGCATGGCGGCGTGTGATGTGCACGTGTGCGACACTGCATATTCGTCTTTCAGCATGCATGCCTGCGCACAAAAGTGTGCGTGTTTGTGTGCGCATGGATATATGTGCATGCGATTGAAAGAGCGTGTGAGTGCTTGTGAGGAAGAGAGTGTGTGCTCGTGCGAGGGAGAGAGAGTGAGTACGTGTGCGTGCGAGGGTGTTTGTGTGTTTTCAGGTTTGAGTGAACATTTTGCTGCTTATACCTACTCTTCGAAACATACGATGTGTGGAGAACATTAAAACCCGTGTTTAAATCCTCGAGACAACAACGAAGGACACTGCATTTGTAGCATTATCTCTTTCTTAAAGGGAAACCGACAAAAAAAATGCGCCTGTGACGTCAGTATTGTCACCCTTGGCTGGCACGGTCCCGTAAGAAGCTGCCAAGCAGTTCAACTTCGTTATCTTGCTTCCGTTGGCGGCAGCGCAATGCCTTGAGAGCAATGACGCGCTAAATCTGCACTATCATTCAATCATGCATAGTTTCTGTGACCAAGCACGTGTGGCGACACACTCCGCGCATACTTCTGCGCACCCTCCGTCTTATCATCTGGCCCTGCATCACACGGCTGCACGCTGGACTGCATGGTCAATAAAATATAGCGCCACCGCCACGTCACCGCAGGTATGCGTCACCAACGGTGGCTATAAAAACAGGCTGCCTCGCTAAGAAAGGGGGCCTACCTTCCGCTACTGTGACGAACGTAGCGTTGGTATGCCCGTCCGCTGCCATCGTTCGTCGAATAAAGAAGCGTTACGCTTTTATCTTGGGATTCGTCCTTCGCTAGACATGAAATCCCACATCTGGTGACCCGGACAACGAACAACAACGCATCGCCATGGACGAACAAGACGCCCTTCAACGACAGCTGGAACTTCTCAACAGGCAGCTTCACGCGCAGCAAGAGGTGATCCAGAAGCAAGAGCAACAGCTTCAGAAACGGCACGACCAGCTCAATGGTTCCGTGCAGCAGCATCCTACCGGCTCTGCCGAGGACGTCACAACCCCGGCAGATGGCATCCCGCACGCTGCCCCGCACGGCGTCTGGCGTCTCGCTGTCAAGCTTCCGCCGTTTTGGGCCGACTCGCCCGAGGTATGGTTCGCCCAAGTCGAGGCCCAGTTCTCCCTTGCGCACATCACACAAGACCGGACCCGCTACGCTTACGTCGTCGCCCACCTCGATGCCCGCTACGCCAGCGAGGTCCGGGATATCCTTGCCAACCCACCAACGGCCAACCTTTACAAACACCTCAAGACGGAACTCATTCGCCGCCTGTCGCTCTCGGAAGACCAGAAGGTGCGACAACTTCAGTCCGCAGAATTAGCCGAGCGCAAGCCTTCGCAGCTCCTCCGCCACATGCGTGCTCTCGCGGGTAACATGGAAGTCCAGGATTCCTTCCTGCGAGCACTTTGGCTTCAACGACTTCCACCGCACGTCCAGGCAATTCTGCAGGCTCAGCTTAAGCTACCTCTCGACCAACTCGCCAACATCGCTGATCGTGTCATCGAGGTCTCTTTGCCGCCGTTGTCGCCCACCGTCCAGGCTGTCGCTGCACCGCTGAACACCATAGAGCTTGCGCGGCGTATCGACGATATCAACCGACAGCTCAGCTCCATTCAACGACGCCTGGACCAACACTTGCCGACGCGCCACTCGCAAAGCCGTGGCCAGAACACTACCCCGTCGCAGCTGCCTCGTGACAACGACCGGTGTTACTACCATAGACGATTCGGGGACAGAGCACGGCAATGTCGACAACCCTGCTCCGCTAGAAATCAGGGAAACGCCGACGGCAGCTCGTAGCCACGGCTGCGAGCTGCCAACCTGGAGGCCGTCGCATCTTCGTCACCGACCAAATTACAATGCAGCGGTTCCTTGTCGACAGCGGTTCGGACATTTCCTGCTACCCGCGAGCCCACCTTCAAGGTCCCCGTCCTTCTACGTCTTTCGAGCTCAGCGCGGCAAACCGTTCCACTATCAAAACTTACGGCTCGCTCCGCCTGCACGTCCAGCTTAAAAACTTACGCCGTGACCTTCATTGGAATTTTGTCATCGCCGACGTCACAGAGCTAATCATCGGCTCAGACTTTTTGGCGCACTACAACCTCCTTCCGGACTGCCGCCACGACCGTCTCATCGACGCGACAACGGGACATTCTGCGCCAGGGCAGCGAACGACTGCCCACCAGCCAAGCATAAAGGTACTCAGCGTCGAACATAATTCACCGTACCACGCCATCCTCGCCGAATTTCCCGGTTTGACGCGCCCCAGCGGGTTGCCACGCGACGTGCAGCATACCACCTTGCACTACATCCAAACCACCCCAGGGCCTCCGGTTTTCTGTCGCGCCCGTCGCCTTGCTCCGGACCGCATGCGCATAGCCAAAGCAGAGTTCGAAGCCATGCTGCAGGAGGGAATCGCCCGCCCCTCCGACGGCCCATGGGCCTCGCCACTTCACCTCGTCCCTAAGAAGACCGAAGGCTGGCGGCTCCGTGGGGACTACCCTGCCGTCAACGCCCGCACAATTCCGGACAGGTATCCCGTTCACCACGTACAGGACTTCGCCCATCGCATTTCCGGCTGCCACGTTTTTTCCGTGCTAGACTTCGCCAAGGCCTACACGCAGATACCCGTCAATCCGGACGACGTCCAGAAAACTGCAATTATTACTCCTTTCGGCTTGTTCGAGTTTCCCTTCATGAGCTTTGGCCTGAGGAACGCTGGACAAACCTTTCAACGCTTCATCGACGAAGTCGTCCGCGGCCTCGACTTCTGCTTCGTCTATCTTGACGACATATCGGTCTTTTCCCGCAACGCCGACGAACACCACAGGCATCTTCGTCTGCTTTTCCAACGCCTCGATGACCACGGCCTTCTCGTCAATGTCCCAAAGAGCACGCTCGGCGCTTCAGTCGTCAAATTCCTAGGCCACGAAGTTTCATCAGAGGGAACTCGACCCTTACCCGAACGCATCTCAGACATGCAAAATTACCCTCAGCTAACCACCGCTAAAGCCCTTCGCCGTTTCCTCGGTATGCTGAACTTTTACAGGCATTTCTTGCCACACGCAGCCGAGTAC
Source organism: Dermacentor albipictus (assembly GCF_038994185.2). NCBI lineage: Eukaryota > Metazoa > Arthropoda > Arachnida > Ixodida > Ixodidae > Dermacentor > Dermacentor albipictus. The sequence continues at coordinate 127,769,186 of NC_091829.1, forward strand.
CAGGCTCCCCTCCCTGATGCCTTGGCTGGTCTACGAGGAAACCAACCCGTCACGTGGACACCGACTTTAACGGAATTTTTCGAAAAATGCAAAGCTGCTCTTTGCACCGCCACACTTCTCTCCCACCCTGTGCCAGACGCTCCCTTGTGGCTCTTCACGGACGCCTCTAGCATCGCCGTAGGCGCCGCCCTTATGCAGCACGTAGACAACACCTGGCATCCCTTGGCATTCTTCTCCAAGAAACTCTCAGCTCGCAAAAGGACCCCTTCTGCGGCCAGTCCCACCAATGAAACCACGACCCCCGCGCCGTCGAGTTCGCCAGCTTACTACAGAGAACTTCTGGCGATATACGAAGCAGTTCAGCACTTTCGCCACATTCTCGAAGCACAACACTGCACTATCTTCACAGATCATAAACCTTTGACCTACGCCTTCTCTCAGCGCCGCGACAAACTCCCGCCAATCCAGCAGAACCAGCTCTCGTTCATCGCCCAGTTTACCACCGACATCCAACATGTCAGCGGGAAGGACAACGTGGTCGCCGACGCGCTTTCACGTGTGGCAGCTATTAGCCCTTCGCAGATAACAGCTGATGTCCTCGCCGAGGCTCAGACTACGGACGCTGAACTGCAGCAGCTTCTTAAGGGCGGGTCCTCACTACAGCTGCAGCAAGTCCCCATACCTGAATCGACATATCAACAGCACGAAGCAGGCCTTACGTGCCCCTTTCCCATCGCCGTGGCCTCTTTAACCAGTTACATAATCTCAGCCATCCCGGCATACGCGCCTCTGCACGCCTCGTGGCTGACCGCTATGTCTGGCCCTCCATGCAGCGGGATTGCCACACCTGGGCGCGCTCCTGCATTCAATGCCAGCGCGCTAAAGTCACCAGGCATGTCACTTCGCCACTCGGCGCATTCCCCCAGACTTCTGGTCGGTTTGAACACGTCCACCTTGACATCATTGGGCCCTTGCCTCCAGCTGGACGCTATCGCTACTGCCTCACCGCCATCGATCGGTTCACTCGATGGCCTGAGGCATGGCCCCTCGAGGGAATCACTGCGGAAGACGTCGCCTCGGCCTTCTTCGCCGGCTGGATTGCCCGCTTCGGGCCCCCTCACCGCGTCACCACCGACCAAGGACGACAGTTCGAATCGCACCTTTTCCGGCTGCTCGGGCTGACCATCGGGTTCGAACGCTCGCGGACCACCAGCTACCACCCATGCGCCAACGAGATGATCGAGCGTTTCCACCGACAGTTCAAAGCAGCCATCATGTGCCACCCGGACTCAACCTGGCCCGAAGCCATTCCAGCCGTCGCCCTAGGTCTTCGCGCCACCTTCAAGCCCGACATTCAGGCTACACCCGCAGAGCTCGTCTACGGGGAACCCCTCCGCCTCCCAGGCGAATTTCTCGCTACACCGCCATCCACCACCGTGACGTCAGATCCCACAGATTTATTCGCCCGGCTCCGACGCACCATCGCTGCCCTCCGCCCGTCCCCTGCAGCTCACCACTGTCAGACCAACCCCTTCGTCTTCAAGGATCTGGCAACGTGGTCGCACACTTTTCTCCTCGACGACACCGTCCGCCGGCCTTTACAGCCACCTTACAGCGGACCTTACCCAGTTATCCGTCGCGACGACAAAACCTTCACCCTGCGCATTAAGGGGAGCACTATCCGCGTCTCTATCGACAGGCTGAAGCCGGCCTACACCGATTCCGCCGAACCAGCGAACACCAGTACACCCACAGACGCCATCCACGACCGCCGACACCGCAGCCTGCTTCTGTCACTACACGCTGTGGACGTCGCGTACGCTGCCCAGATTTTTTGAAGCCCTGAGGGCTCTCCACTCCGCGGGGGGGTGATGTGGCGACACCCTCCGCGCATACTTCTGCGCACCCTCCGTCTTATCATCTGGCCCTGCATCACACGGCTGCACGCTGGACTGCATGGTCAATAAAATATAGCGCCACCACCACGTCACCGCAGGTATGCGTCACCAACGGTGGCTATAAAAACAGGCTGCCTCGCTATGAAAGGGGGCTTTCTACCTTCCGCTACTGTGGCGAACGTAGCGTTGGTATGCCCGTCCGCTGCCATCGTTCGTCGAATAAAGAAACGTTACGCTTTTATGTTGGGATTCGTCCTTCGCTAGACACGAAATCCCACACACGCTTTTGGCAGCGCACGTTCGTTGCTACATTGACATTTCAACTTTAAACGGCTTGCCTTCGAAAAAACGATGTGAATAAACATCGACACTCGTCTGGCCGCAAGGAACATGCTCACGGAGCCGTGCCATTCATCGCAATATCTCGAAAGGCTGGAAGCGGTCAGGTCGATGTTACCCACGATCTTTTTCCGCGTCAGTTAGGCATTCAGAGAACGCTTAATTACAAAATATTTGTTCTTAGCTCTTACAGAAGCATGAATAATAAGCATATATTCGCTCAACTACAATTAGTTGAAGACAGGCTCCAGACTGCTAATTTGCTTTAGCCACCCAAAAACAATTATTTAAATGATAATCAACATACATTCGTAAATTGCGCACACAAATCTGCTCAACTTGCTCCGTATCCGGAGGTCGCCATCTGAACACTCGAATGATTGCAATAATGTCAGGAAGATTTACATGGATCTATGTAACGGTGGCGTAGAGGTAGAACACCCGCCTCGCTTGCAAGAGGTCCGTGGTTCGAATCCCGGTGCCGGCAATTTTCCACCGGGTGAAAAAAAAATCTGCGTGTTGATAAAAATTGCACAAACACGCCTGGAGTGTGGCCTGATCCCGGTGACCAGAACCGGTAACGCACTCCCTCACCAGAGCAGGATTGGCCACCCTGGTGCAGTACTTGGCCACAACCTTCTATATGAAGAAAACAATCAAACCCCGGCCTTCAGTCCCCAGCAGCTGCGAAGCAACTGACCACGGCGGCGGTCAGACCTGCAACGCAGTAGAGGGTGCTAAGAATCACTGGCTCCGGACAGGCCGCCAATGGAATATGAACCTGGCAACGTTTAACGCTAGAACGTCATCTAGTGAGGCGAGTCTAGCAGTGCTGTTGGAGGAGTTAGAGGGCACTAAATGGGATATAATAGGGCTAAGTGAAGTTAGGAGGCCAAAAGAAGCATATACAGTGCTAAAAAGCGGGCACGTCCTGTACTACAGGGGCTTAGCGGAGAGAACTAGGAGTCGGATTCCTGATTAATAAGAATATAGCTGGTAACATACAGGAATTCTATAGCATTAACGAGAGGGTGGCAGGTCTTGTTGTGAAACTTAATAAGAGGTACAAAAAGAAGATTGTACAGGTCTAGGCCCCTACATCCAGTCATGAGGACCAGGAAGTCGAAAGCTTCTATGAAGACGTGGAATCGGCGATGGGTAGAGTGAAAACCAAATACACTATAGTAATGGGCGACTTTAATGCCAAGGTAGGCAAGAAGCAGGCTGGAGACAAGGCAGTGGGGGAATATGGCATAGGCGCTAGGAATAACAGGGGACAGTTATTAGTAGAGTTTCCGGAAACGAATAATATGAGGATAATGAATACCTTCTTCCGCAAGCGGGATAGCCGAAAGTGGACGTGGAGGAGCCCGAACGGCGAGACTAGAAATGAAATAGGCTTCATACTCTGCGCTAACCCTGGCATCATACAAGATGTGGACGTGCTCGGCAAAGTGCGCTGCAGTGACCACAGGTTGGTAAGAACTCGAATTAGCCTAGACCTCAGGAGGGAACGGAAGAAACTAGTACATAAGAAGCCGATCAATGAGTTAGCGCTAAGAGGGAAAATAGAATTCCAGATCAAGCTACAGAACAGGTATTCAGCTTTAACTCAGGAAGAGGACCTTAGTGTTTAAACAATGAACGACAATCTTGTGGGCATCATTAAGGAGAGTGCAATGGAAGTCGGTGGTAACTCCATTAGGCAGGATACCAGCAAACTATCGCAGGAGGCGAAAGATCTGATCAAGAAACGCCAATGTATGAAAGCCTCTAACCCTAAAGCTAGAATAGAACTGGCAGAACTTTCGAAGTTAATCAACAAGCGTAAGACAGCTGACATAAGGAAGTATGACATGGATAGAATTGAACATGCTCTCAGGAACGGAGGAAGCCTAAAAACAGTGAGGAAGAAACTAGGAATCGGCAAGAATCAGATGTATTCGTTAAGAGACAAACCCGGCAATACCATTACTAATATGGATGAGATAGTTCAAGTGGCTGAGGAGTTCTATAGAGATCTATACAGTACCAGTGGCACCCACGACGATAGTGGAAGGGAAAGTAGTCTAGAGGAATTCGAAATCCCAAAGGTAACGCCGGAAGAAGTAAAGAATGCCTTGGGAGATATGCAAAGGGGGAAGGCAGCTGGGAGGATCAGGTAACAGCAGATTTGTTGAAGGATGGTGGACAGATTGTTCTAGAGAAACTGGCCACCCTGTATACGCAATCCCTCATGACCTCGAGCGTACCGGAATCTTGGAAGAACGCTAACATAATCCTAATCCATAAGAAAGGAGACGCCAATGACTTGAAAAATTATAGACCGATCAGCTTACTCTCCGTGGCCTACAAACTATTTACTAAGGTAATCGCAAATAGAATCAGGAACACCTTATACTTCTGTCAAGCAAAGGACCAGGCAGGATTCCGTAAAGGCTACTCAACAATAGATCATATTCACACTATCAATCAGGTGATAGAGAAATCTACGGAATATAACCAACCCTTATATATAGCTTTCGTTGATTACGAGAAAGCATTTGATTCTGTCGAAACCTCAGCAGTCATGTAGGCATTACGGAATCAGGGCGTAGACGAGCCGTATGTAAAAATACTGAAAGATATCTATAGCGGCTCCACAGCCACCGTAGTCCTCCATAAAGCAAGCAACAAAATACCAATAAAGAAAGGCGTCAGGCAGGGAGATAGGATCTCTCCAATGCTATTCACAGCATGTTTATAGGAGGTAGTCAGAGACTTGGATTGGGAAGAATTGGGATAAAAGTTAATAAAGAGTACCTCAGTAACTTGCGATTCGCTGATGATATTGCCTTGCTTAGTAACTCAGGGGACCAATTGCAATGCATGCTCAATGACCTGGAGAGGCAAAGCAGAAGAGTGGGTCTAAAAATGAATCTGCAGAAAACTAAAGTAATGTTTAACAGTCTCGGAAGAGAACAGCAATTTACAATAGGCAGCGAGGCACTGGAAGTCGTAAGGGAATACAACTACTTGGGGCAGGTAGTGACGGCGGATCCGGATCATGAGACGGAAATAATCAGAAGGATAAGAATGGGCTGGGGTGCGTTTGGCAGGCATTCTCAGATCATGAACAGTAGGTTACCATTATCCCTCAAGAGAAAAGTATATAATAGCTGTGTCTTACCAGTACTCACCTACGGGGCAGAAACCTGGAGGCTTACGAAAAAAGTTCTACTCAAATTGAGGACGACGCAACGAGCTATGGAAAGAAGAATGATAGGTGTAACGTTAAGGGATAAGAAAAGAGCAGATTGGGTCAGGGAACAAATGCGAGTTAATGACATCTTAGTTGAAATCAAGAAAAAAAAATGGGCATGGGCAGGACATGTAATGAGGAGGGAAGATAACCGATGGTCATTAAGGGTTACGGACTGGATCCCAAGGGAAGGGAAGCGTGTCAGGGGGCGGCAGAAAGTTAGGTGGGTGGATAAGATTAAGAAGTTTGCAGGGACGGCGTGGCCACAATTAGTACATGGCCGGGGTTGTTGGAGAAGTATGGGAGAGGCCTTTGCCCTGCAGTGGGCGTAACCAGGCTGATGATGATGATTCCTTAATATTTGGTGCCGTTAAAGAAGACCGCCTGTATATTGATGGTGCAGTAGGCACCTAATAAATCAGGTGCGAATACTCGAACAGGTTTTCTTGACGCAATTCAAGTTGATGAACTTAGAACAGATGCAATGTATTCTCCTACACTGTGCAAGAAACACCTCAGCGCCACGGTAGATCAAAAAGGGTGTGGAGGAGCACTATTTGCTCTAATAGATTTCTGAGCATTCGTGGCATCAGGCTTGGTTTCGTTGCGTCATCAGGAATGAAAGGAGCACATACCTAGGGGCCCAAGCATGTAGACTACTTCCGCCACTGGGTCGGCGTAAGATTACATTGTTTGAGGTGAATTAATTAAGATTACAATTTGAGGTGATTGTTAAAGGTGAATTATAATAAATCCTTCGGTTTTACGAGCAAAAACCACGATATAGTTATCAGGCACGTCGTAGTGGTAACTCCCGATTAATTTTGGCTACCTGGGCGTTCCTTCAACTTCCTCACAATGTACGGTACGCTACATTTCTTGCATTTCGTCGCCGTGGAAATGCGCCCGCCTCGGCTGGCATTCCAATCCACACCCTCTGGTATAGCGGCTGGACGGAGCGGCAGCCATGCAACCGCTTCAAAACCCGTTCTTGTTTGTTGTACAGATTCTGGCGTTCCTCGGCACGTGGCAGCCCTTGGATTCCGTTTGCGAAGCTATCGTCCTGCCTCTATCACCATGTTACGTCAGAGGTCAACACTATGGCGGAAACGCCACATCATCAACCCTTGACACGGCGTACATCGTGCCCCGACTTGGTTGGCCATTCCCATCCCCTACGACACCAGTCAGCCGGACGTACTTAAGATCGACGCTTTCATCGGGCCACTTCAGTGGGCTGGACGGAGTGGCAGCCATGCACCCGCTTCAAAACCCGTTCTTGTTTGTTGTACAGATTCTGGCGTTCCTCGGCACGTGGCAGCCCTTGGATTCCGTTTGCGAAGCTATCGTCCTGCCTCTATCACCATGTTACGTCAGAGGTCAACACTATGGCGGAAACGCCACATCATCAACCCTTGACACGGCGTACATCGTGCCCCGACTTGGCTGGCCATTCCCATCGCCTACGACAGCAGTCAGCCGGACGTACTTAAGAGCGACGCTTTCATCGGGCCACTTCAGTGGGCTGGACGGAGCGGCAGCCATGCAACCGCTTCAAAACCCGTTCTCGTTTGTTGTACAGGTTAGTAAACACCCATCGTTGCACGCTAAGCGATCCAGTAATATCTGTCTGCTGCTCTTCCCAGGCCCACTGGTGATTCTTTGTGATTTTTTTGAGTGTATATATGTTGTCAAATTGCTTATGTTAGCTGGGGATGTGGAACAGAACCCTGGTCCTCAAAAGGAGATTCTAGACGCCATTGCGGCCTTGTCGGCTAAAAGTGACGCACGCCATACCGAGGTAATCGGGATGCTATCAGAGGTCCGAGCTAATCAGCAAAAACTCGAGGAAAAAGTTTCCAGCTTAGCCAGTAGGCTCGCAACAGTTGAATCCCTGGTGGAATCATATGAAGCAAATGAGAATGGTGTTGATCTACCGAGAGTAGTCGATGAAGCTGTGCGAGACCAAACTGCAGCAATAACTTCTCGGTTGGACGAACTGGAAGACCGCTCTCGCCGTGGCAACTTTGTATTCTACGGGATTCCTGACGTCCCAGCTGAGAACTGGTCCGAATCTGAAACTAAAATTCGAAACTGCCTTACTAGCTTACTACAGATAACTTTAATAGACGAAGCCATTTCCCCCGCCCACAGGCTGGGTTCCTATGCAGTAAATAAACACCGGCCCATAATCGTAAAATTCTCGTCCTCAAAACTTAAGCAAAAGGTTTTCACTGAGCGAAAAAAATTCAAAGGTTCTGGAATTTCTGTTAGCGAAGACTTCTGCCGCTCCACACGCTTGTCACAGAAAAAATTGATTGAATTCGGAAAGGCTAGCGGGCAGAAATATGCGCTACGGCTCAACCGTCTACAAATCGACAAAAAAACTTATGTTTACTGTCCGGTAACTGATCGTGTGTGCGAAATCCACAGAAACGAGCTTGGTCAACAAATTCTGTCCCAAATGCACCTTCTGATGGCCCTAGCAATTCGCAAACATAGCGGAGTCATGGTCCGGTGGCAAAAAATATTTCTCTTTTGTATTCAAATATTCGCAGCGTATGCAATAAGCGGGATGCTTTATCTTCTGTCGTTGACACGTGCAGTGCCGATATTGTTATCCTGACAGAGACATGGCTTTCTAGCAAAATTGAAGACCGTGAAATTTTGGAATGCGAGGGTGTTTACCGTTTCTATCGACATGACCGCGATGTACGGTGTGGTGGCGGTGTGCTTATCGGTGTTCGTGATTCGATTACAGCTGCTGCAATTGAGCTTGCCTCACCAGTAGAGCTAGTGTGCACGCGCGTAGGCTTCGAACGCAAAAATTTTATCATTTGCGTCGTTTACAGGCCCCCTTCCTCACCTAACACATTTTGTTCAGACCTTCACGATGCCTTAAATAGTCTAATTTTACGGTTTCCTTCCACGCCACTAATACTCCTTGGGGACTTTAACTTTCCTGGCATTAACTGGCATACTGATCCCCCTTCAACCCAAGAGTGCTGTTCTGAATATTCCGAATTCATCAGCCTTTGCCTTGATTTTAACCTGCACCAGCTTGTTCTGAAGCCTACTCGATGTTCTGCACACTCGGCTAATATCCTGGATTTATACCTTACTACATCCCCGGAATTTTTTTCGCCCCTAACTTACCTACCGGGTATTAGCGACCATTGTATAATCCAGTGTAATTTGCAGTTAACCATGCCATCTGTTACCTCGTCGAAAGTTATACGTGATTACAAAAATGCTGATTTTGCCGCAATTAATAACGAACTAGAATCTTTCATCAATGACTACATTCCAAGTTTCCACACTCGATCGGTTGAAGAAAACTGGTCAATATTCAAAGAAAAAGCCAACTCCTTAATTAACCGGTACATCCCGCAAAAACGTATTTATTCCAATTCACGCGCACTCTGGTTCAACGCGCGTCTTAAACGTTTACTGAACAAAAAGAACAGGCTTTTCCGACGAGCAAAATTAACTGGCAATCATGATCGTTGGAATGCTTACACAATAGCACTGAGCGACTACAAGAATGCTGTAGCAGAGTCCAAAACAACATTTTATGAGCACACGTTGCCTTCTTTTTTGAAAGACAACCCACAGAAATTTTGGAGTGTGGTCAACGGTAAAAAATCTAGTGCCATTGAACTGTGTGATCCTAACAACGAACCTGTCGATCGGAGTGTCTGTTGTGAAGTATTGAATGACGCGTTCATATCTGTATTTTCTGATTCTGTGTTGTGCGCAAGCGCTGTTTTTTCTGATATGCATTATTTTCCAATGCTCCCCATTACCATTGACCTTGATGGCGTTGTAAAGTTGATACAGACCTCAAAAGTTTCTGCATGCAGTGGAGTAGATGGTATAAACACGAAGTTTCTTAAGGGAACTATTACTTATTCATCTATAATTCTTAGCGAAATCTTTGCTCAGTCACTTCAAACTACCATCCTTCCGAATGATTGGAAGGCAGGGATGGTGATTCCCGTACATAAGTCTGGCAGTCGGTACTCCCCACTTAATTACAGACCTATATCCCTAACTAGCGTTCCCTGCAAATTAATGGAGCACATAGTTTACTCACACCTGGTTTCATTTCTCGAGTGAAACTTATTTTTCACCCCCTACCAACACGGATTTAGAAAACACTATTCCTGCGAAACACAGCTTTTGTCATTCACTAATGATTTATTCCAGGCGATGGATGCTAACTTTATTATTGACTGCATTTTTTTAGACTTCGCCAAAGCATTCGATACTGTTTCACACGAATTACTTTTAACTAAATTAAGTAACCTCAACATTGATCCTAACGTGCTTGCTTGGATCAAGTGTTTTTTGTCTAACCGTTCCCAATTCGTTTATGCTAACGAATACTTCTCTTCCACTGGTCGAGTAACCTCCGGTGTACCGCAAGGCTCGGTTCTGGGACCATTATTATTTTTAATTTATATTAATGACCTCCCCGACCAAATTAAATCATCAATTAAGTTATTCGCCGATGACTGTGTTCTCTATCGTGTCATTTCTAACCCTGACGACTGCGATACTCTTCAATCAGACATTGGCATAGTAACATCATGGTGTGCTAGATCCCAAATGAAGCTCAATTCTAATAAATGTAAGGCGATGCGTGTGTCCCGTGTTGTAAGAAATACCACCCTTCCTACGTACAATATTAACAACATACCTGTAGAAAATGTATCATCATATAAATATCTTGGTATCTACATTACACACAATCTTACATGGAACATTCATATAAATTACATTTACGGTAACGCTAATCGCATGCTTGGGTTTTTACGACGTAATTTTTCATCGGCAACTGCAGCTGTCAAGTTATTTCTGTACAAAACATTAGTGAGGCCTAAACTTGAATATGCATGCTCCATTTTCGACCCTTCTGCCCTAAAGCTAAAACACACCATCGAATCCATTCAAAACCGAGCTGCTGATTTTATTCTTTCGAATTATTCTCGTCATGCAAGTGTCTCATCAATGAAACTAACCCTTGACTTGCCTAACCTAGAGTTGCGTCGTAAGTACTTTCGCCTATGCCTTTTTCACAAGATTTATTACTCTAACGAAACACTTAAGGATGAACTAATCTCCCCGCCATCATACATATCGTCACGCACGGATCATCGTTTTAAGGTTGAAGTTCCAACTAGTGGCACCAACGTTTATTTTGATTCCTTTATACCAAGAACGACGAATGACTGGAACCGCCTCCCTGCCTCCATCACTGCCATTTCTGAAGCCACCAACTTCAAGAATATTGTTAATGAATTTGTTTGCAGTAAACACCACTCCTCTCTGTAATGCCTCCGGGCCTTGAGAGTATGATAATAAATAAATAGCGGCGCAACGCCCAATTCACAGCTTTAGGGTGGCTAGAAATGGGAGGCGTGAAAACCGGCCTCTCCAAGCTTGTCGTGATGTGCGATCACTTCAATGTGGCACTGTTGTCGGAGGGGGGGGGGGGGGGGCGCCTGTAAAACAGTTAATTGGTCTGCTTTATCTTGCATGAGTACAGTCCAGCCCACTTATAACAGCCGCAGATATAACGAACGCTCGCTTAGTAAGAACGAGGGCAGTGCTACCGTCAAAATATATATTGGGGCAATGGCACAGTGTCTCACTTAGAACAAACTGTTGTGGCCTCAACACTCGGTTAGAGCGAACACGAAGCTGTCGGGCCCCTGTAGTTGACAGAGCCGGCGGTGTTTGGTGCGGTTTCGCTGGACTGCGAACCCGCGGCAGGCGAATATTGCGCACTTTGTGTTCCCCTGACACGACGCGAACACAGAGCGAACAAGGCGTCCCCCGGCGCTCCTTTGCGGGTAAAGTAAAGTAAAAAAATAAAAAGCGCGCCTTCAAAAATGAAAACGAAAAAGCGCGCGCGCGCGTGGACGAAAGAGAAAGTGGCGCCGCCCGCGTCTCTGTGCTGCATCCACGTGATCTGCGTCGGCCAATCCGAAAAGTCAGGCGTCTGCTCTACCGGCTCAAACCGGTTCTCCATTTGATGCTCCGTTGCCACCCCGCGCTGAGGGCATTGCGCCGTCGATTCTTTCTGTGCGATGGCACTGCATTGACATCGTTGCCGCATCCGGGCCTTTCCCAGATAGGGGAGTTGAAGGCTGCCTCAGCGCGCGAGCACAAGGGCTTGACTTGCGTCTGGTGCGATGGAGGACTGTACGCCGACCTCTTCAGGTGCTAAAAGGAAAGCTGTCGACATCGCAACGAAGATGGCCATTGTTAATGAACTTGCTCAAGGTGCAAAAAACTGCGAACTGGTGAAGAAGTACGGACTGTCGAAATCGACCATTTCAACCATTGCTAAGGGCAAGGAAAAGATTCTTGGTGCTACCGTGAATGCCGACCCGACGACTGGAAAGCGCCTTCGGAAGGCGACCTACGCGGGCGTTGAGGACGCACTGCTGAAGTGGTTCGCTGACGCGTGGTCTCGCAACGTTCCGATCAGTGTACCGCTGATGCTCTCCAATGCTAAAGACTTCGCCTTCCTTTTGGACTTTCCCGATTTCAGCCTCGGCAAGTCACGTAAGCCGTCACACATTGGCCAGTCACATTGGCAAGTCACCGAAGCCGCGATGCTTTGGAAGCTACGTGCCCGTACGCTACAGGAACAATACAAAAGCCTGGATGAGTCGTGACTTATTTGCCGAGTCGCTCGTCCAGTTCGACCGCGACATGGCACGAAAAAACAGGAAGGTCCTGCTCGTGCTGGATAACTGTGCGGCGCACCATGTGCAGCCTTCCTTGAGTGCAGTGACAGTGCTCTTCTTGTTTCCCAATGCAACCTGCAAAATTCAGCCGCTGGATATGGGCATCATTCATGCGTTCAAGGTGTGCTACCGGCGGCGCGTCATCCAACGCTTGTTGATCGCGATTGATGCTGCCATGCCAGTTCCCATCAGCTTGCTTGCCGCCGTGGACATGTTGAAAGCGGCGTGGATGGAACTCACCGCGGAGTGCATAGAAAATTGCTTCCGCAAGGCGGGTTTTATGGGCCCAGGCACCGAGGACGCCATAGATCACCCACTGGAAGGCCGGTCGCACGAGGACTTGTGGCAACGCGTCGTTGACACGCAGCTGGCCGGACCTGACGTTGCCTGGGACGATTTCGTTTCTGCTGATGACGACGCCGACATTGCGGAGCCATGCGCTGACGAAGTTATTGTGCGTGAAGTGCGAGCCCTTCGTGACTGCCCAGAGACCGACGAGGACGGTGACGAGGATGCTGCTCTACCGCCGGTTGCTGTGAACGCTTCAACCGCGATCGGTTACATCGCGTCGCTTAAGGAACTCGTGTGCAGCAGAGGCCTTAAGCGAAATTAGAAACGGCAGTGATGCGATCAGCTTTGAAGAAGCAGACATTGTTGTGATCCCACTGATGGCACCGGCTGTTGGAATCCCACCGATGGCACCGGCTGTTGGAACCTCAGTGCTGACACCCGTTGTTGCAATCGGACCGTTGGCGCCCGTTGTTGCAAATGGGTCGCAAGCCCCAAGGGTAGCGTTGGCCTGGCGGCCTGGGGCACACTGGAAGCATCCGAAGGTCCCAGCAAAGCATGAGTCGACTGCTAAAGAACAACTTGTTTATTCTAGCATCGCAAAGAGCGGGCGGTCAGGTCGACCGAAGTGGAGAGACGGGAGAGCACGCTTCTCGACTGAAGAATTCGGAGCCTCTCTCTTGGCGTCCGGGAGCAGCTGCTTTTATACTCTTGGCGTCGCGGGCAAGAAGGAAGGTCACGGGATGACACCACGTGACAGCGAGGCACGGACGGACTGAGAGACATGTAGAGACAAGGAGGTGACGCATCAGCCGGGCCGGCGCCGGTCAGACCTCCTCGCTTCACACTGGGGGAGCTCCTCTCCCCGGCTGCCGCGCTTTGACAAGCGTGGGCACAAACACACACACGCACACACGAAGACACGTGGCACTGAAACATGCCGGGACGCGCTCGGCGGGGATGCGTCGCGGCCGCTCCGAACGGGCCAAAATGTCCGCCGCTTTGAACGAAGCCCCGGAGTCCGTTGCATCCGCTCAGGCTACACCGCGCGTCGTAGGCGAAACGTAACAGACCGCCGCGCCGGGGGAAGGAGATCCCGATGGTCAGGGGACTGCATCCGCTGTCCGGAGGGATGTCGCTCGATGATGTTCATAACCGAAGTCGGTCGTCCCTCGGCGTTTCTTGAGCGCAGCGCACCGAGAAGGCCTCGTTCTCACGTTCAGGTTCACACAGGACACTGCAAAGTGACTTCGGGAGAGTTGTCATTTTTCTCTCGTTCCCAGCAAGCGTTAGAACTACGCCGAAACTCAGCCGCTCAGTCGGCAAGCACGGCACAACCCTCACTAAGCCACGCCAGGCTCTTTCCCCTTTTATACTACTGCCTAGTTCCTTACAGTAGTCTAGCAGCACTCAGCACGCGTCCACAAATCGGAAAATTGCACTAGAAAGCACATCATCACTTTGAAACACTACACAAAAGCAATATGTTAAAAATCCTGCCTCAGGAAGAAAAACATCAATAACAAACAATTTCGAGGCTGATTCCCACGTTAGGGGCTTCGACTTAAGCCATCGGCGTTAGCGTTGAGACTCCCCTTTTTGTAACGCACCTCAAAGGAATATTGTTGCAAAGCGAGGCTCCAGCGCAGGAGGCGGCCATTTGTGGAAGAGATAGTCTGCAGCCATTGGAGAGGGCAGTGATCCGTCTCGAAGCATGCGAAGCGGATATCGCAGCGAGCGAACGTACACTACCTCAGCTGGCGAAAACCCCGTAGCCGCATGCGGCGCGGTCCTCAATGCAAACATCACCCCAGGCAGAAACAGCTCCCAGTCAGTTTGTTGTTCAAACCACCATGCTCTCAACACGCGCTTCATGACGGAGTGGAGCTTCTCAACGGAATTCGACAGGGGGTGGTACACTGAGCTGTGTAACAGCTTTACTCCGCACCTTTCGAGAAAGGCCGTCGTCAAAGCGCTAGTAAACACTGTGCCCTGATCTGATTGGATTTCCGCAGGAAAACCAACTCGCGCAAATATGGACAGTAGTGCATTGACCATCTCAACTGAGCTGAGTTCTTTAAGCGGCACTGCTTCAGGGAACTTTGTCGCTGGGCAGATCACAGTCAAAATGTGTCTGTACCCCGTGGCTGTTACCGGCAGAAGTCCCACTGTATCAATAACGAGCCGTCTAAAAGGCTCCGTAATGATAGGTGCCAACTTCAATGGCGCCCTCGATTTGTCCCCTGGTTTGCCCACCCGCTGACAGGTGTCGCATGTCTTCACAAAGTGGTCTGCGTCCCGAAAACACCCTGGCCAATAGTACTCTTGCAAGAGACGGTCCTTAGTTTTCTTAACTCCTAGGTGTCCGGACCACGAACCCCCATGCGACAAGCGCAACAGATCCTGACGATAGCATTGAGCCACGATCAGCCGATCGAACTCCACTCCCCTGCGGTCTAGATACTTCCGGTACAGGACCCCACCTCTTTCCACAAAGCGAGCATTTTTCTTGGCGATACCTTCCTTGACAATGCAGCGTATGTTTTCTAGGCTGCCATCCTTCTTTTGCTCGGCTATCAAAGGCGCCCGGCTGACTTTTAGCAACCTATTAAGTCCGTCTGACGTAGGCGCGATGAGCAAATCAGCAGATAGCTCTTCTAACTTTCCCGCATCGGGAATTTCTTCTCCAGTATCTGGTGCCTTTAACGCTACAGGCTCAATTTTATTCAGTTCGGGCGTGCTCTGAATATCAGCTTGCTGCGCCTCTGACCCTTTCTCATCGTTCGACAACGTCGGCCCCGCAACTACCGCCTTTGCAGCGAGCTCCCGAACCTTCGATCTGGTTAAGGCCTGAACGCTAGCCTCACCAAACAAAAGCCCCTTCTCGTGCAGGAGGTGATCGGACCTGTTCGAAAATAGGTACGGGTACTGGGGGGGCAGCATAGATGACACTGCGGCCTCCGTCTCAAGCGCTCCGAAAGGTCCTTCAATAAGCACTTTTGCTACGGGCAGACACACGCTATGAGCTTCCACGGCTTGCTTGATCCATGCGCACTCGCCCGTGAACATATCGGGTTCTACGTAAGAGAGGTGAACTACATCCATTGTAGCAGCGGAATCGCGAAGCACTCAGCACTCTTTCCCGTTCACGAGGAGGTCTCGCATGTAAGGCTCGAGAAGCTTCATGTTCTCGTCAGTGCTGCATAATGACAAAAACACGACTTTTGTTTTTGTTTCTGGACACTGCCCCGAAAAGTGACCCGGCTTCTGACACGTATAACAAACGCGCGCTTGCCTCGTCTCGAACCGCTTTCTGCGTTCGGCTTCAGTTGCCGCCGTCTCCTTACGTTCGGTCGGAATGCTTTCACTCGCATCCGCACTGCGTGTGTCCCCCTTTGCTCTCATGGGCGTGAACTTCGGCCTCTGAAACTTGGAGCCAAATTCACCCTTTTGACCGTCCTTAGCTCCGCGAGCCCGACGCGTCACAAACTCTTCGGCTAGCTCAGCGGCTCTAGCCACCGTACTAACGTCTGGCCTATCCAAGACCAAGTAGCGCACGTTCTCAGGTAACCGACTATAAAACTGTTCTAGCCCGAAACACTGCAGAACTTTCTCGTGGTCACCAAACGCTTTCTCTTCTTTGAGCCACTCCTGCATGTTTGACATTAGCCTGTAGGCAAACTCTGTATATGACTCACTTTTGCCTTTCTCATTTTCTCGAAACTTCCGACGGAACGCCTCCGCGGACAGCCTGTACTTTTTTAGCAGACTCGATTTCACTTGGTCGAAATCCTCTGCCTCCTCTCTATTCAAGCGAGCGATTACGTCGGCCGCCTCGCCGGGTAACAAAGTGAGCAAGCGCTGTGGCCACGTTTCCCGAGAGAACCCCTGCTTCTCGCACGTTCGCTCAAAGTTTACCAGGAACAAACCAATGTCCTCTCCAAACTTAAACGGCCGCATTAGGTCAGTCATTTTGAACAATACTCGTTCTCCTGCACTGTGTGCCTGACTTCCATTACGATCGCGTTCCATGTCTAACTCGCGACGCTTCATTTCCAAAGCGTGTTGACGGTCGCGCTTTCTTTCTTTCTCTTCTTGCTCTCGTTCTATCTGTTCTTTACGTTCACGCTCATCTTTCTCTCTCTCTGTTCTTTACGTTCACGCTCATCTTTCTCATTTTGCTCTCGTTCTATCTGTTGTTTACGTTCACGCTCATCTTTCTCTTTCTGTTCTCTAAGTTCGCGCTCCTGTCTTTTTGCCGTCTCCCTCTCCTCAATGGTCTCAAGGCATTGCGACAGCTCGTCATCCTCAGCTTCCAACTCAAGAATAGCCTTTAGCAGTTCTGGTTTTCTGAGTTTGTCTGAGACATACAACCCCAACTCTCTTGCAAGCTCCAACAATTTCGGTTTGCGCAACGACTTCAAATCCATGGCTGCTCTGAATGCTGCTTTCTCTACTGCCTACTATTGTCTTGCCGCAAACTAACCCGGCAGCAACGACAACCACAATTACCAGCTCTGTTTCTGACACTAACAAAAGCCTGGCAAAACTCAGAAGAAGAAAGTCCCGCACTCACCAAACCTCGCAGCCAAGAATTCAGCGCAATTGTTCCGCTGCAGGCAACCAGTCATCACACAGGGCTCGTTGCACTGCTCCCCGATGGTCGTTGTGCTGCTCAGCATACAGTCAACGGCATATCTTCGCTGCTGGCCTCCGTTGTCGCCTTCTCACCGCTGGCAACCAGCTGGGGATGATTTTTCACGCCCTGTCTGAGATGCGCGAAAGCATCTAGTTAGACTTGCCAAAACTAGAGCCACTAAATTTTCATCGCGCTACAAAACATTGTTCAATGGTCCTAATCGGTACGCATTCGACAAATCATCGCCGACAGTAAAAGAAATCTCATAGCATACGGTTCATCGTCAGGTAACTAAACTTCCTGGTAGCAGCCCTCGTGGTAAACTTCCAAATCTTTCTCTTTTTATTATTTTCACAAACATACGCAGTTTCCTTCCCAAACGCGAACACATCTGTAATCTTGTTTCATCATCCTCCAGCAATATACTTGTACTAACTGCAACGTGGCTAACAGATGACGTCACTGATACTGAAGTTCTTGCCGATCTACCTAATTTTATAGTTTTCCGCAAGGGCTCCAGAGGAGGTGTTCTAATTGCCACTAACCAACAATTGCCTTGTTCTGTTATTAACATCCAATATGAACTTGAATTACTATAGGTAATCTGCCGTTCCGCACCTCAAACCGCCATACTAGGTGCCTGCTACAGACCCCCCTACAGCTATCCAAAATTTTCTTATTACCTAAACGATAGCCTAAATCAACTCACTACTACACATCCCAATGCACGCATTCTTCTTTTTGGCGAATTTTACTTCCCGTCTATTGACTGGTAGAACTTCACACCAACAAGCAATGAAGAAATAACTAACTTCCTTGACGTCTGTGTAAATTTTAATCTCACCCAATTAGTAAAAGAACCTACACGCGTCGTACGTGATTCATCAAACATCTTGGACCTCATACAAACTAATCACCCTGAAAGTTTAGCAAATCTTACTTATTGCCGCACAGTTAGCGTCCACAAAATTATACATGCTTCTTTCACCTTCATTGTGGAATCGCGCCAAACGTTCCACAAAACAATTCCCCTTTACGACAAAGGCAATTACAATGAAATTAAGAACCAATGGCTCGCCTTTTTACCAGAATTCGAAAGAGGTTTTCCCGACCGATCAATTGAAGACAGCTGGCTCACTTTTAAAACCAAACTTGCTGAACTAGCATCCAAATTCATTCCCACCATTACATTTCGTGCCAGTCATAATAAACCATGGTTCACAAAGTCCTTGAAAACACTTGAGACCAACAAAAAACGACTTTTCCATACAGCAAGACTAATCCCAAGTGAATGCGCAAAGAATAAACACTACGAGGCCGAGTCAACATATTTGCGGTTCATTTCTAATGCCAAACGCGCATTTTTTCATATTGACCTGCCGAAAATCCTAACCAATAGCCCCAGAATGTTCTGGCAAGTTCTAAACCCTTATCATGCGCCTATCATCACACACCGACACACTTGGCGAGGAAGTGAGCGACGTTGAGTGTGCAAGTATATTTAACACTGCATTTTCATCCGTCTTCAAAAACGAAACTGATATGCCAACATTTGTCCCAACTGCCCAACCAAGATCGCACACGCCACTAGTCACATTCGCTGCACACGGCATCACCGGTATCATTGAAAATATTAAGATGTCATCTTCTGCAGGTACTGAAGAAATCACCAGCAAACTCTTAAAAACATTCGTCATGCTTCTTCAGTGCACTTATCATTACTGTTCACGCAATCACTCTCCACAGGTAGCATACCCAGCGATTCGAAGGCGGGGAAGGTCGTTCCGGTCTTCAAATCAGGTAACAAACAATCGCCCCTTAATTATCGCCTCATCTCTTTAACAAGTGCGCCATGCAAAATCATGGAACATGTAATCTATTCTTGCACAATGAACTTTCTGGACTCTATTAATTTATTTCACCCTTCTCAACACGGCTTCCGTAAGAACCTATCTTGTGAAACACAGTTAGCTATTTTTGTCCATGACCTGCTCATGGCCCTTCATTCTAACCTTCAAATTGACTCAATCTTCCTAGATTTCGCGAAAGCCTTCGACAAGGTTCCTCGCAAGCGCTTGCTACTAAAACTTTCTTGGTTAAACTTCCATCATAACGTACTGCAGTGGATAAAAGAATTTCTGGCAAACCGTACCGAATTTGTTCGCATTAATAATGAAGCCTCTAGGTCTCTTGCAGTAACATCAGGCGTCCCGCAGGGTCAGTCCTTGGTCCCGTTCTAGTTTTGATATATAATAACGACCTACCAACACAGGTCTCCTGTACCGTTCGTATGTTTGCCGATGACTGTGTTATCTATCGCACAATCAGTAACCCCACTGATCAACTAACTCTCCAGCATGATTTAACTTGCGTGCAGAACTGGTGTAACCAATGGCTCATGGAACTAAACCACGATAAATGCAAACTCATGGCATTTCATCGAAAACGTGATCCTCTCCTGTTCTGTTATACAATCTGGCACGTCACGATAGCATTAACACAGTCTTACAAATACCTAGGCGTAACGTTGTCTAACGATCTAACCTGGAACGCCCATGACACTAAAGTGATATCATCTTCGAACAGAAGCCTTGGTTTCCTTTAACGTCATCTACGTCTAGCACCACCAAACCTAAGATTGCTTGCATACAAGTCACTCGTACGCTCCAAGCTGGAATATGCCTCTGCCATCTGGAGCCCTAACCAAAAATATCTAACAAACTGCTTCGAATCAGTAAAGAACCGTGCCACAAGATTCATCCATTCATGCTATTCATATAATGTCAGTATATCATTGTTAAAAGCAGAATCCGGCTTGACAACCTTGGCTTGCTGGCGTCGTATCCCTACTATGTACTTATTTCATAGGTTTTTTACAGCTCACTTCATCATCCACCCTACATCAGTCCTCCTGCACGCATTTCAATCCACATTGGTCATCCCTTTTATGTCGCCCGTCCACGTGCGCACACTACCACTTTTGCCACATCATTCTTCCCACGCTCAGCCTCGGACTGGAAAGGCCTTCCACTCGACATCGCCGCAATCACCTGCCAATCCACGTTTTTCTACTGTATGATTAACATATTTACCAGCGAGCAAACTTGTACCTAAACATCTTTCCCTTGTGTATATAATTTATTTTATTAGCTACCCAACCCTCAAGTAATACCCCCAATCCTGGGGGCCTTTAAGGTAATGAAGTGAAATGAAGTGAATATGCTCGTTTTTAAACTTCTTTTTACACAGGCCTAGACTTCTACCCTCCCAAGTATGCTCATTCTGTTGCTTAGCGGAGGCAATAAACGATTTCTATGTTGCTTTGTAAGCATTTTTCCGTACTAAGAACAAGAAGACTATAAACACCGCTTCACGATATTGGCTTAGATCTATCTGTACCTGTAATCCTGCCTTGCGGAACCTCCATCATTGGGTTCAGCGATAGAAATGCTTGCCTGGCAACCGAAATTTCCTCTTTAAATTGACTACAATGCTTGATTGGTCACCCACCCCCTCCGCTTTCCCCGGCGTATGTTCATTTTATTTATTTTGTCTTTTTTATTTGATGGTATTGTTGGTTTGTGTTCTTGTAGGTATACTTAACTTTTCCGCACACAGAAATAATAATGTCTAAGTTAGAACATCCAAATTGTTGATTCCCTTCCATCCATCCACCTAATGCACTGACCCTATATTCATGGCCCAATCCCCACTGTCGTTATGCGACACAATCATTCAGGTGAACAACAATAACGAGAGTGACTGGGTAAAGACGGGACTGGGGACATTTACTCAAACGTCAGGGCTGCTGAAGGCTAAAGACTACAGTCAGGCTAAAGGCGAGATGGTTGGCAAGCATACGGGTTCGGGGACAGTACAAGGATGACAAATGTAGACGGATGCTTGAAGCACAAGGACCAAAATATCGTCGCAAAAATGTGTTAGCAATGCCTATATCGCGCTGACAATTATAAAGTGCGATTATCTCTGTCTCAACTACTGTAGCAGACATATATGTAACGAGTGGCTTCACGCATGCCCCACGATTCAAGCTTTTCTGTCTGTTGCTGCCTGAATGGCGGGCCTACTTAACAGGCAATAAAATCAGTTGAAGACAAATGTCATCTCTGTCCGCTTATCCCAACATGCATCAGTAATTTAGCTTTCCTCTTCATCGCTCGACATGCATCAAACATCAATATTGCTACTAATCCAGCTCTGGGCCACAACTGGCTATTTCACATTGGCAAATTCGCAGGTGCTGCAAGTGAGCCGTCGCCCTTTCATGCATGCCATTTTTCGACGTTCCGAGTGGGAAACGTCTGTGCGAATTCACACATGTTGGATGGGGAACTAGTGACTACACGGATCATCAGATACACCACGGTGTCCCGCCATCTTATTTGTTGTTTTCGCAGAATAACTAATTCAAGCAGGGAACATGTTTCAAGAGTACTGTTGCTAGATCATTTTACTGTATTTTCACCGAATCAGACTGATACCAAGAATAATCAGCTTGCACTATTGGCTCGCAAATGCAGAAATCAAAGCTCCCAGAAATGGTCCTCTTCAAACGCAGTCAAGTTTGCATCTGAAGACATTGCAGGTACGAAAACGAAATGCAATATCGCAGCGTGTGAAACAATCTGTGCTTCGAAACAAATTATTTTATATAAATAAATGATTTAGGGAACGATCTTATGAAATACCTACTCATTAAAACATACCTAGGTCTAACAATCATTCTTCACCTGATCTGCACAAAACACAATTATATCATTTAAACGACAGCCTTTCGTATTCTGTTGTCAGATATTCTGATGACCCCAAAATAAGATTTGTGGCTCTAAAGCGTTTATTTACGCAATCAATGAGTACGGCAATATGATCGGGCTCCTTTTAAAAAGTTGCTTTATCATCCACAGAGTATCTTGTGAAAAGATTCGCACAATATCTGTTATTGGGAATATGTGTCCGAAGTGTTCCTCCATCCAGGGCTGCAAGAGAAAAGTAAATCAATTTTTTTTGCAGTTAGTTAACGACTAGAGTTGGACTCAAGATCAATCATTTGAAGCTATGAAAACATGAATATTTGGCAATTTAGAGAGACCAAAAAAAAATTAAATTATGGGGTTTTACGTGCCAAAACCACTTTCTGATTATGAGGCACGCCGTAGTGGAGGACTCCGGAAATTTCGACTACCTGGGGTTCTTTAACGTGCACCTAAATCTAAGTACACGGGTGTTTTCGCATTTCGCCCCCATCGAAATGCGGCCGCCGTGGCCGGGATTCGATCCCGCGACCTCGTGCTCAGCAGCCTAACACCATAGCCACTGAGCAACCACGGCGGGTCTAGAGAGACCATTCAGCAACACTGTTTAGAGGAGAATGTTCATAAACGTCGTTTTTTTTTCTTCTCACAGAAAGTACACGAGTAAAATGTGTTGCCGCAACTGTGGACAGGATTGAGGGCGAAAATTGTTTGTGCCGAAAACTATCCGAACATTTCTGTTTACATTTTATTTAGTTTTTTATGTTGCTGTATTTTTTTTTTCGCTGTTCGTAGTACGTGTTCGGTTTGATGTCTTCTTTTTTCCTTCATCACACCTTGGGGATCATTTCGGCACCTAGTATAAATAAATATTGGAATATGCACGTGGTATAAATTCACGAATGTCACGAAAAATCTTCAGCTGGTAGTAATGTTCGTGAAGTTTTTTTTTATAGTGGAAGAAGAAACACAGATGGTAAATATAAATCTGAATAAATTCCATGCGCCAGGCTCATACAAGGAAATAATCTCTTCAAGGAAACGTTCCCTACTCTCTTTTACACCATTTCTTAAAGAACGGAACGAGCAACTCACAGATAACGTATAATGAGGCCGTAGATTTGAAGAGAAAAACGCGCGTTCAGCAGCGCCGATGATTGATGAATATGTTATAAACTCCGCTTATTGCAAAGCAAAGACCAAGCACACACAAGAAGGCTGGTATTATTACCCGCCCTTAGAGGTCTCCGCACGTGTATCAAACAAATTAAACAATAATGCTTCTTCGCGGGCGTGGAGGCCTCTCGCAAACTTTCGAGGCTTTAATATACGCCATACCGTGGTGCTTACTTTTTCTCAGTGTTGGGTCTGTATCTTGCTAAAACTGCCATTGTTTGCTTGCGTTGCTTCAAATAAGGGCAGGAAATTCTTGGTGGGGATGGACCGCCGCAGTTCACGCTTTCACTGACTCGATGCATTAACACGATTATTACGAACCACCACAGGGGGCTTTCATCCGCGGATATGCAATAATGAAAAATAGTTTCGAATACTAAAAAAAATAGTGCAGGACACAAAGCACAGCCGTGCTCTTCCGACCCCAATGAGGATCCAAAATAAAAACAGCACGTTCGTCGTAATCCGCAGGGAGCTTAGCGAAGCATTTTTAAGGGATCAAGAGAGAGAGACAACTTTATTTATCCCATCCTAAAGGGAAAGGAAGTGCGGGAAGAAGGCGAGGGAGGTTATCCTACTCGCTGTAGGCCTCCTCTACCACCTCAGCCCACCTCAGGATAGCTTCGTGAAGTTCGGGGTTGTAGCTACGCATGGCAGCCTCCCACAGCTCCCTACTACCTAAAACTCTACAAAGGTTAGGGGGAGGGGAGTGGTTTTTGCATTGCCACATAATGTGGTCAAGGTCCGCTCTGCTGGCAGGACAAAACTTGCAGGCTGAAGTAGGGTATATTCCCGGGTGAATTTTGTGACGTAAGGCAGGAGATAAAAAAGTGCGAGTCTGTAGTTTACGCCATAGTACCTCGCGTACGCGTGACAACCGAATCATTAAAGGAGGGAGGGTTAGGCGACCTAGGCGGTAATGCCCGCAAATGTCGTGGTAAGTAATTTGTCTTTGGAGGTGAATGCTGGAGGGAGATTATTGGCGTCTGAACCGTCCCCTGCCTGTGCTCGGTTCGTGAAAGCTGGAGCACTTAGGTGGGCTGCTTCATTGCCGATTAGGCCTGCGTGAGCAGGTGTCCAGATTAAGCTCAGAAGTTGGGCTGGCGGATTGTGAGATAGAATGGCCAGGGCTGTCCTGCAGACAATACCCGCTCCAAAGTTGTGTATCGCAGTTTTGGAGTCACTTACTATGACAGAGTAATTGGGTGTTGTCGCAGCGAGTGCCACCGCCGCCTCCTCTGCCTCCTCCGAGGAAGAGGCTATAATGGATGCTCCCGTCGCAATACTGCCAGTGGAGTCAACGACTGATATGGCGAATTTATGTCCACATGGATACTCTGCGGCATCGACATAGAGCACGTCTATGTAGTTAAATAACTTTTTCTGCAGGGCTTTAGCTCGTTGTTGCCTTCTATGTTCGTGATGAACAGGGTGCATATTCTTAGGTAGAGGAGGGATATGAAAGTGCTTATGTATCGAGTGGGGAATATTGAATTTATC
The DNA here is from genome assembly GCF_038994185.2 of Dermacentor albipictus. NCBI lineage: Eukaryota > Metazoa > Arthropoda > Arachnida > Ixodida > Ixodidae > Dermacentor > Dermacentor albipictus. Next base: position 127,793,800 of record NC_091829.1, read on the forward strand.
ATTGGTCATGGGTGCGGGGGCAATACTTAGGGAGTTTAGGATGTGCCTACCAGTGTGGGTGTTCGATAAGCGCTGGTATTGAGCAGTCAGGTGGGCTTCTGCGAGCTCACTAAAGGTATTCAAGGCACCTGTAGCCAAAAGTCTCTCAGTAGAAGCTCTACTTGGCACTCCAAGGGCAAATTTGTAGAGTCTGCGTATCAATGAGTTAACTTTATCTTCCTCGGCCCTGGTTAAGTGGAGATTGGGTAGGGAGAATGTGATTTTACTGACAGAAAACGCCTGTACCAGTCTTAGCAATTCTGCCTCGCGGAGACCTCCGTGCTTATTGCACACCCTTCCTATTAGCCGTGTGGTATGACCTACGCTGGCAGTAACCGTTTGAAGTGTATGCGTATTGAGTCTGTTAGATTGAATGTGCATGCCAAGTACACGGATTTTGTCTACTACGGGAACTTCCTTCCCGTTAACGTTAAACTGAATGTTCGGCGTAACACGTTTATTTGCGGATAGAATTAACTGCTCAGATTTGGTGGGCGAGCACTCGAAGTTCATGAACCCGGCTCTCGTAGCCACTGCGTCTGCAGCCTCTTGTAAGGTATCTTGAATGTAGCCATCCGAGCCACCCTTAATCCATAGGGTAATGTCGTCTGCATATAAAGAATATTGGAGATCTGGTATTTGTGCTAGCTTCCCAGCATTAGACCTCATAGCTAGGTTAAATAGAAACGGCACGAACACAGATCCCTGAGGAGTGCCGAAGCTACCTAGGGCGATTGGGGGCGAAGTTTGATCATTGAGACTTATGATAGCTGTGCGATTGGTAAGAAATTCGCGGATGTAGTCATGCATTTTCCTTCCGCAGTTAATAACATTCAACTCACACTTGTTGAATGCACCGCGAAGGTCGAGTCCTAAGATGGCTTGGGTGTCTTTACTAAACGTAGGAGTGAGAAGGTCATGCTTGAGCCTTAGCATGGCGTCCTGGCAAGAAAGCGACTGGCGAAAGCCAGTCATCTCCGGCGGGAATAAGTGATTGTCTTCCGCGTATTTATTGACGCGATTGAGCATGACATGTTCGAGCGTTTTGCCCAAGCACGACGTGAGGGAAATAGGTCTAAGATTAGCTATGTCAGAGGGTTTATTGGGTTTGGGAATAAAGATTACTTTAGCAGTTTTCCATGAGCTCGGAAGAGAGCTGTTATCGAAGCAATGTTTATAGTATTCTGTGAGGGCAGAGATTGATTTGTCGTCCAGATTTCGGAGTAATTTATTATTTACATTATCTATACCGGGAGCAGATGTAGTTTTAAAGGAAGCTAAAGCATGTCGCACTTCTGCCTCCGTTATTGGGGCGTCTAGAAGTTCGTTAACATCGCCTGTATAATATGAATTTTCCTGAGTTGTGGTAGGAGGGAGGTGTAATCGTGCAAGCTCCTGAAAAAGATGGGGAATATTATCCTTGTGTTTGTGCAATACTTGAGTGATGTAGTGACTGTGTTGCGCGCGCGAGGTCGAAGGATCAAGCAAATGTCTCAGCAGTTGCCAAGTCTTTTTACTAGTGAGATTACCATGCATGCTCTCACATACTTGGCCCCATTGTCGATTAACTAGTTGGGTCGCATATGCTTGTGTGTCATCGTCAAGTCGAGCTACACGTATGCGAAGCCTGCGGTTATGGCGGCGTCTTTTCCACCTCTTTAATAGTGAGTCCTTCGCTTGCCACATGTGTAATAGTTTGGCATCAGCTGTTTGAAAAGGAGCATCAGGTGGCATAGTTGTAGTATGATTGTCAACGTCCGTTTGGAGTTGACTTATCCATTGCTGTAGATGAAAAATGGAATTGGGAGCATTATTTGCACGAGTTTTCCGAAATTTGTCCCAATCCGTAAGTTTGGGAGGCAGAGTGTGAAAGGGCTTGTGAGAGAAGGTAACCGAAATCTGTATGACGTAGTGATCGCTACCAAAATTGATTTGAAGGTTTTCCCATTTAGTTAAGCTAACCGGAGAGGTGAGGGTGAGATCTGGTGATGTATCTATGGAGACACTATTGCCTAAGCGAGTGGGTGTGTCCAAGTCATTGTGGAGGGTGAGTTGATGATCCTGAATGTGGGTCCATAAAGCTCGACCTTTAGGTGTGGAAGTAGTGTGACCCCATAGTTGATTTGGAGAGTTAAAATCGCCAACAATGAGGAGCGGATTTCTTCGAGCTTCCTGTTTAGCACGAGCAAAAACAGTAGTAAAACGGTGGTGTTTAGAGCTGGGACTGCTGTAAACGTTAAGGATGTAAATAGGAGCTGACCTGGTCTTTTTAGGAAGTATTTCTACGAAGTTGTGATCAATGTCGATATTCTCAAAATGGGAGCAAGTAACAGTCAAATGTTTTTGTGCTAGGATCGCGGTATTGGGACGTTCGCATCTTTTGCATTGGAATGTGTTGTATCCGGGGGATTTAACGTAACCATTCGTTTCTTGTAAAGCAATGACTGCGGGCGGTTGCATGAGATTGGCTATGTATTGTTGCAGACTGGCTTTCTTTTTCGAAAAGCCCCTACAATTCCACTGCCAAACAACTAGGTTGGAGCGCTTAGGGGATGCGGCCATGCAGTCGATCGAGTCTTTCGATAATTTGATTGAATCGCTCATCAATCTGGCTAAGTCGCGCGTCATCCTGGTTAAATTTAGCATTGATATGGGCACTGAGGCTTTGAACGTTAGTAGTGAGGGACTCAAGCTTGGCTTCTACGGCATCCATGCGTTTTTCAAGGGCCTCAAAGCGATTGTTAGAGTTTCTAATGTGTGCGGTGAGTTTACGACTTAGCTTATCGTGTTCCTCCCAAGTATCTCTCCCATCATCAATAGATTTGCGCTTTGTGGCGGTTATGGTAATGGGAGGAGGAGAAGTGTCCATGGTTAGAGATTGATCGCCATTCTCACTGATAGGGGGAGGAGTTGCAGTGGGTTGCTCATCAGTGGAGGGTTGAGATCGAGTGGTAGTAGTCGTACATGGAAAAGGGGTTTGGAGGTCGAGAATTTGCTTACGCAGAAGACGATTTTCGTCCTGTAACTGCTGTAGGAGGGCATAGATTGGGGCATCAGGTTGCTTAGGTTTAGGTAAGCTGTGGGAAGCTACCGATGCCCAGCTTACCTGAGGAGAGCTTGATTTGTTGTTAGATGGAGCAGCGGATAGAAGAGGCCAATCTTCATCTTGTTTTTTTCTTAGGAAGAGGTCCCTGCTTCTTGGGCGAAGGAGAAGACTTGGTCTTGGATTGAGGAGGAGTCTTGTCAGCCTTGAGGAGTGAGATTTTGGGCTTATATCGTAGTGGACACTGAATGGATCCAGTCTCATGACTTCCACTACATAGTACACACTTAGGAATGCACACATGATCAGTCGGAGGATTCACAGTTCCGCATTTATGGCAAGTATCCTCAGTATGCGTAGGGCACACGTCCGGTCGATGTCCGACTTTCCAACAGCGTGTGCAGGCCTCCATTTTTTGTCGAAAAGGCTTGCATCGGAGCATCGCCATTTCATATTTGACCCAAAAAGGGACTTTCGTTCCCTAGAAAGTCACGAGGACTGCGTCGGAAGTTTTTCCCATTCGTCTGGCTTCTAAAAAGTGCATTTGTGGGTTGCACTCACGAAGCATGGGTAGAATGTCTTTTTCATAGATAACTTCTCCCAGGCATACTCTGTCGATGTAGATAATGCCTTTGCACGTCTCGGAGTTCGGAACGCTGTAGGAGGTGACTTCGTTCTCTTGGCCGTCGGCTGTGAGCGACTTGATGGCGAGGTATTTCTTCAAGCGATCGCAGCTTTCCGTGCTGAGGGTAACTGTGTTGGTGGTGGGGTTGATGGTAACGATGTCTTGGCGCAGCTCCGCAGTGGCTGGAAAGCCGGCTGCCGTAGAGAGAATCTTGGTGAGTTGGAAGTGGCTGAAGCGGGAGGCGTCGAAGCCTCCGCGAATGCGGAAAATGGCCTTGTATGAGCCTTCGGGTAACTTGGGAGGCCTCACTTTGTTATTCCTTGAGATCATCTGTTTCCATACAGCAGCCTTGGCCGTGGCAGTGATGGCGTCCTTGCGGAGTGAGTCTTGATATGCGGCGTCGTATATGTGCGTTTGTCGCCACTTGAGCATCTCCTCCGGGGAAAGATCCTCCCCGTCTACTACCGCAACCGGGTTCATGACGCCCGCACGAGGCCGTAAGGGATCAAACTTCGGCTTACGCGTCATGTTTTCTTTTTTTTTAGTGCAAACATCGCTGTGGCTCACGGGCCATGCAAGGGAGCGATGTTGAGGGACTCGAGGAACATGCCAATTTCAAGCGCAAACCACGTTGTATCAAATATATATGGACGATTATATATCACAGCACTTGTGTTAAATTGCGCTATAAAGCTTTACTGTGGTTGTGGATGCAATAAATTAAAATTTTTCATATTCAATCTTACGTGCAGTTTGATCATCATACCAGAGCGTATTATCGTTCTTAATTTCCACTAGGTCTGTCTGCAAGAATTTTTAGTTGCTGCAAAAAGAAATGCGCTTTTCGCTCCACGGTATCAGTTCCTTGTTTTTACTTCATCAGCTTACAGGCAATTATAGCATTATCGGTAGCAAGAATAACATTACCGTCTGAAAGAGCTTTCAATTTCAGTTGGTTATTCGTTGATCACAAATGGTTACAATAAATGGTATACAGGCAAGGGTCCCAAAGTCAGGGACTGCACCGTGACCCTTGGATTAGAAATTACATAAAAATATAAAGCGGAATACAGCGCAGACAAACAATATATTGAATAAGCAAAATATAAGCAAGAAACTCATTGATGACACACATAAAGAAGAAAAGGAAGAGGAAATATGCACAATAATTGCTAATTACACAGCTAGTAATTAGCAAAATAACATTAGAGGAAATTAACCAGGAAGCAAATAATTCTTGAGTGCGTATTGAAAAGAGTAAAACGTACGTAGATGACAACCTAATGGAATATGGCAGACTGTTCCAAAGTTTAAGCGCGCAAAAAGAGGAAGATATCTTTCCGTAATTAGTATGACATAAAGGCAACAGGAAATGTAGTTGCGCTGCAAACCTTGTGTTATCAGGATTAAAAAGATCAGAACAAACGAAGTTGTAAGAAACTTGCTGAGTTAGTAATTAGAAGAATAATATCACTAAATGATAGGTTAAATTATGGGGTTTTAACGTGCCAAAACCACTTTCTGATTATGAGGCACGCCGTAGTGGGGGACTCCGGAAATTTCGACCACCTGGGGTTCTTTAACGTGCACCTAAATCTAAGCACACGGGTGTTTTCGCATTTCGCCCCCATCGAAATGCGGACTAAATGATAGGTAAACAAATCAGTAACTTGAATAATGCTGCTTGTACGTAGTTGTCAAGAGGGGTTAGAGAAAAAATGGCTCCACGTTATAATGCGGATCACCTGATCTTCAATGTGCTGTACAGAGGAAAGATGACAACGATAGGTATTACCCCAAGAAGCGATACCATAACTTATATGATTATGAATGAAAATGAAATATAACGATACTAATGCTTCTTTCGAAAGAAAAATTCACCTGATTTGAGTAGTGCTCTAATGCCAAATGCTGTGTTTTGTTTTATATGTACAATGTGGTTAGTAAACTCAACATGGGGATCTAATTTGATACCGAGGAAAGAAACACAAGTGGAGGCAGGAATGTCATGCCTATTGAGGGTTGTGGTCGAAGAGCCAGGTAAATGTCTCTGCGATGACTTAAATATCGTGGATTGCGTTTTCGCAGCGTTTAAAATGAGAAAATTTGTGCTACACTAATCATTAATTTTAGACAGATCACTGTTTAGTTTCAAAGTCAGCGAAAGTACTCATTTTCCCGAGAGGGCAAATGACCTACTCTGCATTGATATAAGTAGTGTATAATTAAGGCTTCAGGTAAATTATTCATATAATGCAAAATAATAGTAGGCCTAAAATCGAGCCCTGAGGCATTCCTTGGTTAATAATGTTGCTTTCAGAGAAAGCACCACATGAGTACAGTTAGCTCACGATTAAATAGATAACTTCCTAATATATTAAGAGCTAGACCAGAAATTCCAATAGACACCACTTTAGTAAAGAAAGTTTTACGGTTGCTTGTATCAAAGACTTTAGTAAAGTCTAAAAAGACTGAGCCATCAAAGTGTCCGAGATCAAGTGAATGTCAAATATAATCAGTAAATTTTAGCAAAGCCAAGTTAGTCGAGCTTCCTGAATGAAAACCGAACTGACAATGTTTCATCAAGCTAAATTTCTTAAGCTAGCTGCTAATACGACTAAGTATTAACTTTTCAACGACTTAACTAATTGAAGGTAAAATACATATGGGACGATAGTTACCGACTTGAGCTTTGTGGCCCTTTTTATGAACAGGAATTTCTTTAGCTCTTTTTAGACTTCTAGGCAACATCGCGGGTTTGAACATAAGGCTAATTAAGTTACTGAGAGCATCAGAAAGAGTCGGAGGAACAAGTTTTAAATGAAATGCGGAAACTTCATCAAGACCAGGACTTGTGCTCCCTAAGTTGTTAATCTGAATAAGTACTTCTTCAGATGTTACAGGAAACAAAAAGAAAGAATGGTCACATCGGCTCGTATGATAAACAGAAGCAACATGGGTAGCATTATAAATTTCATAAAAGTGATTACTGAACGCCCGCACAACGCTAGGTGGGTCAGTCAGAGTTACATTCTTGTAAATTACCTTTTCAATGGAACTGCCAGAATGCAGTACATTCAAAAACTCGTTAATAAGTTGCCATCGTTTTTTTTCGGATGAAGCTTATGTTTCGTGGATTCACTTTCGTAATATTGCCTTTTTGATTTTTTGAATAAATGACTCAACATGTCGCACTATTCATTATAGCGTAACGCTAAATTAACATTGAAAGGCTGCTTTTAGTCTTTCTATACGCGTTTGTTTTTTCCTTATGCTCACAAGTAGCCCATTAGAGATCCAAGGATTATGCGGGAATTTAAGTTTCTTTTTGCACTTAACAGTGACAGTGTTAATAGCTTTTAAAAATAAGGAAGAAAATAACTGTAATGCTTTTGTATTTAGTTTGGTAGCTATAACTGTCCAGTACGTTTGTCGATTCCATCAACAAAATTTGTCTTATCAAGACGAGACGTAAAATAACAGCGAACTGACCTACGAGGGTTAGAATTTAAAGTGACAAATACAGGGCAGTGATCTGATATGTCTATATCAATTGAAGGCAAAATATTAGTGAGGGCATGGTCTTAGAGGGAGCTGCTTCCTTGAGTGTAAAACCTGGTTGCCGAAGTTAGTAATTGCTCAAGCCCAAAGCTATAAAAACAGTCCCTATAAGCGCATACAGTACTATTGTCGACATCAAGCATGTTAATATTAATATCACCGACAATTACGACAGGCCTGTTTCCACTAGTAATTGTTCGAAGAAATAAGCTAAGGTGACGAAGGAAATCAGGTATCAGGTATTGAAGATGATGGCTAACGGTAAATACAGCCAATAATAATTCCGCCACAATATTTTGGAAACGACAAGGCAACGGCTTCGATCCAAACAATTTCGCAGTGAAACACATCTAGGAAAAGGTCCAGTCTGCGTTTATATTTAATGTGAGGTGCAACAAAAATCGCGCTACCACCTTGTTGATCTGCAAAACTGTGGCAATACTCCACCTGATAGGGATGGAACCCGTATAAATTGCTGTCAGCAAGGCCAATCCATGTCTCACTTATGCAGATGAATGAAGAAAGTGTGGGGTAGAGAGTCGGTGAATGAAGATATGTTATTATGGTTCTCATACAAACTTCGCGCATTGATGTGAAGCAACAAACAACCAGAAGATTTAAGCAGTCATGTAGCTTCAGATGGGGAAAACAAAGACGTTTGAAGGAATGAGTCAACGACTAAAACAAATACTAATTGCAAATAATTAGGAAAAGTAATGATGTTCAGGTCATAGTGCACTGCATGAAGAGTACTGCTATTTTCAGTCTTTCGAGCTTTAATATGACTGTTGTCTGTCCAAAGGAACTGCCACTTATGCTGCTTCTTTAAGGCAAGACCTCGGCTGAGGAGACGTTTGTTCTCAAATGCGAGGTTGACAGGCCGGTCATTATTATTAGAGAGCCGAATTCTGGCTGTTCTCAGGCGTGCCTTTCGAGCCTTATGGAGGAAGTAATTCTTCTTGATACGGGAGCAAAATCAAACAATTACATTTTTATGTGGTGACTTGCTAGTGACCCAATGAACTGTGTCCATCACATAAATTTGACAGTCACTGGCATCAGCGACGGTAGTCAAAGTGGCAGAGCAATCCTGTCCTTGCGGTAAAGGGATGCCTTTAATTTCAATATCGTTCAGCCTGCCGTAATGTTCTATTGATGCGATTCTTCCTGCCAGGGACTTGTTTTGTGCTGTCAAAGCCTTGTTTGTAATGGACAGTTCATCAAACGTCACCCGCATTTCTTCATACTGCTGACTGACAAAACGAATACTATCAGCAAGTGCAGAAATATTGCCAGGGCCCTGGTCTTCAAGCTTTTGTACAATCCTAGCAGCAAACCCTTCAACAACAGAATCCAGTTTGCTATCAAGCAAGGACTCGAGCAGCTGAATCATTCTGCATAACTCAGCATTAGCAGGCATCTCAGAGCAGAAGTAGTACCTGCCAAGAAGCAAAAACCTGTGAGCGGCAGTCGCAAAAAGAACCGTGAGATATGAAAGTTCTGCGAAAAATGAAAACCGACCTGTCGGCAGTATAAGTAGCAGGAATTAGCGTACGTTCTCGTTGTTGCGACTGCTGCTCAATGAACATTCTTAGATAAAAAGGGAGTGAGAAAGGAGGAATTAGCCGTCTCCCTCCTTCAGGCCGGTGAGTTCCTCCACACGCACTTCACATGTCGCCCGCTCTTGTGGCAATCAAAAGGGGAGGAACGTTTCTCCCTTTCATGCGTATCTTGCGTCACTGCCACCGGTGACCAGAACATCGGCTACACTATTTTCTTTTCGGCGGAAAGTGGTGCTAAAGCAAAACCGGTTCGCCTGCGTCTCCGCCTGTCAGCGGCGGCTTCTGCTTGATGCATTGTCCAGCGCGCACTACACAACAGAGATGGAAAGCACCCACCAACAATAGAAGATGTATTTCCCAAAAGGCGGGGTACGAGGAAACGTACAAAGAAAAAATATCCAGAAAATAAACTTGGAACAACTTTTACAAATTGCTGACTTCCGCGTTGCAGTTTGGCACATGCGGCTGTCGGCGTCTGTGAACAAAAAGGCACTCTCAAAGGTAACATGTAGAGGGACAATTCCATACTCTTTCAAACTAAAACACCTCGCAACCCCTCGAGTCTGGATCAAGGAAGATTTTTTACCGCGAATCCAACTAATCAGAAAAACGCTCCGTGATTTCGCACGCACGAAGTGCCAGCAGAACGAAAAATATAAATTGCCATTTGATAATCTTATAACGGGCAACGGAACTTCCACAGTCGACCCTTCAAGCAATGAAAGTGGTCGCCATCACTAGACACCAGGCTCCCGTTATTGGCAATTGACGTTTCAATACAAATGACAAAAAACTGTCTATTATTGTGGCAAATTTGAGAACTCCTTTCAGAAAACAGGATCACCTTTGTACTTTTGTGGAGTTTTGCTCAGCTGAATAATACTGGGAACGGAGAAATGGCTCTCGTGCGATGTGTCCGACAATGAATTATCTCTTTCTAAAAACTTTATTTTGTTTCGAAAAGACAGTGTAGTAATACGAGGGGCTGGTGTTATAATTGCAGTAAAGAAAATTCCAAGCATGCCTACTTGACACGGGTTCCTGTTTTAAAATGTTGTGGGTCATGCTTCAGATTTCATGTTTAACTTGTGCCGTTGTTGTATGTTACCGTCCTCTAGACCCACAAGACACGTTCATTAAATGCCTTAACGAATCCCTAAGCTTTGTATGTATCAAATTTCCCGGCTGACGTATTATTCTTGTTGGTGACTTTAACTACCCTGGAATTAATTGGCGGACGGTTACAGCTGAAGGCGGCCCAAGGAAAGCTGAATGTAAGGATTTCCTTGACGTCATTTCTTCGTACGGATTTAAGCCAAATAGTTTCCTTACCAACACGGGCGGATGCTATCTTGGATCTTGTGCTGACCACTGAACTTGACAACGTGTCTGTTCATGTGTTAAATCGCATTATTGACCACAACGTCCTTCATCGTTAATACGATACAAAGCGCAAAACAAGTGTACAGGGGAAGAAAAACCATTTATGATTACGCGCGAGCAAATGTTGAAATGATTACCAGCGAGCTCTCGGCTTTTTGTGTAGAATTCTTGAGCGGCATGCATGATCATGATAGCAATGATAACTGGATGATTGTTCGCAACAAGCTGATTGAACTTAAAGAAAAGTACATACCAAAAATGCAAATAACTCTGTCTACTGGAAGCGTGTTGTTCACCTCTCAAGTAAGGCGCTGTATTAACATAAGAAAACGCGCTTATTGAAAAGCTAAAATTTTGACATCTGATGATGCTTGGAAATGCTGTCGGGAACAATCCAAGTTATGCAAAACTGAAATTGAAGCAGCTAAAGACAAATTTTTCAACCACAATATTTCCAACATGTTAGCAAACAACACGAAAAAATTCTGGAACGTAATAAACCACAAACCGTCATCATCAGGCTTCATTTCCATAAAGAAAGACAATGAATTCCTTCCATCATCGGAGGTCGCTACTTCATTAAATTATTTCTTATGTTCCATTTTTACAAGTGAACTTCCCGTTCCCGCTAACATTGAACTCGGTTCTCTTACCTCCACCATGAATTATATCATAATCAAGCTGCCATTGATCGTCTTTCTAATAGCTCGGGTCCCGGTCCAGACGGGATCGGTCAAAAACTACTAAAAATGACTAAACCAATGACATGTTGCATTTTCGCCGCTCTTTTTCAAGAATCCATTTATTCATGATGCGTTCCTGACGAATCCATTTATTCATGATGCGTTCCCGTCATTTGTCTCTAACTACAGACCTATTTCACTGACCAGTATTCCATGTAAACTATTAGAACACATCATATCATCAGAGAGAGAGAGAAAACAAGGGTAGGAAAGGCAGGGAGGTCAACCAGAACACCATCCGGTTTGCTACCCTACACTGGGGGTGGGGGAAAGGGGAATAGAAAGAGGAAGAAAGGGAGAGAGTAAGTACTGAGTACATGTGGGAGGGACACCATACACAAGGACACTATGAACGGTCTGTTAAGCCCGTGCACTTCAAGTACCGCACTAGTGCATGAATCGCTTTTCGAGCCAGTGACGGGTGTGGCCACGGTTCGAGTATCTTTGACTCGGTGAACGGTCTCGAGTCCAGTCTGCGTAAAGTTGCCCGCAGAGAGAGGCGTTGGACATCGTAGCGAGGGCAGGTACACAATAGGTGCTCGATGGTCTCCTCGCACCCACAGGAGTCGCACATCGGGCTCCATCATCGTCCAACATCGCACGCCAGCCCCAGCCACAAGCGACACAACAAAGTTGCTTCGCCGCGGGAAAGGCTAGATGGTAGTTGTAGCCGTAGCGTGGGGTGCAGTTTACGTAAGCTGCAATTGAAGCCACTTGAAATCCAGAGATCTTGGAACTTCTTGCGCGCAAGTAGGCGAAGTTCTCTGGCAGCGTCCGACCTCACCAAAGGTGTTGGACGCGTCTTGGTATCTTCCTAGGTACACCGGGCAGCCTTGTCAGCTAGGTTGTTGCCGACGATGCCACAGTGAGCAGGAATCCACTGAAATATAATGTGGTGTCCTCTTTCCAGAGCATGGTGGTGCAGTCCCCTGATTTCAGATGTCATTTGCTCGTAAGCTCTGTGACGTAATGTGGACTTGATGCTGTGAAGGGCTGCCTTAGAGTCACAAACTACGACCCATTTCTCTGTTTGCTCTTCGGTGATGTACATCATAGCGCCATGGAGGTCTGCTGATGTAGATGTAGTCGTATGCGACAATTTGAATTTAACTGTAACGTTCTTGGCTGGAACGACGAATGCGGAAGTTGAGCTGGTAGGTGAGGTCGAACCATCGGTATATATATATGTATGCGGTCATGATACGTCTGGTGCAGTAATAGGAGCGTAAGTTGCTTCAGAGCTGGCGATGAATGATTGGACTTTCTTGTAATTCCAGGAATAGCAAAATTCACTTGAGGCTGTCGCAGGCACCACAGGGGAGAGGAAGGCTTTGCCACCGCTGTAAAAGATGCCTGTATGTACTCTTGATGAGCGCTAATCCCTCGTGAAAAGGTCGCTTGAGATCTCTCGGCTGGTAGGGAGGCCAAATGATGGTCAGGGATCCTTGACAGATGGCGAATGTGCGCTCTGAGAGAGTCGACTGCTACATGTGTCTGGATAGATCGCTTTCTAGGCGTCATCAATGACCGCAACCTCTCGTGGAGCCCTCACTGCGTCTATCTGAAGAAGAAGCTAGTCGCCATTGCTCAGGTCTTCAAATTTCTATGCGGGAAAAACTGGGGTACACCAGTCCATTCTATGTTGCAGCTGTACAAGGTTTTGTTTCTCGGACACTTACGTTACAGCCTACCAGTGTTCTGCTAGAGAAAGGGTGCACGGTTTCGCTTCCTTCCCGGCACTCGAAACAGTGCACAACGCTGCCGTGCTCATGTGTGTCTTTCGCGCCTTGGAGAGCATACAAGGTCAAGCCTTACGCACATGTTTAGGGCTGCCTCGGTGCACCTCAACAGCAGCAACAATCGCCATCGCAGGAGACCATACAATCATATCATCAGCAATTATGAAATACCTAACCGAGCACAATCTCCTATTCGTTAACCAGCACCGGTTACAGCGGGGTCACTCATGTGAGACGCAGCTATTCGAGCTAGTCTTTGACCTGCACCAAGCTATTAACGACTCCTCACAAATAGACGCCATATTTATTGATTTTGCGAAGGCTTTTGATAAGGTAGCGCATAACTGTTTATTATTGAAACTTCACCATTTTAACATAAATAGTAGGATTACGATTTGGATTAGTAAATATTTAACTGACCGGTACCAATTTGTAACTGCTAATGAATTTTCTTTCCCGCGATCACTAGTTAAATACGGATGGCCGCAGGGACCTGTATTGGGACCAAGTTTCTTTCTGCTATACGTCAACGGCATCAGCAGTAATATTAAATCTACAATAAGACTATTTGCAGACGATTGCGTAATTTATAGACGAATAATCAACTCTTTCAACACTGACATTTTGCAATCTGACCTCGCCAAAATTGCCGACTGGTGTAAACAGTGGTAAATGGAAATAAATGTTTCGGCAACTAAGGCTGTAGCTTTCACTAGATCTAGTAACCCTAGGGTTACCCGTTACATGATGAACGACATTAGCATTGCACAAGCGCAAACAATAAAATACTTGGGAATTCATTTATTTTCAAACGTTTCATGGAATCATCACATTGATGCGATTACTAGCGGCGCGTGTAAAACTCTTGGCTACACTAGGAGCAACCTTTACTCAGCAAACAAGACCACCTAATTATTAGCCTATACGACACTGGTTCGTTCGAAAATGGAGTAAGCGTCTTTTATTTGGAATCCGCATCAGTCATACCTTATAAACAAGCTCGAGTCTGTCCAAAAAAAAAAAAGCAGCCCGCTTCATCACAAAAAATTGCTCACGGACTTCTAGATTCACTAATATAAAAATATCTCGAAATCTCCCCTCGCTAGAAGGTCGAAGGCTCATAGGGCTTCTTTCCCATTTTCACATGCTATATCACTGTGGGTCGTCTTGCAGCGCATGCCACATGAGGCCCTTCCATCGTATCTTCTTGCGCCTTGATCATTCCTTTAAAGTGCAGCCGGTTCTTGCACGCACGAACTTCATGAGTCACTCGCCTCTCTTTCTCGCGATATATCACTGGAATAAGTTACCAAATGAAATCGTTTCAGCCTTAAGTCATGATGATTTCCTAGCAAAACTAAAACACTATTTTAACGTGCTAACGTAGTATTCTCTTGCTCATTTGTTATAGGCATCACTGTGTTATTGCGCGCCTTCTTCTTTTTTTCTCTTTTTCCTTATTTTTCTGTTAGTTAACTTTTTTCCCTCACCATTATTTGATGTCCTTTGCGCAAATGGTTTTGTTCTAGGTTAACACCGAGTCACTTGTACTGCATAAAATTTTCTCTGCTTGTGCTTTTCATTGTTCCATGCAGTATCTGCTGGTATGTGTACGTTTTTAGCAAGCATTCTTTCTTGTATGAAGTACCCAGTTACGTTGATTTTGTATAACACCCATTTTAAATCTATAAGTATCTTCCACGTTTAGGACGTATTTAATTGCTCTTACTTTTTTTTGTTTTTTTCCCGGTTTTTCCGCTCGTGTTCTTTTTATTGTAGCATGCATTATATGTTTAAATGTGTATACTGTATCTATTTCTAATTTATTGTAACATCCCTATGTAATGCCTGCATGGGCCTTTAGGGTACTTGAATAAAAATACTACAAAAGCACGAAAAGCCTAATGAAAGGCACAAGGGCATGGGGCAAACGGATATTTCCAGGCGTGAACAGGAGACCAAGCTAATGGGACACACATGAGCACGGCAGCGTTGTGCACTGTTTCGAGTGCCGGAAAGGAAGCGAAACCGTGTACCCTCTCTCTAGCAGAAACACGGCAAGCACGAAGAAACACAGCTTTGCAATAAAGTAGCTCAGAGAGAGTCGACTCCGACAATAGCTCCGACTCCAAAGTCGGAGCTATCGTTCTCGATCAATTGTCGCGACGGTTACGCTCCATCCACTGTATTTACGCTATGACCACACAGTTGTAGCCTAGTAGACTGAATCGCAACAACCTTCGTTACCAAGAGTCTCCTGGAGATTGACATAACACAAGAGACACTAGCAGGTAGCCTTCTGGTGACATCAATGGTGTGCAGGGTCAGTCACACCAACCGCGATGAATAATCTTTGGTTCACATATGTAGCAGTATCCTGACATCACGGCGAGTAACTTGTATCACAGCCACCTTGGATGCAATGCTAGTATTTACTTCCGCTCTCCTGCCATGTCCTTACAAATCACACGCAGGTGCTCAGCGTGTAGCAGCGAACGACGTCCTCGGCGTAGCCGAATACATTTAGTCTGTGGACTGGAAGGCAAAGCGTGATTTCCAAGAATTGTTCGAAACGATGGCTTCAGCGTCCCGGCAAGTCCGGCCACTGGCAGCCGCCGGCACACTGCGCGCCGGCTCGCACTCGTTCTGCAGCGGTGTACGGAAGCCGCGGAGAGCACATTGTTTGCAATTTGCGTACGAAATTAGGCGACGAAACGTTGAAGCGATCTTAATAGAACGTAGTTTGTAAACGTGAGTGGTTCTTGAAGTGCCATCCGCTACGGCTTCGAAGTGAAAGGCTTAGATCGCCGTCGCCACCGTGTTGATAATTCAAAGTCGCTAGTACAAATCATTCAGTATAGTGTGGTTTGGTTGTAGGTGACTGTACCCAAATGAGTATTATATCGAAATTTATTGCCGAATTAGGTATAACAGAGAGTCACTCACTGGCACTACAATGCAAATCGAAACAACCTGGCTATATAAGTAGGTTGCAAGGCACGCGCATGTAGGTAGCTCGAGCAGTGCGTGTGTATGAGTCGCTTGTTGTGGTTGCTCTGTTCTGCGTAGTATACTACGCTGGGCGTTGTGCCGCTCTGTCATCACTTGTGCAACAACACAGCAGCTGTGCATGTCTGTGTTGCTCTGTCGTCATCTTGACGAAAGCAATGTGCTAAATGGAGAAATGGAGCGGCAGCTGCTTTTTAACTATACGCGTAGTACGGGTTGATGGACGCGTCACTGGTGGCGGCCTTGAGCAGAACACACGGGAGAAGAGCCAGCCACACGTCGTAGTTTGTTGTGTCATTGACAGAGCTTCTCTGTTTTTTCACGTTTTCAGAGTAAAATAGGCAACGCCCTTCACATGTGTGGGGCGGCCAAAGCTTCTAGGAATGTTGAAGAAGAATTGTTGCACGGTGGGCGGGGGCTCAAATACTGGCGAAAGCGTGCCGGCGATATGGTTCTAATCATTCCCCGCAAAGCCTCATCAGCGGGAGCCACGATAGCAATGGATCGCCGCTTCGGCGGGAAATTTCTTGTGCTTATCCTTTCCTTTGTCGCGTCGGTGGTTTTTTTTTTCTACTCGATCATAGACGTATAAGTGACGAAGTTTGTCTGCAGGGCAGCATGCAGTTTAAAGGCATTTCGCTAAAGTTTGGAATGCCGTTTGCCGCCTAAATTGTTTTCCTTTCTTTACGACGTTGGACTAGCTAGGCAGCACGACTGCATGAGCGCGTCATGTTGCATTTGAAGCTACAGAAGCTTGCAAGAATTAAATTGTTAGTTTTATGTGGCCCGGTAAATCCTCGCACCAGCTGTCAGCACTTCCTGTTTTTACGTCTATTTTATGCGTGGCTTCGCACCTGTTTAACAGTTGCTAGTTGCTTCATGTATAACTCTTGTTGATCGTTTTGAGCTGCGAGGTTTTCACCATGCTTTGTTTGTAAAGGGTATAAATCGTGCTGTGTCTTATCGGAATGACATCAAGCAATCGCTTCTTTGACACCTTTATTCTTTTCGCCCGAGGGCATCTAAGATATTGCGGTTTTTTGGGAAATGTGTTTAGAAAATAGGTAGTTCAGGGCGAGAATTGCTAATAGTTGCTGCGTGTGGTGTTTTTCTTCCATTTTTCTCCGAATGGTTCGCGTCACGTTTGGGAAGTCATCACACCTCGATGCTGTCTCAGCAGACCTAACACGCCGATTGTTTTGTTTCGCAACGTAGTGGCTTCTTGCATGTGACTTTTGTATTCAACTGTATTCTTTCTTATTATGCTTACGCCGCAGAGGACTAAACCCGGCCTTGCCGCCAGCGCTCATCTACTTTGACTCGCGCTGCTCGGCCTTTAAATATATCATGTGGCACCTATCTCTAGTAACATATAAAGAATTACTTTAAAAAATTGGAGGACGCTTAAGCTTCGCCTTCAAGAGTGGGACGCGACAGCATTCCCGTCGACCCGCCAAGGGGTATAAGACAATGCGCTACGGCACAGCGATCACTTACGATGCGCCCCGCATCGGACTTAGCGCCCACCTATCACGCGGTGAGCGTCGAGCAACGCAGCGTTCGGCGCGGCAACGAAACGTGCGCCTGAGCGAACGGAACGAACCAAAGAACTCGGTGTCTCGGAGGGGAAACGATCTACGCCAGCCAAACGCCGTGATCGGCACGGGCAGAGAGATAGATAGTAATCTAAACCGGGAGCACGGCGAAGCGTCGTCAGGGGAGAGGGAGTCCCGCGACGCGCCTGGCAGCGGTCCCAATGCGCGCGCGGCGCGCCTCCTGTCGGGGCAGCGCCGTACATTGAGAGGAGGGGGTCTTCTGTGTTTGCCGCAAGATGGCTCTGCGTGTGCGGAAAGCGCAGAAGAAATGCAGCGGAAACGCACTTCGCAACTCGTGTAATTGTGACTTCTGTACGTTACATGTTCATAATTACCGATATACACCGCAGTATAACTTTCCACGGCTCGTTTCGAAGGCAACACCGCATTCACTAGAGGCGCGTTTGCACCGCTTTGAAGCATCGAACTCGTGGCTCAGTGGTAGCGTCTCCGTCTCACACTCCGGAGACCCTGGTTCGATTCCCACCGGGCCAATCTTGGAAGTTGCTTTTTATTTATGGAGTGCCTGCCGTGATTTATCGCTCACGGTCAACGCCGCAAAACGCTGACGCCGACACCCGACACCGACGCCGACGACACCGGCTTTTCTGCGACACGAGCTCCTTAACGCTATCGCGTTAAAAGTTAATCAGACTTCAGCTTTGTACGTTTCCCAGCAGCCCCCTTGGGGAATCTAAAACTGCAAGAACCGCAGCGGGAACCGCAGTTCATCGGCGTATGCAGCAGAATTGCATCGGCGGTACAGCGCTAACACGCGCTTTTATTGACCCGTGCGTTTGGTGACTTCGTTGACTAGTGTATGCGTTCCCATCAATGAATTCGCAGTTACTCTTCTTGAGGCGACTTTGACTGTCCTTATTCGGCGATGTCACATGTAGTCATCGGCAGAAAAATCCCAACGGCATATGCAGGTATCGCACCGTGCTGATTTGTTTGATATACGTCGGCGCTAACGACGGGTGCCTACTATTGGGTTACAAAGGCTGCATTACGGCGAGGGTAGAATACAAAAAAATAACGATCGAGAGATCGCATTACTCAACAAAATTCATCCGCTATTTAACATCAGCTCCACTCCATGTAAATGGGGTTCATGGCGTTTGTCTGCGGGACGCACCTGGCACTTATGTGGACCATTTTGTCCCAAACACCGGTAACATGTTGTTCCTACCCGCTCCCACAAAGGTCAGCGTATTCCCTACAGCTGTTACCGCAGAATATGCAGTCTGGCACCCGAACAAAGGTGAAATCGCAGCCACGAACTTCAGCAATCCTTGCTGTAAATGGTTGTCGTCTGCTACTGCCCATGCGCCTACTGTTGGAAGCGCCTGCTAAGTGGCTATCAGTGGCGCCTCTCTAGGCGGTGCACGAGGCCCATACACGGTTTAGTAATTGAAGCCTCTTCAGGTGGCGCTAAGCCCATAGTTTACATCATTGGGGGAAGAAAAATAGGGAAACGACAAAAAAACGGAGACGTACAAAAGCGAAGTTTGCAATAGGACAGAAAATCTGGTTGTGGGAATTTCTAGTGTTTTTTTTTCTTTGTGAACGTAGGTAGAACATTATTTATTTATTTATTTATTTATTTATTTATCATACCCTCAAGGTACAGTTGTACATTGCAGAGGGGAGGGGCAAAAGCAGTATAATAGCAAGGCATAGCATAGGCAGTATAATAGCAAGAGTTCGTGGCGCAGCCCACCGAACCGTTCAAAAAGGGACGCTATCACATCCATCCATCCATCCGCATCAGTGTGTGCGTGTGTGTGAGCGTGTGTGCACGTGTGTGTGTGTGTGAACGGATGGATGTACGGATATTGTCACGTGGTAGTGACCGTGACGAACACAGTAACAAAACTGTAAATGGCGAAACTAAATCTTTATTGGGCGAACTTGTGCCCTAACAAGCAAGTTACACTTAAAGAAGCACAACGATAGCGGCGAACACACTCGGCGATCGTCGGAAATCTGATCAGCGTGTCAAACGCGCCTGCTTTTATACATCAGTCGTCGAATGTACCAGAGTAATCACCGGGACCCGCGTGTCTTCCACAAAGTTCTACGCTATTTGCGTCGCGCATACGTTCAATCAGACTACATAAGGTTCGGTGACAGATAGCGGATGGAACCATCGAGAACATTCCAGAAATTGCCGATACATGCAGGAGTGTCCTGCGCTTTGCGATAACATTTATTAGGCGGTGAGACGTGGTCGCCCGATAAAGACAAACAAGTACGCGTATTAATATTCCTATGTTTACGTAAGGTCAACGCCGCGATGTTCTAGCGATGAAATTCTTTTCGCGCTTCGACAGTGGTTACAGCGACGCTCCGACCGCGTTATGAAGGTGATCAGCCGGCCCTCAACGGTGGGTGATAAGCGGGGTTGTCGGGTGGACGGCATCGCTACTAAGTCATCTTATACTTACACCTAGGTTCTTGAATGCGCCAATGAAAGCTTAGCGTGAGTGCTTTTCTTTCCTTTTTTTGCAAATGTCAGTAACGTACACTATGCTTATGCTGTACGTTGTTTTCCAGTTGCGAAATGACACCCCTCGTGGGCCTTGTCGCATCCATCGCTTCGCTTGCCGCGAGTCGGCCATGTTGGTCTTGGAGAGCGAGCAACCATTGCTCCCCTGCATGAGGGAGCAAACTGGCTACATTTAAAGACGAACATGGGACATCGCAGTTTGTCCCTCAATGGAGCAAGGTTGTTCTTAGAGTGAAGCTGGATCCACAGTGCATTCGTTTATATCCTCCCCATGCCACGGTAGCACATGCACAGCGTGATCCAGGGAGGTCAAGCACGTGTCAGATGATTGTACAGATAAGTTGACGATGTATGAACTGCGGAGAACGCAGATGGCGGGAAGCACGCAGAAACGAGGAAACGACTTGGAATAATCTGCAGGCAATAGAAATAACAGGAATCAGCGTACGTTCTCGTGGTTGCGACTGCTGCTCAATATACCTTAATAATATTTTATAAACCTTTACAAGAGTGCACCTTTACAAGCAAGCGGCAGGTTCTGACAGCACCAGACATACATTTCCAGCGATGAAGGTGATTTAGCTAGTACTGGATTACCACTTGCACATAGTTTATTTATTCACAATACCTTACAGACACGTGAGAAAATGTTCCAAAAGCCAGGGGAACTCATGCTTCAAAGTGTTGTTTACACTGGCTTTACTCAACAAAGTATAACAAAAACATAGACGTTTCGCCACCTATGCGGGTGGCATCGTCAGTACACAATGGCAACAAATGAGAAATACATCCTCATTGTTGTAATAATGAACCGCAAGGACTACGATAGAAAAATGCAACTGCTTTTGGATGATCCTCTGCACTTTCAGAAGTTACAGCACGACCCCACTTCCAGTTGCGAAAGGCAGTTATTCGACTATTTGCGCAGCTTGAAAACGAAAGGAAGGGTCGACCAGTCGCTGTACCGTCGACTCTTTTCGTCTGACGGAGCAACGCCGAGAGCCTACGGGTTGCCAAAAGTTCACAAAGACGGCTGCCCCCTACGCCCTATTGTTTCTTTTGTTGGGTCGCCGACATACAACTTGTCTAAGCTTTTGGTTGAAATTTTAAAGCCGCTTGCGGAAGGGAGCACGTTCACGGTCAAGAATTCTAAAGAGTTTGTTACCGCGGTACGCCAGCAGCAGCTTCAGGACGACGATGTTATGGTATCCTACGATGTAGTGTCCTTGTTCACGAATGTGCCGATAGCATTGGCTACGGATATTATTGAGAAACGCCTGCAGGAGGACTGTACGTTAGAAAGCCGTACTTCCCTGACTGTTGACGACATCATGATTCTGCTTAGGTTCTGCTTGAAGCAAACATATTTCTCGTTTGCTGGTACCATATATCACCAGATAGAAGGCGTCCCGATGGGTAGTCCTGTTTCTGTAATCGTGGCTGATCTGTTAATGCAACACGTGGAAACGGCTGCGATGACGTCCTTACCCTTCCCTGTCAAAATGTACTGCCGCTATGTAGATGACACCTTTGTGATTGTCGAAAAGAAAAACCTGCGTGCCATGCATGAGGCGCTTAATGCCGTCCATCATGCCATTCAATTTACATGTGAGACGGAGAATAGTGGCAGCCTAGCCTTTCTAGACGTGCTGGTACAACGGAGCGAAGGAGGTTCGGTGGAGACAGCCGTATATCGCAAATCTTGCGATAGCGGGAGTGTGCTGAGTTTTGACTCTCACCACCCTATAGAACACAAACATGCCGTGGTACGCACTCTCCTGTCTCGTTGCGATGCGCTCTCGTCAACGCAAACTTTGAGGGAGCAGGAATTAACGAATGTGGCCACTCTTTTGCATAAGCGGAGTTACCCTGAGCACTTTGTCAATGATACGCAGCGCCGCATGCAGAAACCTCGTGAGAGCAAGGCCAAAAGGCCAGCTTCCTTTTTGTGCATTCCGTATGTCCGCGGTGTATCAGAAGCAGTGCGCAGGGCTTTACGGCCTTTAGGTGTTCGAACTGTGTTTAAACCCTCGTACACGTTGGCAAACGTGTTCCCGAAGCCAAAGGATCGCACACCTCCGGACGAACAAAGTGGTGTCGTCTACAAGGTCAACTGCTCGGACTGTGATGCCAGCTACATTGGCGAGACAGGGCGGCGACATCGCACCCGTATCAAGGAACATCTAAGAGATGCTACGAAAGCCACCCATGCTACACGTGCCAAGACAGAATTGGTTGATCATTGTTTATCAAAGGGACACATGTTTGATTTTAACAATGTAACCACACTAGCACGGGAACACCGATGGGGCCCAAGAAAGTTCGTAGAATCATGGTTCATCCGTCGTAATCAATCTTCATGTAACTCTAACCGTGGCCCCCTGCCGGATGTTTACGGCACTTTCATAGATAAATAGGATGTATTTCTCATTTGTTGCCATTGTGTACTGACGATGCCACCCGCATAGGTGGCGAAACGTCTATGTTTTTGTTATACTTTGTTGAGTAAAGCCAGTGTAAACAACACTTTGAAGCACCTTACAGACACATTGAATGGCATTGAGTAAGGGGTAATAGCTTGCATAGAGCAGAAAAGAAAGTTAGCATCAAATAAAAAGGTAACGGAATAAACGTTACAAATAGTACAGTGAAAAATCATTAAACAATATTTTCAAAGAGCATATTCAAGTTATGATGAAAAATTTCGCGGCTTGACATGAATGCAATGTTGTCCGGATGATTGTTCTAAGTTGCAATGGCGCGAGGCAGTGATGATGAGCTAAGTGCGTCCATTTGGCCATGTGTGCGCATAAAACGGAGCATGTTGTGAAAGTGTCGTCACGCGTGCACAGGTGCTTGAGTCGGCCCACGGTGAGGTTTGCTTATGGAAATGTATCGGTGAAATAGGTATCGAAGAGCGATCACGCTGCGAGTTTCCAATGACTAAAGTGAAATGTTTTTTTTTTCGATTGCGAAATGCTAGAAAGAGAATCGTACTCATGGAAGATGAATGAGGCTCTTCTATTGTGAACAGCTTCCCACATGCTCATAAGGTGGTCCTGATACGGGGACCATGTAAACGAAATGCATTCTATTTGCGCACAAACATTGCTTAGATATGCTAATTTCTGTACGTTAGAAGGTGTGTTACGCAAGTTTCTACGCAAATAACCGAGAGATTTAGAAGCTTTAGAAGAGATAGCCGCTGCATGCTATGTCAAAGAAAATATGAGATGTAAGGTGGACACCAGGGTGTTCGTACTCTGGGGGTAATACAAATTGTTGTATTACTATTCGAATAGCTAAACACTTAGTGCGTTTACGGCTCCAAGAAATTAACCTGCATTTAGAGGCATTAAGCAACATGGCGTTAAGGGACATTTGCCAAGTTTTGCGCTTACTGTAGGTCAGATCAAGGTCATTTTGAACAGTGGAATTTTCATCAAGGAAGGAGGAAAGAGAAAGAAGAAGGCAGGGAGGTTAACCAGAATAACGTCCGGTTGGCTACCCTACACCGGGGGAATGGGAAAGGGGAAAGCAAAGATCACAGGGAGAGAGAGGAGGGAAGAAAAGAAGGAAATTGCGGCAAGTGCGCTGACACGTGTGGTTTTACAGAAATTGCCTTAATAGTCACAGGTGGTCGTACAAACCCGTCGTCCTTCAAAACATTTAAGGGGGATGCGGGGCTAAAAACGAACTTGTCAACCGTCGCACGGATATCTGTAGAGTTTTATTGGTTAATATTTCCTTAGTACACATGAACTGGAAAAGAAGTTATCTTTGTCATACCGCCCCACTAGGCATGCCCACCTTAAAAAAAACTATAAGTTCAGAAACAATGAAGGCACACTTTTTAGTTAAGTTCAAGGCGGGTTATTGTGCAGGATAAGGCCAGTCACGTGTTTTTTATGATATTTCTGTAAATATTTCATCACTTTGAGGCTAGGCTCCATATTTTCCTTGTTATTGTACGTCACATATGAAGTACTTATATGGGTTTAATCAAAACTTTCAAATAAAGAACTACATCATCTTGTTCCTGACGGAATTTCAGCCCAAAAGCTATTCCTGACGCAGCTTTTCGCGAATGAGCTTGAAAGTGATATTTTTCTCAGTCATTGTTCGGTCCAAAAGTGCGAAATGGGAAAAAGTTGCTGAATTATTTCAGAACATGTTATCTTATATTAAGACCAAAAAAATTATTTAAAGTGCCTTGGTCCACTCTCTTCTTCAATTCGAACCTGCTTTGCGGCAGTTGTTCCAAGTCGTCTTTGTTTTTTTTTTTGCAACTTTAGGAGAGTTGAGCACTCGTAGAAAATAGCGCTACAGCCAGCATTATGCCTTTATGTTTTAGTTGTGACACGAAAGCGCCAAATGGCTCATTGAGCGATAAATCCGGTGTCTGTAGCAGCGAAACAGTGCCTAATTACCATTGGCTGTGACGCCACGCTACGCACGTGCCTCGGCGGAGTTCTTAATGGCTGCGACGCCATGGCACAAGCCAACACCTCCTACATACTTCACAAGGCCTGCACCTAAGCTTCTGACGCCACAACCCACCGTCCGACAGCGCAGCTCCAGCGGCAACGAGATGATTCCGCTTGATTTCAACGTTGTCTGACGCGGCCACTTCGCTTGCATGTGTTAAGGCCATAACTACGCGTACACTTTCCGCGCGCGAAAAGTCGCGCCCACGCGCCTTACGCATGCGCAGAGGGTGCATGACAGATCGTACGCGTTGAAGCGTGACGCGAGCACAGATATTTAATGTTTACGCACGCTAAGAAATAGCGTTATCCAACATGGTGGCACCCATCGCTCCCGCTGCTGCGCTAATTCTCGTGATCACTACGTTCACACTCAAGTTGAAAGCCAGGAACTACGGAAATAAGCTTTCGCTCACTCTAAACTGACGTGAAATGTTACTTGTGAGTGCATAACGCGTCCAGTTTGAGTTTGTGAAACCGTTCTGCGTTCTGCGATTCTGGCGCCCGTTGGCCTAACGAGACGCGTCCGCATAGCAACAATAGGATTATGGTCACTAGAGACGTTGGTATGCCGACCGACCCACAGAGAAATACATACGTGACCAATTCATCTGGAACGTACTTCGCCACTTCTCCGTATCATGGCGCAAGAGTGGCACGGCGCTAAGTACAACCGTTCGCAGCGGCACATGTCGTCTGGTACATTGGGCAGAGGGCACGAAGTCCATAGAGGGACAAACTGTGATCTGTAGCCACAGTTTGTGCAATGAGTTTGTGCAACACGTATGTTATTGTGTGTTTGCAAGTTGCTAATGTATGTTGAAGCTTCTACGACGAAAGGGTGAGCGGCATAGTTAGTGGAAGCTCATCTCCGATAGCGAATATGCGGAGCGCGCACCAAATAGGAATGGTGTTTCTATTTCAAAGATCAACAAGTACACATATAAGGGTCTTTTTCCAGAGAACTTCAAGTATATTAGCGAATTTTTCTTTTTAAGTTTTTGTCTTCAATGTTATTTCTGTAAGAAACAATACATCGCTGCAACGGGACAATCAATGTACATCAGGTTAATTACATTGACAATTGCTTCTTCTGGTCAGTGTTGCGGTTGGCGTGTAACACCCCGGGCAAAAAGGATGCTCGAAAGACCCTGCTCAATCGAAATGGAGGATGGATTCCTAATTTGCCATGGTTGTCTCGTGGGCTGCCGGTCTTGCAGGCGCCTCGCAGTGATGACATGCCCCTTTGTGTGTGCGACCAAGCAGAGAACCCGTACCACGAACGGTCCAACTCTAAGGGAGAACGCTTTCCGCGAACCAACGTCACCCAGAAGAAAGGAGCAGCCGCAAAGCACCAACGGGGCCGTTCAAACTCACCTGGGAAAGGGGGAGCCGCGGCCAAGCACCGTGGGACTCAATGCATGTCACGTGACGTTGACATCAGCTAAATCCCGCCTACAATTTTAGTGGGCCTATTCAAGAGGCCCCACAATGTACTAATTCTTTTTCTTTTTATCATTCACCAACCATTGAATAAACCGTGCAAGCTTCGCACTTGAAATCGTCTTGTATCTGCCTGATCGCCGTAGTCTACCAGACGCCTGCAGCCTGCCGACAACGCCACGCTACCCAATAGTGACGCCGGTAGAGGGTGAAGAACCAGGCATCGCCACACCAGGTAAATCTAATGTTATTTTTTAACTTTAGCAAGGTATTTGATCGTGTCTCTCGTGTAAATGTTCCTCGAAAGCTCCGAAACAGTCATCTATCTTTCATCATAAATTGCATAGACGCATATCTTTCGAATCGGGGGCGGGGGGCTGCATGCTTTTCATATATTACCTGTATCTTGGGGGTTTCGGAAGGAAGTGTTTCATGTACGATTATTTTCCCAATATATATCAACGACATGGCATACATGGTTGATTATAATATAATTATCTGATTTTTCGCTGATGACTGCGTTCTGTGTAAGAACGTAACACCTAAACAAGATCAAGTTGATTGGGATTTCGCTCTAACAAAAGTTAGTGAATGGTGCACCCGGTCATCAATGAAATTAAACCCCAATAAAATGGTCTTTCTACGCGCGACGAAGAAGAAAACAACGATTCAGGTTTACTTGTCCCAATCAGGGAACACCAGTATATGACGGTTGCTGGCTCGAGACGCGAGAGACAAAAAAACTATGGGAACTTTACTAAGCTAAACTCCAACACGCGAAAGCCTATCTACGACTGCCTCTGTTGCTGTTGTCTGAACTGTTCGGCGAACGGACGCCGCTGTTGCCGCGAGCATGGGATGCAAGCGCAGTGCGAGCGCTCTTCGGAGACATACGACTGACTCGGATATGGTTTTCATTTTTTTGTTGATTTCCTTTTTAATTTTATTTCATTATTTTGTTTAGTTTTCATTTTTTAAATTTATATTGATGATCACCCATTGTTCACCTAGGATCATCCATCAAGCGCTGCGACAGCTGTCACCGGCTGTGAATGATCACCGCTTTCCTGCGTCTACCACAGACTGTGCACGGACACTCATGAGCCACTAAAGGCTTACGCCGTAAAAACCATGTTTTTTTACTTTAACTATGCCGACGATACTAGAATATTAGACCTTATCAAACTGAACTATGATATGCTAGATAAGATGGCTGCGGATGGTACTGGTGATTTATAACTGAGTTTCAAGTACACAGTTCATGAGTGTATACAGGAGTTTGTCCCTCTTAAACATAGGGGAGGGAACAGCTCTAACCCTTGGATTACACGTGAAATGATTCAACTAAAACGTCGCGTTAAGCGCTTCTCAAGTGCTCGTTCGCAGAAAAGGTACAACTTGCAGGTTGTTCGAGAGGAGTTGCGTAAAAAGATTAGATTGTCAAAGTACTAGTTTTTTTTTAACATCACAATGCACAACTTCCTTATTAGCGGCCCCTAAAAGTTTTGGAGGCACCCTACACATAAGAAAGAACCTGTAAATAATTTTTTTCTGAACAACTCTGCTGTTGTGGACACATGTACAATAGCACCGGCCTTTAATAACCAATTTTCCAGCGTATTTCCAGCGTTGTCGGGAGGAGGCCGTCATCCTAAGGCAGATAAACACCGAGTCACTCCTCGCTCCGGCAGTGCTACACGTGCTGCACTCAGCACTCTACAAGTGGTGTGGGTGGTGTTTGTGCAGTGGGTCCGCGGACCATGGCACATCATGTGGGACTGTGCCAGGCTCCCGACCGAAGCCACCTCAAGGACATACCCGCCTGAACTTCAAGGGGTAGCGCAGTCTACAGACAAGGACATTCAACTATGGGCGGTCCAGCAGGCCCAGAGTTCGCTCGAGAAGAACAAGCCTCACGACCCACCACTAACGGGCCGAACTGGGTTAGTGCAGAGTAGGGCATCACCCCGGGTCGACGCTTGGCCAACGTCGGGTTAAACGACCGGTTGCCAGCGTTTGATTAAAGTTATTCCCAACTACCAACCCACCAGCGCATTTCTGCGTGGAAGAGACATGGTCGTCAAATTTAGAGGCAAAAATCCAGATATCCCTAACCTTGTCATAGGCGAAGAGGGAATTTTTTCAGCACTTCATTTCGACGCGAAGAAGTCATCCATATCGGACGTTATTCCAAAGTGTTTTCTGTACAAATACGCCGAATGGTGCGCAAAATATTTATTTATTATGTTCAGCACAAGTGTGCCTTATGTTAAAGTAGTTAAATAGTGGAAAACGGCAAAGGCCATGCCAATCAACAAATCCGGCGATAAGTACTCTGAAGCAAATTATAGCCGCATTTCTCTGTTGCGCACCGCCAGCAATGTTATAGAACACTTGATTTTTACGCACGTGAGCTCTTTTTGAGCTCATTTTTAGAGTGGGAACTTATCCCGAGCAGCCAGCATGGGTCTCGGTGCGGCCTATTGACGGTCACGCAACTGATTCATATCACCAATGAATTCTTCGCGACGCTAGACAAAGGTGGTAAAACAGACGTTATTTTTCTCGATGTCTAGGAAACGTTCGACCGCGCATTCCATTTGAATTGAATGACAAAACTAAGGAGCCTCTTAAAGAATAACGAACTTATAATGCGGCTTGACTCTGACCTTTCTAACCCCAATTAATACGTAGAACGTACAAATAGCTAAATCGAAGTCTTACACAGCATCAGTGTTTTCTGTGGTTCCTCGAGGCTCCGTCCTTGGACTCCTTCTTTTTCTTATATATCTCAATGATCTGGCCATCAACTCTCCTATACGTCGTCATTTTTTTTTGCAGATGACTGCGTTGTCTACCACATCATTGAAACAACCGATGATCAAGTCGCAATAAACAACTACCTAATGTCTATTACTAACTGGCGCCTGGTGTGGGAGATGGCATTGAATACCTCAAAGTGGGCTCAAATGACATTAACTCGTACAAAGACCCACTTTCCTACGCGTACAATGTCAGTATTAACCAAATCATCCGTGTTAACCAGTTCAAATACTTCGGCATAATTATTGATTTGTCATTAATCTGGAGCTCCCATATTTAAAAAATCTTCTCTGCAGCGTCAAAATGACTGTGGTTGCTTAGGCATCGCTTGAAACACTGTAACAGTAGAACAAGATTACTTGCATACACATACCTCGTACGCCCGTTACTTGAGTACGAAGATGTAGTATGGGATCCACACACCAAAACAGAAGCTAACCGCATAGGACGTGTTAAAAAGCAGCGCTTCGCTTTGTTTACAACACTTAAGGTAGGCAGCTGTCCATATGTGATCTTTATAAGTGGTCGGTCTTTGCACACTTGAACCACGGCGAAAGTTTTACGGCAAAAAAATGTTGTTCAACATCATTAACAGTCAAGGAACACTACATTTCCACGCATACATGCAATATAACACGTCACGACCTCTCCGTCAAAAACACAGCAAGGTTATTTTGGTACAAAATAGTAGAAGGTTGGGCGAGTTGGTGCGGTAACATATTTTTGACGCTCGCTGTGTCTGCTTCTAGATTCTGTCTGCGCCACTTCGCGCTACAATCCAAGAATATGATTCTTCAGTACCTCAATGCAGATAAATGCGTTCATAGGTACCTTTGTCCCGAGGACCATAGCTGAATGGTACGGGCTGCCGAATAAGGTGTTTAACCTGCCAACGTCGGAATCTTTTTTAACAGCCGTTGTTCCTTGCTTGCGGTTGCTGCGCGTTCTTTCTTACTCATTAGAAAGCGTGCAAATGCTAATACGTGTTGATTGTTCATTGTATTACTCGCGTTGTTTTTTGCGTATTTCATTGTTTTTTCGTCGTCACAGCATGACAATGACTAGTACGAAAGACAACTTATAATGCAATGTACCCACTCCTGCCTTCGCGGGCAAAAGGTTGCTGGCAATATTGAATAAAGAAAAAAAAATAAATGAATGTAAACACATAAGACACACACCTGGGACTAACACGCCTTCAAGTTTGACCCATAAAACAAAGCTCTGCGAATCAATTTTACAAAACCTTGGTTTTCTGAGACACAAGTTGAAAAAATCACCTCCCGAATTAAAAATACTGTCACATAAAACCTATATTTTACTTAAGAGGAAGCTTTAACTCGGGTGCTCCGATCTAAATACATGTAAAATGAGAATTCGGTTTTCTCAGCAACCACTGCACCAAATTTGGCGGTTTCTTGCATTTAAAAGAAAAATCTAAAATCGAGTTACACCGCGTCTCAAATGTTTGATTTGGGTCGTCAATATTTTATTAATTATTAAAAAAGGGGTAAAAATCGAAAATTTTCAGAAAACAGAACTATCAAGTTTACAACTCTAACTATGCAATTAGAAGTAATAGCACAGTTGTGTGAATTGCATCCAATATCATATATAAAGCGGATAAAACTGATATGTCACACACGAATCTTGTAAAATTTAGTAATATGGAAATACAGGATTTGCAGCACCCTTGTGCACAACTTAAAGAATTCACGTAAAATATAAAATGAAATACGAGATCTGTCCGATTTGAATGATCTGAAGGATGCTGTTTACAGAACCGCTACATCTCGTCTTGATGCACAGCTAATTATTTGTAAACTTCATGCTTCTATACTTTTTCAGCCTTTCGGATTTTCGATGATGCTTGTATCAATATTCAGGCCATAAATCTAAATTGCGCTCCCAGCGGTCACTAACTTTTAACTTTATCAAATGTCTCAAATTTAATCAAAATCAGTCCAGGGGTTATCTCAGAGAAATGTTCTTGCCATATTTACATACACACACACACACACATATATATATATATATATATATATATATATATATATATATATATATATATATATATATATATATATATATATGATATATATATATATCAATATCATATATGTATATATATTTATATATATATATATATATATATATATGATATATATATATATCAATATCATATATGTATATATATTTATATATATATATAAATAAATAAATATATATATATATATGTATATATATATATATATATATATAGATATATATATATAAACGAGAAGAAAGGGGGTTAACCGAGGGACCCGATAATAATTAGTGATATAATGAGAAGCCAACAAACACTGACACCAAGTACAACATAGGGGAAATTGCATGTGCTTAATAAATGAAATCAAGTAATGATAAATTAATGGAAATTAAAGTGGATGAAGAAACAACGTGCCGCAGGTGGGAACCGAACCCACAACCTTCGCATGTCGCGTGCGATGCTCTACCAATTGAGCTTACCGATTGCTGTACCAATTGGTAGAGCAACGATGCTCTACCAATTGAGTTGTTTCTTCATCCACTTTAATTTCCATTAATTTATCATTACTTGATTTCATTTATTAAGCACATGCAATTTCCCCTATGTTGTACTTGGTGTCAGTGTTTGTTGGCTTCTCATTATATCACTAATAATTATAGGGTCCCTCGGTTAACCCCCTTTCTTCTGGTTTATTACGTAACGAGGGTCTCGAATCCGGCAGCATTGATGCCTTCAGGTAGCATATGTGGGTTTATTGACCAGTTGCCTTCACCCGAAAAAGATCACGTTCTCGTGACGCCTGCGGCAAAAAAGACGTTCCACGTCCGCCGCCAAGGTCTGTGAGTGGGGGCGCTGGCTAACACTCCCAGGGTTCTACAAGTACACATAAATACCCAAGAAAGTGGATGGGGAAACGCCGCCGCGGTAGCTCAATTGGTAGAGCATCGCACGCGACAGGCGAAGGTTGTAGGTTCGGTTTCCACCTGCGGCAAGTTGTTTCTTCATCCACTTTAATTTCCATTAATTTATCATTACTTGATTTCATTTATGAAGCACATGCAATTTCCCCTATGTTGTACTTGGTGTCAGTGTTTGTTGGCTTCTCATTATATCACTAATAATTATAGGGTCCCTCGGTTAACCCCCTTTCTTCTGGTTTATTACTTAACGAGGGTCTCGAATCCGGCAGCATTGATGCCTTCAGGTAGCATATGTGGGTTTATTGACCAGTTGCCTTCACCCGAAAAAGATCACGTTCCCGTGACGCCTGCGGCAAAAAAGACGTTCCACGTCCGCCGCCAAGGTCTGTGAGTGGGGGCGCTGGCTAACACTCCCAGGGTTCTACAAGTACACATAAATACCCAAGAAAGTGGATGGAAAAACGCCGCCGCGGTAGCTCAAGTGGTAGAGCATCGCACGCGACATGCGAAGGTTGTGGGTTCGGTTCCCACCTTCGGCAAGTTGTTTCTTCATCCACTTTAATTTCCATTAATTTATCATTACTTGATTTCATTTATTAAGCACATGCAATTTCCCCTATGTTGTACTTGGTGTCAGTGTTTGTTGGCTTCTCATTATATCACTAATAATTATAGGGTCCCTCGGTTAACCCCCTTTCTTCTGGTTTATTACTTAACGAGGGTCTCGAATCCGGCAGCATTGATGCCTTCAGGTAGCATATGTGGGTTTATTGACCAGTTGCCTTCACCCGAAAAAGATCACGTTCTCGTGACGCCTGCGGCAAAAAAGACGTTCCACGTCCGCCGCCAAGGTCTGTGAGTGGGGGCGCTAGCTAACACTCCCAGGGTTCTACAAGTACACATATATACCCAAGAAAGTGGATGGGGAAACGCCGCCGCGGTAGCTCAATTGGTAGAGCATCGCACGCGACAGGCGAAGGTTGTGGGTTCGGTTTCCACCTGCGGCAAGTTGTTTCTTCATCCACTTTAATTTCCATTAATTTATCATTACTTGATTTCATTTATTAAGCACATGCAATTTCCCCTATGTTGTACTTGGTGTCAGTGTTTGTTGGCTTCTTATTATATCACTAATAATTATCGGGTCCCTCGGTTAACCCCATTTCTTCTCGTTTATTATTAACGAGGGTCTCGAATCCGGCAACATTGATGCCTTCAGGTAGCATATGTGGGTTTATTGACCAGTTGCCTTCACCCGAAAAAGATCACGTTCGCGTGACGCCTGCGGCAAAAAAGACGTTCCACGTCCGCCGCCAAGGTCTGTGAGTGGGCGCGCTGGCTAACACTCCCAGGGTTCTACAAGTACACATAAATACCCAAGAAAGTGGATGGGGAAACGCCGCCGCGGTAGCTCAATTGGTAGAGCATCGCACGCGACATGCGAAGGTTGTGGGTTCGGTTCCCACCTGCGGCAAGTTGTTTCTTCATCCACTTTAATTTCCATTAATTTATCATTACTTGATTTCATTTATTAAGCACATGAAATTTCCCCTATGTTGTACTTGGTGTCAGTGTTTGTTGGCTTCTCATTATATCACTAATAATTATAGGGCCCCTCGGTTAACCCCCTTTCTTCTGGTTTATTACTTAACGAGGGTCTCGAATCCGGCAGCATTGATGCCTTCAGGTAGCATATGTGGGTTTATTGACCAGTTGCCTTCACCCGAAAAAGATCACGTTCCCGTGACGCCTGCGGCAAAAAAGACGTTCCACGTCCGCCGCCAAG
The DNA here is from genome assembly GCF_038994185.2 of Dermacentor albipictus. Taxonomy (NCBI): domain Eukaryota; kingdom Metazoa; phylum Arthropoda; class Arachnida; order Ixodida; family Ixodidae; genus Dermacentor; species Dermacentor albipictus. Next base: position 127,827,102 of record NC_091829.1, read on the forward strand.
GTCTGTGAGTGGGGGCGCTGGCTAACACTCCCAGGGTTCTACAAGTACACATAAATACCCAAGAAAGTGGATGGGGAAACGCCGCCGCGGTAGCTCAATTGGTAGAGCATCGCACGCGACATGCAAAGGTTGTGGGTTCGGTTCCCACCTGCGGCAAGTTGTTTCTTCATCCACTTTAATTTCCATTAATTTATCATTACTTGATTTCATTTATTAATCACATGCAATTTCCCCTATGTTGTACTTGGTGTCAGTGTTTGTTGGCTTCTCATTATATCACTAATAATTATAGGGTCCCTCGGTTAACCCCCTTTCTTCTGGTTTATTACTTAACGAGCCGCGGTAGCTCAATTGGTAGAGCATCGCACGCGACATGCGAAGGTTGTGGGTTCGGTTCCCACCTGCGGCAAGTTGTTTCTTCATCCACTTTAATTTCCATTAATTTATCATTACTTGATTTCATTTATTAAGCACATGCAATTTCCCCTATGTTGTACTTGGTGTCAGTGTTTGTTGGCTTCTCATTATATCACTAATAATTATAGGGTCCCTCGGTTAACCCCCTTTCTTCTGGTTTATTACTTAACGAGGGTCTCGAATCCGGCAGCATTGATGCCTTCAGGTAGCATATGTGGGTTTATTGACCAGTTGCCTTCACCCGAAAAAGATCACGTTCCCGTGACGCCTGCGGCAAAAAAGACGTTCCACGTCCGCCGCCAAGGTCTGTGAGTGGGGGCGCTGGCTAACACTCCCAGGGTTCTACAAGTACACATAAATACCCAAGAAAGTGGATGGGGAAACGCCGCCGCGGTAGCTCAATTGGTAGAGCATCGCACGCGACATGCGAAGGTTGTGCGTTCGGTTCCCCCCTGCGGCAAGTTGTTTCTTCATCCACTTTATTTTCCATTAATTTATCATTACTTGATTTCATTTATTAAGCACATGCAATTTCCCCTATGTTGTACTTGGTGTCAGTGTTTGTTGGCTTCTCATCATATCACTAATAATTATCGGGTCCCTCGGTTAACCCCCTTTCTTCTCGTTTATTACTTAACGAGGGTCTCGAATCCGGCAACATTGATGCCTTCAGGTAGCATATGTGGGTTTATTGACCAGTTGCCTTCACCCGAAAAAGATCACGTTCCCGTGACGCCTGCGGCAAAAAAGACGTTCCACGTCCGCCGCCAAGGTCTGTGAGTGGGGGCGCTGGCTAACACTCCCAGGGTTCTACAAGTACACATAAATACCCAAGAAAGTGGATGGGGAAACGCCGCCGCGGTAGCTCAATTGGTACAGCATCGCACGCGACATGCAAAGGTTGTGGGTTCTGTTCCCACCTGCGGCAAGTTGTTTCTTCATCCACTTTAATTTCCATTAATTTATCATTACTTGATTTCATTTACTAAGCACATGCAATTTCCCCTATGTTGTACTTGTTGTCAGTGTTTGATGGCTTCTCATTATATCACTAATAATAATAGGGTCCCTCGGTTAACCCCCTTTCTTCTGGTTTATTACTTAACGAGGGTCTCGAATCCGGCAGCATTGATGCCTTCAGGTAGCATATGTGGGTTTATTGACCAGTTGCCTTCACCCGAAAAAGATCACGTTCCCGTGACGCCTGCGGCAAAAAAGACGTTCCACGTCCGCCGCCAAGGTCTGTGAGTGGGTGCGCTGGCTAACACTCCCAGGGTTCTACAAGTACACATAAATACCCAAGAAAGTGGATGGGGAAACGCCGCCGCGGTAGCTCAATTGGTAGAGCATCGCACGCGACATGCGAAGGTTGTGCGTTCGGTTCCCACCTGCGGCAAGTTGTTTCTTCATCCACTTTATTTTCCATTAATTTATCATTACTTGATTTCATTTATTAAGCACATGCAATTTCCCCTATGTTGTACTTGGTGTCAGTGTTTGTTGGCTTCTCATTATATCACTAATAATTATCGGGTCCCTCGGTTAACCCCCTTTCTTCTCGTTTATTACTTAACGAGGGCCTCTAATCCGGCAACATTGATGCCTTCAGGTAGCATATGTGGGTTTATTGACCAGTTGCCTTCACCCGAAATAGATCACGTTCGCGTGACGCCTGCGGCAAAAACGACGTTCCACGTCCGCCGCCAAGGTCTGTGATTGGGGGCGCTGGCTAACACTCCCAGGGTTCTACAAGTACACATAAATACCCAACGCCGCCGCGGTAGCTCAATTGGTAGAGCATCGCACGCGACATGCGAAGGTTGTGGGTTCGGTTCCCTCCTGCGGCAAGTTGTTTCTTCATCCACTTTAATTTCCATTAATTTATCATTACTTGATTTCATGTATTAAGCACATGCAATTTCCCCTATGTTGTACTTGGTGTCAGTGTTTGTTGGCTTCTTATTATATCACTAATAATTATCGGGTCCCTCGGTTAACCCCCTTTCTTCTCGTTTATTACTTAACGAGGGTCTCGAATCCGGCAACATTGATGCCTTCAGGTAGCATATGTGGGTTTATTGACCAGTTGCCTTCACCCGAAAAAGATCACGTTCGCGTGACGCCTGCGGCAAAAAAGACGTTCCTCGTCCGCCGCCAAAGTCTGCGAGTGGGCGCGCTGGCTAACACTCCCAGGGTTCTACAAGTACACATAAATACCCAAGAAAGTGGATGGGGAAACGCCGCCGCAGTAGCTCAATTGGTAGAGCATCGCACGCGACATGCGAAGGTTGTGCGTTCGGTTCCCACCTGCGGCAAGTTGTTTCTTCATCCACTTTATTTTCCATTATTTATCATTACTTGATTTCATTTATTAAGCACATGCAATTTCCCCTATGTTGTACTTGGTGTCAGTGTTTGTTGGCTTCTCATTATATCACTAATAATTATCGGGTCCCTCGGTTAACCCCCTTTCTTCTCGTTTATTACTTAACGAGGGTCTCGAATCCGGCAACATTGATGCCTTCAGGTAGCATATGTGGGTTTATTGACCAGTTGCCTTCACCCGAAATAGATCACGTTCGCGTGACGCCTGCGGCAAAAACGACGTTCCACGTCCGCCGCCAAGGTCTGTGAGTGGGGGCGCTGGCTAACACTCCCAGGGTTCTACAAGTACACATAAATACCCAAGAAAGTGGATGGGAAAACGCCGCCGCGGTAGCTCAATTGGTAGAGCATCGTACGCGACATGCGAAGGTTGTGGGTTCGGTTCCCACCTTCGGCAAGTTGTTTCTTCATCCACTTTAATTTCCATTAATTTATCATTACTTGATTTCATTTATTAAGCACATGCAATTTCCCCTATGTTCTACTTGGTGTCAGTGTTTGTTGGCTTCTCATTATATCACTAATAATTATAGGGTCCCTCGGTTAACCCCCTTTCTTCTGGTTTATTACTTAACGAGGGTCTCGAATCCGGCAGCATTGATGCCTTCAAGTAGCATATGTGGGTTTATTGACCAGTTGCCTTCACCCGAAAAAGATCACGTTCGCGTGACGCCTGCGGCAAAAAAGACGTTCCACGTCCGCCGCCAAGGTCTGTGAGTGGGCGCGCTGGCTAGCACTCCCAGGGTTCTACAAGTACACATAAATACCCAAGAAAGTGGATGGGGAAACGCCGCCGCGGTAGCTCAATTGGTAGAGCATCGCACGCGACATGCGAAGGTTGTGCGTTCGGTTCCCACCTGCGGCAAGTTGTTTCTTCATCCACTTTATTTTCCATTAATTTATCATTACTTGATTTCATTTATTAAGCACATGCAATTTCCCCTATGTTGTACTTGGTGTCAGTGTTTGTTGGCTTCTCATTATATCACTAATAATTATCGGGTCCCTCGGTTAACCCCCTTTCTTCTCGTTTATTACTTAACGAGGGTCTCGAATCCGGCAACATTGATGCCTTCAGGTAGCATATGTGGGTTTATTGACCGGTTGCCTTCACCCGAAATAGATCACGTTCGCGTGACGCCTGCGGCATAAACGACGTTCCACGTCCGCCGCCAAGGTCTGTGAGTGGGGGCGCTGGCTAACACTCCCAGGGTTCTACAAGTACACATAAATACCCAACGCCGCCGCGGTAGCTCAATTGGTAGAGCATCGCACGCGACATGCGAAGGTTGTGGGTTCGGTTCCCTCCTGTTGCAAGTTGTTTCTTCATCCACTTTAATTTCCATTTTTTATCATTACTTGATTTCATGTATTAGGCACATGCAATTTCCCCTATGTTGTACTTGGTGTCAGTGTTTGTTGGCTTCTCATTATATCACTAATAATTATAGGGTCCCTCAGTTAACCCCCTTTCTTCTGGTTTATTACTTAACGAGGGTCTCGAATCCGGCAGCATTGATGCCTTCAGGTAGCATATGTGGGTTTATTGACCAGTTGCCTTCACCCGAAAAAGATCACGTTCCCGTGACGCCTGCGGCAAAGAAGACGTTCCACGTCCGCCGCCAAGGTCTGTGAGTAGGGGCGCTGGCTAACACTCCCAGGGTTCTACAAGTACACATAAATACCCAAGAAAGTGGATGGGAAAACACCGCCGCGGTAGCTCAATTGGTAGAGCATCGCACGCGACATGCGAAGGTTGTGGGTTCGGTTCCCGCCTTCGGCAAGTTGTTTCTTCATCCACTTTAATTTCCATTAATTTATCATTACTTGATTTCATTTATTAAGCACATGCAATTTCCCCTATGTTGTACTTGGTGTTAGTGTTTGTTGGCTTCTCATTATATCACTAATAATTATAGGGTCCCTCGGTTAACCCCCTTTCTTCTGGTTTATTACTTAACGAGGGTCTCGAAACCGGCAGCATTGATGCCTTCGGGTAGCATATATGGGTTTATTGACCAGTTGCCTTCACAGAAAAAGATCACGTTCCCGTGACGCCTGCGGCAAAAAAGACGTTCCACGTCCGCCGCCAAGGTCTGTGAGTGGGGGCGCTGGCTAACACTCCCAGGGTTCTACAAGTACACATAAATACCCAAGAAAGTGGATGGGGAAACGCCGCCGCGGTAGCTCAATTGGTAGAGCATCGCACGCGACAGGCGAAGGTTGTGGGTTCGGTTTCCACCTGCGGCAAGTTGTTTCTTCATCCACTTTAATTTCCATTAATTTATCATTACTTGATTTCATTTATTAAGCACATGCAATTTCCCCTATGTTGTACTTGGTGTCAGTGTTTGTTGGCTTCTCATTATATCACTAATAATTATCGGGTCCCTAGTTTAACCCCCTTTCTTCTCGTTTATTACTTAACGAGGGTCTCGAATCCGGCAACATTGATGCCTTCAGGTAGCATATGTGGGTTTAATGACCAGTTGCCTTCACCCGAAATAGATCACGTTCGCGTGACGCCTGCGGCAAAAACGACGTTCCACGTCCGCCGCCAAGGTCTGTGAGTGGGGGCGCTGGCTAACACTCCCAGGGTTCTACAAGTACACATAAATACCCAACGCCGCCGCGGTAGCTCAATTGGTAGAGCATCGCACGCGACATGCGAAGGTTGTGGGTTCGGTTCCCTCCTGCGGCAAGTTGTTTCTTCATCCACTTTAATTTCCATTAATTTATCATTACTTGATTTCATGTATTAAGCACATGCAATTTCCCCTATGTTGCACTTGGTCTCAGTGTTTGTTGGCTTCTCATTATATCACTAATAATTATCGGGTCCCTCGGTTAACCCCCTTTCTTCTCGTTTATTACTTAACGAGGGTCTCGAATCCGGCAACATTGATGCCTTCAGGTAGCATATGTGGGTTTATTGACCAGTTGCCTTCACCCGAAAAAGATCACGTTCTCTTGACGCCTGCGGCAAAAAAGACGTTCCACGTCCGCCGCCAAGGTCTGTGAGTGGGGGCGCTGGCTAACACTCCCAGGGTTCTACAAGTACACATAAATACCCAAGAAAGTGGATGGGGAAACGCCGCCGCGGTAGCTCAATTGGTAGAGCATCGCACGCGACAGGCGAAGGTTGTGGGTTCGGTTTCCACCTGCGGCAAGTTGTTTCTTCATCCACTTTAATTTCCATTAATTTATCATTACTTGATTTCATTTATTAAGCACATGCAATTTCCCCTATGTTGTACTTGGTGTCAGTGTTTGTTGGCTTCTTATTATATCACTAATAATTATCGGGTCCCTCGGTTAACTTCCTTTCTTCTCGTTTATTACTTAACGAGGGTCTCGAATCCGGCAACATTGATGCCTTCAGGTAGCACATGTGGGTTTATTGACCAGTTGCCTTCACCCGAAAAAGATCACGTTCTCGTGACGCCTGCGGCAAAAAAGACGTTCCACGTCCGCCGCCAAGGTCTGTGAGTGGGCGCGCTGGCTAACACTCCCAGGGTTCTACAAGTACACATAAATACCCAAGAAAGTGGATGGGGAAACGCCGCCGCGGTAGCTCAATTGGTAGAGCATCGCACGCGACATGCGAAGGTTGTGGGTTCGGTTCCCACCTGCGGCAAGTTGTTTCTTCATCCACTTTAATTTCCATTAATTTATCATTACTTGATTTCATTTATTAGGCACATGCAATTTCCCCTATGTTGTACTTGGTGTCAGTGTTTGTTGGCTTCTCATTATATCACTAATAATTATAGGGTCCCTCGGTTAACCCCCTTTCTTCTGGTTTATTACTTAACGAGGGTCTCGAATCCGGCAGCATTGATGCCTTCAGGTAGCATATGTGGGTTTATTGACCAGTTGCCTTCACCCGAAAAAGATCACGTTCCCGTGACGCCTGCGGCAAAAAAGACGTTCCACGTCCGCCGCCAAGGTCTGTGAGTGGGGGCGCTGGCTAACACTCCCAGGGTTCTACAAGTACACATAAATGCCCAAGAAAGTGGATGGGAAAACGCCGCCGCGGTAGCTCAATTGGTAGAGCATCGCATGCGACATGCGAAGGTTGTGGGTTCGGTTCCCACCTTCGGCAAGTTGTTTCTTCATCCACTTTAATTTCCATTAATTTATCATTACTTGATTTCATTTATTAAGCACATGCAATTTCCCCTATGTTGTACTTGGTGTCAGTGTTTGTTGGCTTCTCATTATATCACTAATAACTATAGGGTCCCTCGGTTAACCCCCTTTCTTCTGGTTTATTACTTAACGAGGGTCTCGAATCCGGCAGCATTGATGCCTTCAGGTAGAATATGTGGGTTTATTGACCAGTTGCCTTCACCCGAAAAAGAACACGTTCTCGTGACGCCTGCGGCAAAAAAGACGTTCCACGTCCGCCGCCAAGGTCTGTGAGTGGGGGCGCTGGCTAACACTCCCAGGGTTCTACAAGTACACATAAATACCCAAGAAAGTGGATGGGGAAACGCCGCCGCGGTAGCTCAATTGGTAGAGCATCGCACGCGACAGGCGAAGGTTGTGGGTTCGGTTTCCACCTGCGGCAAGTTGCTTCTTCATCCACTCTAATTTCCATTAATTTATCATTACTTGATTTCATTTATTAAGCACATGCAATTTCCCCTATGTTGTACTTGGTGTCAGTGTTTGTTGGCTTCTTATTATATCACTAATAATTATCGGGTCCCTCGGTTAACACCCTTTCTTCTCGTTTATTACTTAACGAGGGTCTCGAATCCGGCAACATTGATGCCTTCAGGTAGCATATGTGGGTTTATTGACCAGTTGCCTTCACCCGAAAAAATCACGTTCGCGTGACGCCTGCGGCAAAAAAGACGTTCCACGTCCGCAGCCAAGGTCTGTGAGTGGGCGCGCTGGCTAACACTCCCAGGGTTCTACAAGTACACATAAATACCCAAGAAAGTGGATGTGGAAACGCCGCCGCGGTAGCTCAATTGGTAGAGCATCGCACGCGACATGCGAAGGTTGTGCGTTCGGTTCCCACCTGCGGCAAGTTGTTTCTTCATCCACTTTATTTTCCATTAATTTATCATTACTTGATTTCATTTATTAAGCACATGCAATTTCCCCTATGTTGTACTTGGTGTCAGTGTTTGTTGGCTTCTCATTATATCACTAATAATTATCGGGTCCCTCGGTTAACCCCCTTTCTTCTCGTTTATTACTTAACGAGGGTCTCGAATCCGGCAACATTGATGCCTTCAGGTAGCATATGTGGGTTTATTGACCGGTTGCCTTCACCCGAAATAGATCACGTTCGCGTGACGCCTGCGGCATAAACGACGTTCCACGTCCGCCGCCAAGGTCTGTGAGTGGGGGCGCTGGCTAACACTCCCAGGGTTCTACAAGTACACATAAATACCCAACGCCGCCGCGGTAGCTCAATTGGTAGAGCATCGCACGCGACATGCGAAGGTTGTGGGTTCGGTTCCCTCCTGCTGCAAGTTGTTTCTTCATCCACTTTAATTTCCATTTTTTATCATTACTTGATTTCATGTATTAAGCACATGCAATTTCCCCTATGTTGTACTTGGTGTCAGTGTTTGTTGGCTTCTCATTATATCACTAATAATTATAGGGTCCCTCAGTTAACCCCCTTTCTTCTGGTTTATTACTTAACGAGGGTCTCGAATCCGGCAGCATTGATGCCTTCAGGTAGCATATGTGGGTTTATTGACCAGTTGCCTTCACCCGAAAAAGATCACGTTCGCGTGACGCCTGCGGCAAAAACGACGTTCCACGTCCGCCGCCAAGGTCTGTGAGTGGGGGCGCTGGCTAACACTCCCAGGGTTCTACAAGTACACATAAATACCCAACGCCGCCGCGGTGGCTCAATTGGTAGAGCATCGCACGCGACATGCGAAGGTTGTGGGTTCGGTTCCCTCCTGCGGCAAGTTGTTTCTTCATCCACTTTAATTTCCATTAATTTATCATTACTTGATTTCATGTATTAAGCACATGCAATTTCCCCTATGTTGTACTTGGTCTCAGTGTTTGTTGGCTTCTCATTATATCACTAATAATTATCGGGTCCCTCGGTTAACCCCCTTTCTTCTCGTTTATTACTTAACGAGGGTCTCGAATCCGGCAACATTGATGCCTTCAGGTAGCATATGTGGGTTTATTGACCAGTTGCCTTCACCCGAAATAGATCACGTTCGCGTGACGCCTGCGGCAATAACGACGTTCCACGTCCGCCGCCAAGGTCTGTGAGTGGGGGCGCTGGCTAACACTCCCAGGGTTCTACAAGTACACATAAATACCCAACGCCGCCGCGGTAGCTCAATTGGTAGAGCATCGCACGTGACATGCGAAGGTTGTAGGTTCGGTTTCCACCTGCGGCAAGTTGTTTCTTCATCCACTTTAATTTCCATTAATTTATCATTACTTGATTTCATTTATTAAGCACATGCAATTTCCCCTATGTTGTACTTGGTGTCAGTGTTTGTTGGCTTCTTATTATATCACTAATAATTATCGGGTCCCTCGGTTAACCCCCTTTCTTCTGGTTTATTACTTAACGAGGGTCTCGAATCCGGCAGCATTGATGCCTTCAGGTAGCATATGTGGGTTTATGGACCAGTTGCCTTCACCCGAAAAAGATCACGTTCCCGTGACGCCTGCGGCAAAAAAGACGCTCCACGTCCGCCGCCAAGGTCTGTGAGTGGGGGCGCTGGCTAACACTCCCAGGGTTCTACAAGTACACATAAATACCCAACGCCGCCGCGGTAGCTCAATTGGTAGAGCATCGCACGCGACATGCGAAGGTTGTGCGTTCGGTTCCCACCTGCGGCAAGTTGTTTCTTCATCCACTTTATTTTCCATTAATTTATCATTACTTGATTTCATTTATTAGGCACATGCAATTTCCCCTATGTTGTACTTGGTGTCAGTGTTTGTTGGCTTCTCATTATATCACTAATAATTATCGGGTCCCTCGGTTAACCCCCTTTCTTCTCGTTTATTACTTAACGAGGGTCTCGAATCCGGCAACATTGATGCCTTCAGGTAGCATATGTGGGTTTATTGACCAGTTGCCTTCACCCGAAATAGATCACGTTCGCGTGACGCCTCCGGCAAAAACGACATTCCACGTCCGCCGCCAAGGTCTGTGAGTGGGGGCGCTGGCTAACACTCCCAGGGTTCTACAAGTACACATAAACACCCAACGCCGCCGCGGTAGCTCAATTGGTAGAGCATCGCACGCGACAGGCGAAGGTTGTGGGTTCGGTTTCCACCTGCGGCAAGTTGTTTCTTCATCCACTTTAATTTCCATTAATTTATCATTACTTGATTTCATTTATTAAGCACATGCAATTTCCCCTATGTTGTACTTGGTGTCAGTGTTTGTTGGCTTCTTATTATATCACTAATAATTATCGGGTCCCTCGGTTAACTTCCTTTCTTCTCGTTTATTACTTAACGAGGGTCTCGAATCCGGCAACATTGATGCCTTCAGGTAGCACATGTGGGTTTATTGACCAGTTGCCTTCACCCGAAAAAGATCACGTTCGCGTGACGCCTGCGGCAAAAACGACGTTCCACGTCCGCCGCCAAGGTCTGTGAGTGGGGGCGCTGGCTAACACTCCCAGGGTTCTACAAGTACACATAAATACCCAACGCCGCCGCGATAGCTCAATTGGTAGAGCATCGCACGCGACATGCGAAGGTTGTGGGTTCGGTTCCCTCCTGCTGCAAGTTGTTTCTTCATCCACTTTAATTTCCATTTTTTATCATTACTTGATTTCATGTATTAAGCACATGCAATTTCCCCTATGTTGTACTTGGTGTCAGTGTTTGTTGGCTTCTCATTATATCACTAATAATTATAGGGTCCCTCGGTTAACCCCCTTTCTTCTGGTTTATTACTTAACGAGGGTCTCCAATCCGGCAGCATTGATGCCTTCAGGTAGCATATGTGGGTTTATTGACCAGTTGCCTTCACAGAAAAAGATCACGTTCTCGTGACGCCTGCGGCAAAAAAGACGTTCCACGTCCGCCGCCAAGGTCTGTGAGTGGGGGCGCTGGCTAACACTCCCAGGGTTCTACAAGTACACATAAATACCCAAGAAAGTGGATGGGGAAACGACGCCGCGGTAGCTCAATTGGTAGAGCATCGCACGCGACAGGCGAAGGTTGTAGGTTCGGTTTCCACCTGCGGCAAGTTGTTTCTTCATCCACTTTAATTTCCATTAATTTATCATTACTTGATTTCATTTATTAAGCACATGCAATTTCCCCTATGTTGTACTTGGTGTCAGTGTTTGTTGGCTTCTTATTATATCACTAATAATTATCGGGTCCCTCGGTTAAGCCCCTTTCTTCTCGTTTATTAATTAACGAGGGTCTCGAATCCGGCAACATTGATGCCTTCAGGTAGCATATGTGGGTTTATTGACGAGTTGCCTTCACCCGAAAAAGATCACGTTCGCGTGACGCCTGCGACAAAAAAGACGTTCCACGTCCGCCGCCAAGGTCTGTGAGTGGGCGCGCTTGCTAATACTCCCAGGGTTCTACAAGTACACATGAATACCCAAGAAAGTGGATGGGGAAACGCCGCCGCGGTAGCTCAATTGCTAGAGCATCGCACGCGACATGCGAAGGTTGTGGGTTCGGTTCCCACCTGCGGCAAGTTGTTTCGTCATCCACTTTAATTTCCATTAATTTATCATTACTTGATTTCATTTATTAAGCACATGCAATTTCCCCTATGTTGTACTTGGTGTCAGTGTTTGTTGGCTTCTCATTATATCACTAATAATTATAGGGTCCCTCGGTTAACCCCCTTTCTTCTGGTTTATTACTTAACGAGGGTCTCGAATCCGGCAACATTGATGCCTTCAGGTAGCACATGTGGGTTTATTGACCAGTTGCCTTCATCCGAAAAAGATCACGTTCTCGTGACGCCTGCGGCAAAAAAGACGTTCCACGTCCGCCGCCAAGGTCTGTGAGTGGGCGCGCTGGCTAACACTCCCAGGGTTCTACAAGTACACATAAATACCCAAGAAACTGGATGGGGAAACGCCGCCGCGGTAGCTCAATTGGTAGAGCATCGCACGCGACATGCGTAGGTTGTGGGTTCGGTTCCCACCTGCGGCAAGTTGTTTCTTCATCCACTTTAATTTCCATTAATTTATCATTACTTGATTTCATTTATTAAGCACATGCAATTTCCCCTATGTTGTACTTGGTGTCAGTGTTTGTTGGCTTCTCATTATATCACTAATAATTATAGGGTCCCTCGGTTAACCCCCTTTCTTCTGGTTTATTACTTAACGAGGGTCTCGAATCCGGCAGCATTGATGCCTTCAGGTAGCATATGTGGGTTTATTGACCAGTTGCCTTCACCCGAAAAAGATCACGTTCCCGTGGCGCCTGCGGCAAAAAAGACGTTCCACGTCCGCCGCCAAGGTCTGTGAGTGGGGGCGCTGGCTAACACTCCCAGGGTTCTACAAGTACACATAAATACCCAAGAAAGTGGATGGGAAAACGCCGCCGCGGTAGCTCAATTCGTAGAGCATCGCATGCGACATGCGAAGGTTGTGGGTTCGGTTCCCACCTTCGGCAAGTTGTTTCTTCATCCACTTTAATTTCCATTAATATATCATTACTTGATTTCATTTATTAAGCACATGCAATTTCCCCTATGTTGTACTTGGTGTCAGTGTTTGTTGGCTTCTTATTATATCACTAATAATTATCGGATCCCTCGGTTAACCCCCTTTCTTCTGGTTTATTACTTAATGAGGGTCTCGAATCCGGCAGCATTGATGCCTTCAGGTAGCATATGTGGGTTTATTGACCAGTTGCCTTCACCCGAAATAGATCACGTTCGCGTGACGCCTGCGGCAAAAACGACGTTCCACGTCCGCCGCCAAGGTCTGTGAGTGGGGGCGCTGTCTAACACTCCCAGGGTTCTACAAGTACACATAATTACCCAACGCCGCCGCGGTAGCTCAATTGGTAGAGCATCGCACGCGACATGCGAAGGTTGTGCGTTCGGTTCCCACCTGCGGCAAGTTGTTTCTTCATCCACTTTATTTTCCATTAATTTATCATTACTTGATTTCATTTATTAAGCACATGCAATTTCCCCTATGTTGTAGTTGGTGTCAGTGTTTGTTGGCTTCTCATTATATCACTAATAATTATCGGGTCCCTCGGTTAACCCCCTTTCTTCTCGTTTATTACTTAACGAGGGCCTCGAATCCGGCAACATTGATGCCTTCAGGTAGCATATGTGGGTTTATTGACCAGTTGCCTTCACCCGAAATAGATCACGTTCGCGTGACGCCTGCGGCAAAAACGACGTTCCACGTCCGCCGCCAAGGTCTGTGAGTGGGGGCGCTGGCTAACACTCCCAGGGTTCTACAAGTACACATAAATACCCAACGCCGCCGCGGTAGCTCAATTGGTAGAGCATCGCACGCGACATGCGAAGGTTGTGGGTTCGGTTCCCTCCTGCGGCAAGTTGTTTCTTCACCCACTTTAATTTCCATTAATTTATCATTACTTGATTTCATGTATTAAGCACATGCAATTTCCCCTATGTTGTACTTGGTCTCAGTGTTTGTTGGCTTCTCATTATATCACTAATAATTATCGGGTGCCTCGGTTAACCCTCTTTCTTCTCGTTTATTACTTAACGAGGGTCTCGAATCCGGCAACATTGATGCCTTCAGGTAGCATATGTGGGTTTATTGACCAGTTGCCTTCACCCGAAAAAGATCACGTTCTCGTGACGCCTGCGGCAAAAAAGACGTTCCACGTCCGCCGCCAAGGTCTGTGAGTGGGGGCGCTGGCTAACACTCCCAGGGTTCTACAAGCACACATAAATACCCAAGAAAGTGGATGGGGAAACGCCGCCGCGGTAGCTCAATTGGTAGAGCATCGCACGCGACAGGCGAAGGTTGTGGGTTCGGTTTCCACCTGCGGCAAGTTGTTTCTTCATCCTCTTTAATTTCCATTAATTTATCATTACTTGATTTCATTTATAAAGCACATGCAATTTCCCCTATGTTGTACTTGGTGTCAGTGTTTGTTGGCTTCTCATTATATCACTAATAATTATAGGGTCCCTCGGTTAACCCCCTTTCTTCTGGTTTATTACTTAACGAGGGTCTCCAATCCGGCAGCATTGATGCCTTCAGGTAGCATATGTGGGTTTATTGACCAGTTGCCTTCACAGAAAAAGATCACGTTCTCGTGACGCCTGCGGCAAAAAAGACGTTCCACATCCGCCGCCAAGGTCTGTGAGTGGGGGCGCTGGCTAACACTCCCAGGGTTCTACAAGTACACATAAATACCCAACGCCGCCGCGGTAGCTCAATTGGTAGAGCATCGCACGCGACATGCGAAGGTTGTGCGTTCGGTTCCCACCTGCGGCAAGTTGTTTCTTCATCCACTTTATTTTCCATTAATTTATCATTACTTGATTTCATTTATTAGGCACATGCAATTTCCCCTATGTTGTACTTGGTGTCAGTGTTTGTTGGCTTCTCATTATATCACTAATAATTATCGGGTCCCTCGGTTAACCCCCTTTCTTCTCGTTTATTACTTAACGAGGGTCTCGAATCCGGCAACATTGATGCCTTCAGGTAGCATATGTGGGTTTATTGACCAGTTGCCTTCACCCGAAATAGATCACGTTCGCGTGACGCCTCCGGCAAAAACGACATTCCACGTCCGCCGCCAAGGTCTGTGAGTGGGGGCGCTGGCTAACACTCCCAGGGTTCTACATGTACACATAAATACCCAACGCCGCCGCGGTAGCTCAATTGGTAGAGCATCGCACGCGACATGCGAAGGTTGTGGGTTCGGTTCCCTCCTGCGGCAAGTTGTTTCTTCATCCACTTTAATTTCCATTAATTTATCATTACTTGATTTCATGTATTGAGCACATGCAATTTCCCCTATGTTGTACTTGGTGTCAGTGTTTGTTGGCTTCTCATTATATCACTAATAATTATCGGGTCCCTCGGTTAACCCCCTTTCTTCTCGTTTATTACTTAACGAGGGTCTCGAATCCGGCAACATTGATGCCTTCAGGTAGCATATGTGGGTTTATTGACCGGTTGCCTTCACCCGAAATAGATCACGTTCGCGTGACGCCTGCGGCAAAAACGACGTTCCACGTCCGCCGCCAAGGTCTGTGAGTGGGGGCGCTGGGTAACACTCCCAGGGTTCTACAAGTACACATAAATACCCAACGCCGCCGCGGTAGCTCAATTGGTAGAGCATCGCACGCGACATGCGAAGGTTGTGGGTTCGGTTCCCTCCTGCTGCAAGTTGTTTCTTCATCCACTTTAATTTCCATTTTTTATCATTACTTGATTTCATGTATTAAGCACATGCAATTTCCCCTATGTTGTACTTGGTGTCAGTGTTTGTTGGCTTCTCATTATATCACTAATAATTATAGGGTCCCTCGGTTAACCCCCTTTCTTCTGGTTTATTACTTAACGAGGGTCTCGAATCCGGCAGCATTGATGCCTTCAGGTAGCATATGTGGATTTATTGACCAGTTGCCTTCACCCGAAAAAGATCACGTTCCCGTGACGCCTGCGGCAAAGAAGACGTTCCACGTCCGCCGCCAAGGTCTGTGAGTGGGGGCGCTGGCTAACACTCCCAGGGTTCTACAAGTACACATAAATACCCAAGAAAGTGGAGGGGAAAACACCGCCGCGGTAGCTCAATTGGTAGAGCATCGCACGCGACATGCGAAGGTTGTGGGTTCGGTTCCCACCTTCGGCAAGTTGTTTCTTCATCCACTTTAATTTCCATTAATTTATCATTACTTGATTTCATTTATTAAGCACATGCAATTTCCCCTATGTTGTACTTGGTGTCAGTGTTTGTTGGCTTCTTATTATATCACTAATAATTATCGGGTCCCTCGGTTAACCCCCTTTCTTCTGGTTTATTACTTAACGAGGGTCTCGAATCCGGCAGCATTGATGCCTTCAGGTAGCATATGTGGGTTTATTGACCAATTGCCTTCACCCGAAAAAGATCACGTTCCCGTGACGCCTGCGGCAAAAAAGACGTTCCACGTCCGCCGCCAAGGTCTGTGAGTGGGGGCACTGGCTAACACTCCCAGGGTTCCACAAGTACAGATAAATACCCAAGAAAGTTGATGCGGAAACGCCGCCGCGGTAGCTCAATTGGTAGAGCATCGCACGCGACAGGCGAAGGTTGTAGGTTCGGTTTCCACCTGCGGCAAGTTGTTTCTTCATCCACTTTAATTTCCATTAATTTATCATTACTTGATTTCATTTATTAAGCACATGCAATTTCCCCTATGTTGTACTTGGTGTCAGTGTTTGTTGGCTTCTCATTATATCACTAATATATATCGGGTCCCTCGGTTAACCCCCTTTCTTCTCGTTTATTACTTAACGACGGGCTCGAATCCGGCAACATTGATGCCTTCAGGTAGCATATGTGGGTTTATTGACCAGTTGCCTTCACCCGAAATAGATCACGTTCGCGTGACGCCTGCGGCAAAAACGACGTTCCACGTCCGCCGCCAAGGTCTGTGAGTGGGGGCGCTGGCTAACACTCCCAGGGTTCTACATGTACACATAAATACCCAACGCCGCCGCGGTAGCTCAATTGGTAGAGCATCGCACGCGACATGCGAAGGTTGTGGGTTCGGTTCCCTCCTGCGGCAAGTTGTTTCTTCATCCACTTTAATTTCCATTAATTTATCATTACTTGATTTCATGTATTGAGCACATGCAATTTCCCCTATGTTGTACTTGGTCTCAGTGTTTGTTGGCTTCTCATTATATCACTAATAATTATCGGGTCCCTCGGTTAACCCCCTTTCTTCTCGTTTATTACTTAACGAGGGTCTCGAATCCGGCAACATTGATGGCTTCAGGTAGCATATGTGGGTTTATTGACCAGTTGCCTTCACCCGAAATAGATCACGTTCGCGTGACGCCTGCGGCAATACCGACGTTCCACGTCCGCCGCCAAGGTCTGTGAGTGGGGGCGCTGGCTAACACTCCCAGGGTTCTACAAGTACACATAAATACCCAACGCCGCCGCGGTAGCTCAATTAGTAGAGCATCGCACGCGACATGCGAAGGTTGTGGGTTCGGTTCCCTCCTGCTGCAAGTTGTTTCTTCATCCACTTTAATTTCCATTTTTTATCATTACTTGATTTCATGTATTAAGCACATGCAATTTCCCCTATGTTGTACTTGGTGTCAGCGTTTGTTGGCTTCTCATTGTATCACTAATAATTATAGGGTCCCTCGGTTAACCCCCTTTCTTCTGGTTTATTACTTAACGAGGGTCTCGAATCCGGCAGCATTGATGCCTTCAGGTAGCATATGTGGGTTTATTGACCAGTTGCCTTCACAGAAAAAGATCACGTTCTCGTGACGCCTGCGGCAAAAAAGACGTTCCACTTCCGCCGCCAAGGTCTGTGAGTGGGGGCGCTGGCTAACACTCCCAGGGTTCTACAAGTACACATAAATACCCAAGAAAGTGGATGGGGAAACGCCGCCGCGGTAGCTCAATTGGTAGAGCATCGCACGCGACAGGCGAAGGTTGTAGGTTCGGTTTCCACCTGCGGCAAGTTGTTTCTTCATCCATTTTAATTTCCATTAATTTATCATTACTTGATTTCATTTATTAAGCACATGCAATTTCCCCTATGTTGTACTTGGTGTCAGTGTTTGTTGGCTTCTTATTATATCACTAATAATTATCGGGTCCCTCGGTTAACCCCCTTTCTTCTGGTTTATTACTTAACGAGGGTCTCGAATCCGGCAGCATTGATGCCTTCAGGTAGCATATGTGGGTTTATTTACCAGTTGCCTTCACCCGAAAAAGATCACGTTCCCGTGACGCCTGCGGCAAAAAAGACGCTCCACGTCCGCCGCCAAGGTCTGTGAGTGGGGGCGCTGGCTAACACTGCCAGGGTTCTACAAGTACACATAAATACCCAATGCCGCCGCAGTAGCTCAATTGGTAGAGCATCGCACGCGACATGCGAAGGTTGTGCGTTCGGTTCCCACCTGCGGCAAGTTGTTTCTTCATCCACTTTTTTTTCCATTAATTTATCATTACTTGATTTCATTTATTAGCCACATGCAATTTCCCCTATGTTGTACTTGGTGTCAGTGTTTGTTGGCTTCTCATTATATCACTAATAATTATCGGGTCCCTCGGTTAACCCCCTTTCTTCTCGTTTATTACTTAACGAGGGTCTCGAATCCGGCAACATTGATGCCTTCAGGTAGCATATGTGGGTTTATTGACCAGTTGCTTTCACCCGAAATAGATCACGTTCGCGTGACGCCTGCGGCAAAAACGACATTCCACGTCCGCCGCCAAGGTCTGTGAGTGGGGGCGCTGGCTAACACTCCCAGGGTTCTACAAGTACACATAAATACCCAACGCCGCCGCTGTAGCTCAATTGGTAGAGCATCGCACGCGACATGCGAAGGTTGTGGGTTCGGTTCCCACCTTCGGCAAGTTGTTTCTTCATCCACTTTAATTTCCATTAATTTATCATTACTTGATTTCATTTATTAAGCACATGCAATTTCCCCTATGTTGTACTTGGTGTCAGTGTTTGTTGGCTTCTTATTATATCACTAATAATTATCGGGTCCCTCGGTTAACCCCCTTTCTTCTGGTTTATTACTTAACGAGGGTCTCGAATCCGGCAGCATTGATGCCTTCAGGTAGCATATGTGGGTTTATTGACCAGTTGCCTTCACCCGAAAAAGATCACGTTCCCGTGACGCCTGCGGCAAAAAAGACGCTCCACGTCCGCCGCCAAGGTCTGTGAGTGGGGGCGCTGGCTAACACTCCCAGGGTTCTACAAGTACACATAAATACCCAACGCCGCCGCGGTAGCTCAATTGGTAGAGCATCGCACGCGACATGCGAAGGTTGTGCGTTCGGTTCCCACCTGCGGCAAGTTGTTTCTTCATCCACTTTATTTTCCATTAATTTATCATTACTTGATTTCATTTATTAAGCACATGCAATTTCCCCTATGTTGTACTTGGTGTCAGTGTTTGTTGGCTTCTCATTATATCACTAATAATTATCGGGTCCCTCGGTTAACCCCCTTTCTTCTCGTTTATTACATAACGAGGGTCTCGAATCCGGCAACATTGATGCCTTCAGGTAGCATATGTGGGTTTATTGACCAGTTGCCTTCACCCGAAATAGATCACGTTCGCGTGACGCCTGCGGCAAAAACGACGTTCCACGTCCGCCGCCAAGGTCTGTGAGTGGGGGCGCTGGCTAACACTCCCAGGGTTCTACAAGTACACATAAATACCCAACGCCGCCGCGGTAGCTCAATTGGTAGAGCATCGCACGCGACATGCGAAGGTTGTGGGTTCGGTTCCCTCCTGCTGCAAGTTGTTTATTCATCCACTTTAATTTCCATTTTTTATCATTACTTGATTTCATGTATTAAGCACATGCAATTTCCCCTATGTTGTACTTGGTGTCAGTGTTTGTTGGCTTCTCATTATATCACTAATAATTATAGGGTCCCTCGGTTAACCCCCTTTCTTCTGGTTTATTACTTAACGAGGGTCTCGAATCCGGCAGCATTGATGCCTTCAGGTAGCATATGTGGGTTTATTGACCAGTTGCCTTCACCCGAAAAAGATCACGTTCCCGTGACGCCTGCGGCAAAGAAGACGTTCCACGTCCGCCGCCAAGGTCTGTGAGTGGGGGCGCTGGCTAACACTCCCAGGGTTCTACAAGTACACATAAATACCCAAGAAAGTGGATGGGAAAACACCGCCGCGGTAGCTCAATTGGTAGAGCATCGCACGCGACATGCGAAGGTTGTGGGTTCGGTTCCCACCTTCGGCAAGTTGTTTCTTCATCCACTTTAATTTCCATTAATTTATCATTACTTGATTTCATTTATTAAGCACATGCAATTTCCCCTATGTTGTACTTGGTGTCAGTGTTTGTTGGCTTCTTATTATATCACTAATAATTATCGGGTCCCTCGGTTAACCCCCTTTCTTCTGGTTTATTACTTAACGAGGGTCTCGAATCCGGCAGCATTGATGCCTTCAGGTAGCATATGTGGGTTTATTGACCAATTGCCTTCACCCGAAAAAGATCACGTTCCCGTGACGCCTGCGGCAAAAAAGACGTTCCACGTCCGCCGCCAAGGTCTGTGAGTGGGGGCACTGGCTAACACTCCCAGGGTTCTACAAGTACAGATAAATACCCAAGAAAGTTGATGCGGAAACGCCGCCGCGGTAGCTCAATTGGTAGAGCATCGCACGCGACAGGCGAAGGTTCTAGGTTCGGTTTCCACCTGCGGCAAGTTGTTTCTTCATCCACTTTAATTTCCATTAATTTATCATTACTTGATTTCATTTATTAAGCACATGCAATTTCCCCTATGTTGTACTTGGTGTCAGTGTTTGTTGGCTTCTCATTATATCACTAATAATTATCGGGTCCCTCGGTTAACCCCCTTTCTTCTCGTTTATTACTTAACGAGGGTCTCGAATCCGGCAACATTGATGCCTTCAGGTAGCATATGTGGGTTTATTGACCAGTTGCCTTCACCCGAAATAGATCACGTTCGCCTGACGCCTGCGGCAAAAACGACGTTCCACGTCCGCCGCCAAGGTCTGTGAGTGGGGGCGCTGGCTAACACTCCCAGGGTTCTACATGTACACATAAATACCCAACGCCGCCGCGGTAGCTCAATTGGTAGAGCATCGCACGCGACATGCGAAGGTTGTGGGTTCGGTTCCCTCCTGCGGCAAGTTGTTTCTTCATCCACTTTAATTTCCATTAATTTATCATTACTTGATTTCATGTATTGAGCACATGCAATTTCCCCTATGTTGTACTTGGTCTCAGTGTTTGTTGGCTTCTCATTATATCACTAATAATTATCGGGTCCCTCGGTTAACCCCCTTTCTTCTCGTTTATTACTTAACGAGGGTCTCGAATCCGGCAACATTGATGCCTTCAGGTAGCATATGTGGGTTTATTGACCAGTTGCCTTCACCCGAAATAGATCACGTTCGCGTGACGCCTGCGGCAATAACGACGTTCCACGTCCGCCGCCAAGGTCTGTGAGTGGGGGCGCTGGCTAACACTCCCAGGGTTCTACAAGTACACATAAATACCCAACGCCGCCGCGGTAGCTCAATTGGTAGAGCATCGCACGCGACATGCGAAGGTTGTGGGTTCGGTTCCCTCCTGCTGCAAGTTGTTTCTTCATCCACTTTAATTTCCATTTTTTATCATTACTTGATTTCATGTATTAAGCACATGCAATTTCCCCTATGTTGTACTTGGTGTCAGTGTTTGTTGGCTTCTCATTGTATCACTAATAATTATAGGGTCCCTCGGTTAACCCCCTTTCTTCTGGTTTATTACTTAACGAGGGTCTCGAATCCGGCAGCATTGATGCCTTCAGGTAGCATATGTGGGTTTATTGACCAGTTGCCTTCACAGAAAAAGATCACGTTCTCGTGACGCCTGCGGCAAAAAAGACGTTCCACTTCCGCCGCCAAGGTCTGTGAGTGGGGGCGCTGGCTAACACTCCCAGGGTTCTACAAGTACACATAAATACCCAAGAAAGTGGATGGGGAAACGCCGCCGCGGTAGCTCAATTGGTAGAGCATCGCACGCGACAGGCGAAGGTTGTAGGTTCGGTTTCCACCTGCGGCAAGTTGTTTCTTCATCCATTTTAATTTCCATTAATTTATCATTACTTGATTTCATTTATTAAGCACATGCAATTTCCCCTATGTTGTACTTGGTGTCAGTGTTTGTTGGCTTCTTATTATATCACTAATAATTATCGGGTCCCTCGGTTAACCCCCTTTCTTCTGGTTTATTACTTAACGAGGGTCTCGAATCCGGCAGCATTGATGCCTTCAGGTAGCATATGTGGGTTTATTGACCAGTTGCCTTCACCCGAAAAAGATCACGTTCCCGTGACGCCTGCGGCAAAAAAGACGCTCCACGTCCGCCGCCAAGGTCTGTGAGTGGGGGCGCTGGCTAACACTGCCAGGGTTCTACAAGTACACATAAATACCCAACGCCGCCGCGGTAGCTCAATTGGTAGAGCATCGCACGCGACATGCGAAGGTTGTGCGTTCGGTTCCCACCTGCGGCAAGTTGTTTCTTCATCCACTTTATTTTCCATTAATTTATCATTACTTGATTTCATTTATTAGGCACATGCAATTTCCCCTATGTTGTACTTGGTGTCAGTGTTTGTTGGCTTCTCATTATATCACTAATAATTATCGGGTCCCTCGGTTAACCCCCTTTCTTCTCGTTTATTACTTAACGAGGGTCTCGAATCCGGCAACATTGATGCCTTCAGGTAGCATATGTGGGTTTATTGACCAGTTGCCTTCACCCGAAATAGATCACGTTCGCGTGACGCCTGCGGCAAAAACGACATTCCACGTCCGCCGCCAAGGTCTGTGAGTGGGGGCGCTGGCTAACACTCCCAGGGTTCTACAAGTACACATAAATACCCAACGCCGCCGCTGTAGCTCAATTGGTAGAGCATCGCACGCGACATGCGAAGGTTGTGGGTTCGGTTCCCACCTTCGGCAAGTTGTTTCTTCATCCACTTTAATTTCCATTAATTTATCATTACTTGATTTCATTTATTAAGCACATGCAATTTCCCCTATGTTGTACTTGGTGTCAGTGTTTGTTGGCTTCTTATTATATCACTAATAATTATCGGGTCCCTCGGTTAACCCCCTTTCTTCTGGTTTATTACTTAACGAGGGTCTCGAATCCGGCAGCATTGATGCCTTCAGGTAGCATATGTGGGTTTATTGACCAGTTGCCTTCACCCGAAAAAGATCACGTTCCCGTGACGCCTGCGGCAAAAAAGACGCTCCACGTCCGCCGCCAAGGTCTGTGAGTGGGGGCGCTGGCTAACACTCCCAGGGTTCTACAAGTACACATAAATACCCAACGCCGCCGCGGTAGCTCAATTGGTAGAGCATCGCACGCGACATGCGAAGGTTGTGCGTTCGGTTCCCACCTGCGGCAAGTTGTTTCTTCATCCACTTTATTTTCCATTAATTTATCATTACTTGATTTCATTTATTAAGCACATGCAATTTCCCCTATGTTGTACTTGGTGTCAGTGTTTGTTGGCTTCTCATTATATCACTAATAATTATCGGGTCCCTCGGTTAACCCCCTTTCTTCTCGTTTATTACATAACGAGGGTCTCGAATCCGGCAACATTGATGCCTTCAGGTAGCATATGTGGGTTTATTGACCAGTTGCCTTCACCCGAAATAGATCACGTTCGCGTGACGCCTGCGGCAAAAACGACGTTCCACGTCCGCCGCCAAGGTCTGTGAGTGGGGGCGCTGGCTAACACTCCCAGGGTTCTACAAGTACACATAAATACCCAACGCCGCCGCGGTAGCTCAATTGGTAGAGCATCGCACGCGACATGCGAAGGTTGTGCGTTCGGTTCCCTCCTGCTGCAAGTTGTTTCTTCATCCACTTTAATTTCCATTTTTTATCATTACTTGATTTCATGTATTAAGCACATGCAATTTCCCCTATGTTGTACTTGGTGTCAGTGTTTGTTGGCTTCTCATTATATCACTAATAATTATAGGGTCCCTCGGTTAACCCCCTTTCTTCTGGTTTATTACTTAACGAGGGTCTCCAATCCGGCAGCATTGATGCCTTCAGGTAGCATATGTGGGTTTATTGACCAGTTGCCTTCACAGAAAAAGATCACGTTCTCGTGACGCCTGCGGCAAAAAAGACGTTCCACGTCCGCCGCCAAGGTCTGTGAGTGGGGGCGCTGGCTAACACTCCCAGGGTTCTACAATTACACATAAATACCCAAGAAAGTGGATGGGGAAACGCCGCCGCGGTAGCTCAATTGGTAGAGCATCGCACGGGACAGGCGAAGGTTGTAGGTTCGGTTTCCACCTGCGGCAAGTTGTTTCTTCATCCACTTTAATTTCCATTAATTTATCATTACTTGATTTCATTTATCAAGCACATGCAATTTCCCCTATGTTGTACTTGGTGTCAGTGTTTGTTGGCTTCTTATTATATCACTAATAATTATCGGGTCCCTCGGTTAACCCCCTTTCTTCTCGTTTATTAATTAACGAGGGTCTCGAATCCGGCAACATTGATGCCTTCAGGTAGCATATGTGGGGTTATTGACCAGTTGCCTTCACCCGAAAAAGATCACGTTCGCGTGACGCCTGCGACAAAAAAGACGTTCCACGTCCGCCGCCAAGGTCTGTGAGTGGGCGCGCTGGCTAACACTCCCAGGGTTCTACAAATACACATGAATACCCAAGAAAGTGGATGGGGAAACGCCGCCGCGGTAGCTCAATTGCTAGAGCATCGCACGCGACATGCGAAGGTTGTGGGTTCGGTTCCCACCTGCGGCAAGTTGTTTCGTCATCCACTTTAATTTCCATTAATTTATCATTACTTGATTTCATTTATTAGGCACATGCAATTTCCCCTATGTTGTACTTGGTGTCAGTGTTTGTTGGCTTCTCATTATATCACTAATAATTATAGGGTCCCTCGGTTAACCCCCTTTCTTCTGGTTTATTACTTAACGAGGGTCTCGAATCCGGCAGCATTGATGCCTTCAGGTAGCATATGTGGGTTTATTGACCAGTTGCCTTCACCCGAAAAAGATCACGTTCCCGTGACGCCTGCGGCAAAAAAGACGTTCCACGTCCGCCGCCAAGGTCTGTGAGTGGGGGCGCTGGCTAACACTCCCAGGGTTCTACAAGTACACATAAATACCCAACGCCGCCGCGGTAGCTCAATTAGTAGAGCATCGCACGCGACATGCGAAGGTTGTGCGTTCGGTTCCCACCTGCGGCAAGTTGTTTCTTCATCCACTTTATTTTCCATTAATTTATCATTACTTGATTTCATTTATTAAGCACATGCAATTTCCCCTATGTTGTACTTGGTGTCAGTGTTTGTTGGCTTCTCATTATATCACTAATAATTATCGGGTCCCTCGGTTAACCCCCTTTCTTCTCGTTTATTACTTAACGAGGGTCTCGAATCCGGGAACATTGATGCCTTCAGGTAGCATATGTGGGTTTATTGACCAGTTGCCTTCACCCGAAATAGATCACGTTCGCGTGACGCCTGCGGCAAAAACGACGTTCCACGTCCGCCGCCAAGGTCTGTGAGTGGGGGCACTGGCTAACACTCCCAGGGTTCTACACGTACACATAAATACCCAACGCCACCGCGGTAGCTCAATTGGTAGAGCATCGCACGCGACATGCGAAGGTTGTGGGTTCGGTTCCCTCCTGCGGCAAGTTGTTTCTTCATCCACTTTAATTTCCATTAATTTATCATTACTTGATTTCATGTATTAAGCACATGCAATTTCCCCTATGTTGTACTTGGTCTCAGTGTTTGTTGGCTTCTCATTATATCACTAATAATTATCGGGTCCCTCGGTTAACCCTCTTTCTTCTCGTTTATTACTTAACGAGGGTCTCGAATCCGGCAACATTGATGCCTTCAGGTAGCATATGTGGGTTTATTGACCAGTTGCCTTCATCCGAAAAAGATCACTTTCTCGTGACGCCTGCGGCAAAAAAGACGTTCCACGTCCGCCGCCAAGGTCTGTGAGTGGGCGCGCTGGCTAACACTCCCAGGGTTCTACAAGTACACATAAATACCCAAGAAACTGGATGGGGAAACGCCGCCGCGGTAGCTCAATTGGTAGAGCATCGCACGCGACATGCGAAGGTTGTGGGTTCGGTTCCCACCTGCGGCAAGTTGTTTCTTCATCCACTTTAATTTCCATTAATTTATCATTACTTGATTTCATTTATTAAGCACATGCAATTTCCCCTATGTTGTACTTGGTGTCAGTGTTTGTTGGCTTCTCATTATATCACTAATAATTATAGGGTCCCTCGGTTAACCCCCTTTCTTCTGGTTTATTACTTAACGAGGGTCTCGAATCCGGCAGCATTGATGCCTTCAGGTAGCATATGTGGGTTTATTGACCAGTTGCCTTCACCCGAAAAAGATCACGTTCCCGTGGCGCCTGCGGCCAAAAAGACGTTCCACGTCCGCCGCCAAGGTCTGTGAGTGGGGGCGCTGGCTAACACTCCCAGGGTTCTACAACTACACATAAATACCCAAGAAAGTGGATGGGAAAACGCCGCCGCGGTAGCTCAATTGGTAGAGCATCGCATGCGACATGCGAAGGTTGTGGGTTCGGTTCCCACCTTCGGCAAGTTGTTTCTTCATCCACTTTAATTTCCATTAATTTATCATTACTTGATTTCATTTATTAAGCACATGCAATTTCCCCTATGTTGTACTTGGTGTCAGTGTTTGTTGGCTTCTTATTATATCACTAATAATTATCGGGTCCCTCGGTTAACCCCCTTTCTTCTGGTTTATTACTTAACGAGGGTCTCGAATCCGGCAGCATTGATGCCTTCAGGTAGCATATGTGGGTTTATTGACCAGTTGCCTTCACCCGAAAAAGACCACGTTCCCGTGACGCCTGCGGCAAAAAAGACGCTCCACGTCCGCCGCCAAGGTCTGTGAGTGGGGGCGCTGGCTAACACTCCCAGGGTTCTACAAGTACACATAAATACCCAACGCCGCCGCGGGAGCTCAATTGGTAGAGCATCGCACGCGACATGCGAAGGTTGTGCGTTCGGTTCCCACCTGCGGCAAGTTGTTTCTTCATCCACTTTAATTTCCATTAATTTATC
Organism: Dermacentor albipictus; assembly: GCF_038994185.2. Classification (NCBI taxonomy): domain Eukaryota; kingdom Metazoa; phylum Arthropoda; class Arachnida; order Ixodida; family Ixodidae; genus Dermacentor; species Dermacentor albipictus. Next base: position 127,853,717 of record NC_091829.1, read on the forward strand.
ATTACTTGATTTCATTTATTAAGCACATGCAATTTCCCCTATGTTGTACTTGGTGTCAGTGTTTGTTGGCTTCTCATTATATCACTAATAATTATAGGGTCCCTCGGTTAACCCCCTTTCTTCTCGTTTATTACTTAACGAGGGTATCGAATCCGGCAGCATTGATGCCTTCAGGTAGCATATGTGGGTTTATTGACCAGTTGCCTTCACCCGAAAAAGATCACGTTCCCGTGGCGCCTGCGGCAAAAAAGACGTTCCACGTCCGCCACCAAGGTCTGTGAGTGGGGGCGCTGGCTAACACTCCCAGGGTTCTACAACTACACATAAATACCCAAGAAAGTGGATGGGAAAACGCCGCCGCGGTAGCTCAATTGGTAGAGCATCGCATGCGACATGCGAAGGTTGTGGGTTCGGTTCCCACCTTCGGCAAGTTGTTTCTTCATCCACTTTAATTTCCATTAATTTATCATTACTTGATTTCATTTATTAAGCACATGCAATTTCCCCTATGTTGTACTTGGTGTCAGTGTTTGTTGGCTTCTTATTATATCACTAATAATTATCGGGTCCCTCGGTTAACCCCCTTTCTTCTGGTTTATTACTTAACGAGGGTCTCGAATCCGGCAGCATTGATGCCTTCAGGTAGCATATGTGGGTTTATTGACCAGTTGCCTTCACCCGAAAAAGATCACGTTCCCGTGACGCCTGCGGCAAAAAAGACGCTCCACGTCCGCCGCCAAGGTCTGTGAGTGGGGGCGCTGGCTAACACTCCCAGGGTTCTACAAGTACACATAAATACCCAACGCCGCCGCGGTAGCTCAATTGGTAGAGTATCGCACGCGACATGCGAAGGTTGTGCGTTCGGTTCCCACCTGCGGCAAGTTGTTTCTTCATCCACTTTATTTTCCATTAATTTATCATTACTTGATTTCATTTATTAAGCACATGCAATTTCCCCTATGTTGTACTTGGTGTCAGTGTTTGTTGGCTTCTCATTATATCACTAATAATTATCGGGTCCCTCGGTTAACCCCCTTTCTTCTCGTTTATTACATAACGAGGGTCTCGAATCCGGCAACATTGATGCCTTCAGGTAGCATATGTGGGTTTATTGACCAGTTGCCTTCACCCGAAATAGATCACGTTCGCGTGACGCCTGCGGCAAAAACGACGTTCCACGTCCGCCGCCAAGGTCTGTGAGTGGGGGCGCTGGCTAACACTCCCAGGGTTCTACAAGTACACATAAATACCCAACGCCGCCGCGGTAGCTCAATTGGTAGAGCATCGCACGCGACATGCGAAGGTTGTGGGTTCGGTTCCCTCCTGCGGCAAGTTGTTTCTTCATCCACTTTAATTTCCATTAATTTATCATTACTTGATTTCATGTATTAAGCACATGCAATTTCCCCTATGTTGTACTTGGTCTCAGTGTTTGTTGGCTTCTCATTATATCACTAATAATTATCGGGTGCCTCGGTTAACCCTCTTTCTTCTCGTTTATTACTTAACGAGGGTCTCGAATCCGGCAACATTGATGCCTTCAGGTATCATATGTGGGTTTATTGACCAGTTGCCTTCACCCGAAAAAGATCACGTTCTCGTGACGCCTGCGGCAAAAAAGACGTTCCACGTCCGCCGCCAAGGTCTGTGAGTGGGGGCGCTGGCTAACACTCCCAGGGTTCTACAAGTACACATAAATACCCAACAAAGTGGATGGGGAAACGCCGCCGCGGTAGCTCAATTGGTAGAGCATCGCACGCGACAGGCGAAGGTTGTAGCTTCGGTTTCCACCTGCGGCAAGTTGTTTCTTCATCCACTTTAATTTCCATTAATTTATCATTACTTGATTTCATTTATTAAGCACATGCAATTTCCCCTATGTTGTACTTGGTGTCAGTGTTTGTTGGCTTCTTATTATATCACTAATAATTATCGGGTCCCTCGGTTAACCCCCTTTCTTCTCGTTTATTATTTAACGAGGGTCTCGAATCCGGCAACATTGATGCCTTCAGGTAGCATATGTGGGTTTATTGACCAGTTGCCTTCACCCGAAATAGATCACGTTCGCGTGACGCCTGCGGCAAAAACGACGTTCCACGTCCGCCGCCAAGGTCTGTGAGTGGGGGCGCTGGCTAACACTCCCAGGGTTCTACAAGTACACATAAATACCCAACGCCGCCGCGGTAGCTCAATTGGTAGAGCATCGCACGCGACATGCGAAGGTTGTGGGTTCGGTTCCCTCCTGCGGCAAGTTGTTTCTTCATCCACTTTAATTTCCATTAATTTATCATTACATGATTTCATGTATTAAGCACATGCAATTTCCCCTATGTTGTACTTGGTCTCAGTGTTTGTTGGCTTCTCATTATATCACTAATAATTATCGGGTCCCTCGGTTAACCCCCTTTCTTCTGGTTTATTACTTAACGAGGGTCTCGAATCCGGCAGCATTGATGCCTTCAGGTAGCATATGTGGGTTTATTGACCAGTTGCCTTCACCCGAAAAAGATCACGTTCCCGTGGCGCCTGCGGCAAAAAAGACGTTCCACGTCCGCCGCCAAGGTCTGTGAGTGGGGGCGCTGGCTAACACTCCCAGGGTTCTACAAGTACACATAAATACCCAAGAAAGTGGATGGGAAAACGCCGCCGCGGTAGCTCAATTGGTAGAGCATCGCATGCGACATGCGAAGGTTGTGGGTTCGGTTCCCACCTTCGGCAAGTTGTTTCTTCATCCACTTTAATTTCCATTAATTTATCATTACTTGATTTCATATATTAAGCACATGCAATTTCCCCTATGTTGTACTTGGTGTCAGTGTTTGTTGGCTTCTCATTATATCACTAATAACTATAGGGTCCCTCGGTTAACCCCCTTTCTTCTGGAGTATTACTTAACGAGGGTCTCGAATCCGGCAGCATTGATGCCTTCAGGTAGCATATGTGGGTTTATTGACCAGTTGCCTTCACCGGAAAAAGATCACGTTCTCGTGACGCCTGCGGCAAAAAAGACGTTCCACGTCCGCCGCCAAGGTCTGTGAGTGGGGGCGCTGGCTAACACTCCCAGGGTTCTACAAGTACACATAAATACCCAAGAAAGTAGATGGGGAAACGCCGCCGCGGTAGCTCAATTGGTAGAGCATCGCACGCGACAGGCGAAGGTTGTGGGTTCGGTTTCCACCTGCGGCAAGTTGTTTCTTCATCCACTCTAATTTCCATTAATTTATCATTACTTGATTTCATTTATTAGGCACATGCAATTTCCCCTATGTTGTACTTGGTGTCAGTGTTTGTTGGCTTCTCATTATATCACTAATAATTATAGGGTCCCTCGGTTAACCCCCTTTCTTCTGTTTTATTACTTAACGAGGATCTCGAATCCGGCAGCATTGATGCCTTCAGGTAGCATATGTGGGTTTATTGACCAGTTGCCTTCACCCGAAAAAGATCACGTTCCCGTGACGCCTGCGGCAAAAAAGACGTTCCACGTCCGCCGCCAAGGTCTGTGAGTGGGGGCGCTGGCTAACACTCCCAGGGTTCTACAAGTACACATAAATACCCAAGAAACTGTATGGGGAAACGCCGCCGCGGTAGCTCAATTGGTAGAGCATCGCACGCGACATGCGAAGGTTGTGGGTTCGGTTCCCACCTGCGGCAAGTTGTTTCTTCATCCACTTTAATTTCCATTAATTTATCATTACTTGATTTCATGTATTAAGCACATGCAATTTCCCCTATGTTGTACTTGGTCTCAGTGTTTGTTGGCTTCTCATTATATCACTAATAATTATCGGGTCCCTCGGTTAACCCCCTTTCTTCTGGTTTATTACTTAACGAGGGTCTCGAATCCGGCAGCATTGATGCCTTCAGGTAGCATATGTGGGTTTATTGACCAGTTGCCTTCACCCGAAAAAGATCACGTTCCCGTGGCGCCTGCGGCAAAAAAGACGTTCCACGTCCGCCGCCAAGGTCTGTGAGTGGGGGCGCTGGCTAACACTCCCAGGGTTCTACAAGTACACATAAATACCCAAGAAAGTGGATGGGAAAACGCCGCCGCGGTAGCTCAATTGGTAGAGCATCGCATGCGACATGCGAAGGTTGTGGGTTCGGTTCCCACCTTCGGCAAGTTGTTTCTTCATCCACTTTAATTTCCATTAATTTATCATTACTTGATTTCATTTATTAGGCACATGCAATTTCCCCTATGTTGTACTTGGTGTCAGTGTTTGTTGGCTTCTCATTATATCACTAATAACTATAGGGTCCCTCGGTTAACCCCCTTTCTTCTGGTTTATTACTTAACGAGGGTCTCGAATCCGGCAGCATTGATGCCTTCAGGTAGCATATGTGGGTTTATTGACCAGTTGCCTTCACCCGAAAAAGATCACGTTCTCGTGACGCCTGCGGCAAAAAAGACGTTCCACGTCCGCCGCCAAGGTCTGTGAGTGGGGGCGCTGGCTAACACTCCCAGGGTTCTACAAGTACACATAAATACCCAAGAAAGTGGATGGGGAAACGCCGCCGCGGTAGCTCAATCGGTAGAGCATCGCACGCGACAGGCGAAGGTTGTGGATTCGGTTTCCACCTGCGGCAAGTTGTTTCTTCATCCACTCTAATTTCCATTAATTTATCATTACTTGATTTCATTTATTAAGCACATGCAATTTCCCCTATGTTGTACTTGGTGTCAGTGTTTGTTGGCTTCTTATTATATCACTAATAATTATCGGGTCCCTCGGTTAACACCCTTTCTTCTCGTTTATTACTTAACGAGGGTCTCGAATCCGGCAACATTGATGCCTTCAGGTAGCATATGTGGGTTTATTGACCAGTTGCCTTCACCCGAAAAAGATCACGTTCGCGTGACGCCTGCGGCAAAAAAGACGTTCCACGTCCGCCGCCAAGGTCTGTGAGTGGGCGCGCTGGCTAACACTACCAGGGTTCTACAAGTACACATAAATACCCAAGAAAGTGGATGGGGAAACGCCGCCGCGGTAGCTCAATTGGTAGAGCATCGCACGCGACATGCGAAGGTTGTGCGTTCGGTTCCCACCTGCGGCAAGTTGTTTCTTCATCCACTTTATTTTCCATTAATTTATCATTACTTGATTTCATTTATTAAGCACATGCAATTTCCCCTATGTTGTACTTGGTGTCAGTGTTTGTTGGCTTCTCATTATATCACTAATAATTATCGGGTCCCTCGGTTAACCCCCTTTCTTCTGGTTTATTACTTAACGAGGGTCTCGAATCCGGCAACATTGATGCCTTCAGGTAGCATATGTGGGTTTATTGACCAGTTGCCTTCACCCGAAATAGATCACGTTCGCGTGACGCCTGCGGCAAAAACGACGTTCCACGTCCGCCGCCAAGGTCTGTGAGTGGGGGCGCTGGCTAACACTCCCAGGGTTCTACAAGTACACATAAATACCCAACGCCGCCGCGGTAGCTCAACTGGTAGAGCATCGCACGCGACATGCGAAGGTTGTGGGTTCGGTTCCCTCCTGCGGCAAGTTGTTTCTTCATCCACTTTAATATCCATTAATTTATCATTACTTGATTTCATGTATTAAGCACATGCAATTTCCACTATGTTGTACTTGGTCTCAGTGTTTGTTGGCTTCTCATTATATCACTAATAATTATCGGGTCCCTCGGTTAACCCCCTTTCTTCTCGTTTATTACTTAACGAGTGTCTCGAATCCGGCAACATTGATGCCTTCAGGTAGCATATATGGGTTTATTGACCAGTTGCCTCCACCCGAAATACATCACGTTCGCGTGACGCCTGCGGCAAAAACGACGTTCCACGTCCGCCGCCAAGGTCTGTGAGTGGGGGCGCTGGCTAACACTCCCAGGGTTCTACAAGTACACATAAATACCCAACGCCGCCGCGGTAGCTCAATTGGTAGAGCATCGCACGCGACATGCGAAGGTTGTCGGTTCGGTTCCCTCCTGCTGCAAGTTGTTTCTTCATCCACTTTAATTTCCATTTTTTATCATTACTTGATTTCATGTATTAAGCACATGCAATTTCCCCTATGTTGTACTTGGTGTCAGTGTTTGTTGGCTTCTCATTATATCACTAATAATTATAGGGTCCCTCGGTTAACCCCCTTTCTTCTGGTTTATTACTTAACGAGGATCTCGAATCCGGCAGCATTGATGCCTTCAGGTAGCATATGTGGGTTTATTGACCAGTTGCCTTCACCCGAAAAAGATCACGTTCCCGTGACGCCTGCGGCAAAAAAGACGTTCCACGTCCGCCGCCAAGGTCTGTGAGTGGGGGCGCTGGCTAACACTCCCAGGGTTCTACAAGTACACATAAATACCCAAGAAACTGGAAGGGGAAACGCCGCCGCGGTAGCTCAATTGGTAGAGCATCGCACGCGACATGCGAAGGTTGTGGGTTCGGTTCCCACCTGCGGCAAGTTGTTTCTTCATCCACTTTAATTTCCATTAATTTATCATTACTTGATTTCATTTATTAAGCACATGCAATTTCCCCTATGTTGTACTTGGTGTCAGTGTTTGTTGGCTTCTCATTATATCACTAATAATTATAGGGTCCCTCGGTTAACCCCCTTTCTTCTGGTTTATTACTTAACGAGGGTCTCGAATCCGGCAGCATTGATGCCTTCAGGTAGCATATGTGGGTTTATTGACCAGTTGCCTTCACCCGAAAAAGATCACGTTCCCGTGGCGCCTGCGGCAAAAAAGACGTTCCACGTCCGCCGCCAAGGTCTGTGAGTGGGGGCGCTGGCTAACACTCCCAAGGTTCTACAAGTACACATAAATACCCAAGAAAGTGGATGGGAAAACGCCGCCGCGGTAGCTCAATTGGTAGAGCATCGCATGCGACATGCGAAGGTTGTGGGTTCGGTTCCCACCTTCGGCAAGTTGTTTCTTCATCCACTTTAATTTCCATTAATTTATCATTACTTGATTTCATTTATAAGGCACATGCAATTTCCCCTATGTTGTACTTGGTGTCAGTGTTTGTTGGCTTCTCATTATATCACTAATAACTATAGGGTCCCTCGGTTAACCCCCTTTCTTCTGGTTTATTACTTAACGAGGGTCTCGAATCCGGCAGCATTGATGCCTTCAGGTAGCATATGTGGGTTTATTGACCAGTTGCCTTCACCCGAAAAAGATCACGTTCTCGTGACGCCTGCGGCAAAAAAGACGTTCCACGTCCGCCGCCAAGGTCTGTGAGTGGGGGCGCTGGCTAACACTCCCAGGGTTCTACAAGTACACATAAATACCCAAGAAAGTGGATGGGGAAACGCCGCCGCGGTAGCTCAATTGGTAGAGCATCGCACGCGACAGGCGAAGGTTGTGGGTTCGGTTTCCACCTGCGGCAAGTTGTTTCTTCATCCACTCTAATTTCCATTAATTTATCATTACTTGATTTCATTTATTAAGCACATGCAATTTCCCCTATGTTGTACTTGGTGTCAGTGTTTGTTGGCTTCTTATTATATCACTAATAATTATCGGGTCCCTCGGTTAACACCCTTTCTTCTCGTTTATTACTTAACGAGGGTCTCGAATCCGGCAACATTGATGCCTTCAGGTAGCATATGTGGGTTTATTGACCAGTTGCCTTCACCCGAAAAAGATCACGTTCGCGTGACGCCTGCGGCAAAAAAGACGTTCCACGTCCGCCGCCAAGGTCTGTGAGTGGGCGCGCTGGCTAACACTCCCAGGGTTCTACAAGTACACATAAATACCCAAGAAAGTGGATGGGGAAACGCCGCCGCGGTAGCTCAATTGGTAGAGCATCGCACGCGACAGGCGAAGGTTGTGGGTTCGGTTTCCACCTGCGGCAAGTTGTTTCTTCATCCACTTTAATTTCCATTAATTTATCATTACTTGATTTCATTTATTAAGCACATGCAATTTCCCCTATGTTGTACTTGGTGTCAGTGTTTGTTGGCTTCTTATTATATCACTAATAATTATCGGGTCCCTCGGTTAACCCCCTTTCTTCTGGTTTATTACTTAACGAGGGTCTCGAATCCGGCAGCATTGATGCCTTCAGGTAGCATATGTGGGTTTATTGACCAGTTGCCTTCACCCGAAAAAGATCACGTTCCCGTGACGCCTGCGGCAAAAAAGACGTTCCACGTCCGCCGCCAAGGTCTGTGAGTGGGGGCGCTGGCTAACACTCCCAGGGTTCTACAAGTACACATAAATACCCAAGAAAGTGGATGCGGAAACGCCGCCGCGGTAGCTCAATTGGTAGAGCATCGCACGCGACATGCGAAGGTTGTGCGTTCGGTTCCCACCTGCGGCAAGTTGTTTCTTCATCCACTTTATTTTCCATTAATTTATCATTACTTGATTTCATTTATTAGGCACATGCAATTTCCCCTGTGTTGTACTTGGTGTCAGTGTTTGTTGGCTTCTCATTATATCACTAATAATTATCGGGTCCCTCGGTTAACCCCCTTTCTTCTCGTTTATTACTTAACGAGGGTCTCGAATCCGGCAACATTGATGCCTTCAGGTAGCATATGTGGGTATATTGACCAGTTGCCTTCACCCGAAATAGATCACGTTCGCGTGACGCCTGCGGCAAAAACGACGTTCCACGTCCGCCGCCAAGGTCTGTGAGTGGGGGCGCTGGCTAACACTCCCAGGGTTCTACAAGTACACATAAATACCCAACGCCGCCGCGGTAGCTCAATTGGTAGAGCATCGCACGCGACATGCGAAGGTTGTGGGTTCGGTTCCCTCCTGCGGCAAGTTGTTTCTTCATCCACTTTAATATCCATTAATTTATCATTACTTGATTTCATGTATTAAGCACATGCAATTTCCCCTATGTTGTACTTGGTCTCAGTGTTTGTTGGCTTCTCATTATATCACTAATAATTATCGGGTCCCTCGGTTAACCCCCTTTCTTCTCGTTTATTACTTAACGAGTGTCTCGAATCCGGCAGCATTGATGCCTTCAGGTAGCATATGTGGGTTTATTGACCAGTTGCCTTCACCCGAAAAAGATCACGTTCCCGTGGCGCCTGCGGCAAAAAAGACGTTCCACGTCCGCCGCCAAGGTCTGTGAGTGGGGGCGCTGGCTAACACTCCCAGGGTTCTACAAGTACACATAAATACCCAACAAAGTGGATGGGGAAACGCCGCCGCGGTAGCTCAATTGGTAGAGCATCGCACGCGACAGGCGAAGGTTGTAGCTTCGGTTTCCACCTGCGGCAAGTTGTTTCTTCATCCACTTTAATTTCCATTAATTTATCATTACTTGATTTCATTTATTAAGCACATGCAATTTCCCCTATGTTGTACTTGGTGTCAGTGTTTGTTGGCTTCTTATTATATCACTAATAATTATCGGGTCCCTCGGTTAACCCCCTTTCTTCTCGTTTATTATTTAACGAGGGTCTCGAATCCGGCAACATTGATGCCTTCAGGTAGCATATGTGGGTTTATTGACCAGTTGCCTTCACCCGAAATAGATCACGTTCGCGTGACGCCTGCGGCAAAAACGACGTTCCACGTCCGCCGCCAAGGTCTGTGAGTGGGGGCGCTGGCTAACACTCCCAGGGTTCTACAAGTACACATAAATACCCAACGCCGCCGCGGTAGCTCAATTGGTAGAGCATCGCACGCGACATGCGAAGGTTGTGGGTTCGGTTCCCTCCTGCGGCAAGTTGTTTCTTCATCCACTTTAATTTCCATTAATTTATCATTACATGATTTCATGTATTAAGCACATGCAATTTCCCCTATGTTGTACTTGGTCTCAGTGTTTGTTGGCTTCTCATTATATCACTAATAATTATCGGGTCCCTCGGTTAACCCCCTTTCTTCTGGTTTATTACTTAACGAGGGTCTCGAATCCGGCAGCATTGATGCCTTCAGGTAGCATATGTGGGTTTATTGACCAGTTGCCTTCACCCGAAAAAGATCACGTTCCCGTGGCGCCTGCGGCAAAAAAGACGTTCCACGTCCGCCGCCAAGGTCTGTGAGTGGGGGCGCTGGCTAACACTCCCAGGGTTCTACAAGTACACATAAATACCCAAGAAAGTGGATGGGAAAACGCCGCCGCGGTAGCTCAATTGGTAGAGCATCGCATGCGACATGCGAAGGTTGTGGGTTCGGTTCCCACCTTCGGCAAGTTGTTTCTTCATCCACTTTAATTTCCATTAATTTATCATTACTTGATTTCATATATTAAGCACATGCAATTTCCCCTATGTTGTACTTGGTGTCAGTGTTTGTTGGCTTCTCATTATATCACTAATAACTATAGGGTCCCTCGGTTAACCCCCTTTCTTCTGGAGTATTACTTAACGAGGGTCTCGAATCCGGCAGCATTGATGCCTTCAGGTAGCATATGTGGGTTTATTGACCAGTTGCCTTCACCGGAAAAAGATCACGTTCTCGTGACGCCTGCGGCAAAAAAGACGTTCCACGTCCGCCGCCAAGGTCTGTGAGTGGGGGCGCTGGCTAACACTCCCAGGGTTCTACAAGTACACATAAATACCCAAGAAAGTAGATGGGGAAACGCCGCCGCGGTAGCTCAATTGGTAGAGCATCGCACGCGACAGGCGAAGGTTGTGGGTTCGGTTTCCACCTGCGGCAAGTTGTTTCTTCATCCACTCTAATTTCCATTAATTTATCATTACTTGATTTCATTTATTAGGCACATGCAATTTCCCCTATGTTGTACTTGGTGTCAGTGTTTGTTGGCTTCTCATTATATCACTAATAATTATAGGGTCCCTCGGTTAACCCCCTTTCTTCTGTTTTATTACTTAACGAGGATCTCGAATCCGGCAGCATTGATGCCTTCAGGTAGCATATGTGGGTTTATTGACCAGTTGCCTTCACCCGAAAAAGATCACGTTCCCGTGACGCCTGCGGCAAAAAAGACGTTCCACGTCCGCCGCCAAGGTCTGTGAGTGGGGGCGCTGGCTAACACTCCCAGGGTTCTACAAGTACACATAAATACCCAAGAAACTGGATGGGGAAACGCCGCCGCGGTAGCTCAATTGGTAGAGCATCGCACGCGACATGCGAAGGTTGTGGGTTCGGTTCCCACCTGCGGCAAGTTGTTTCTTCATCCACTTTAATTTCCATTAATTTATCATTACTTGATTTCATGTATTAAGCACATGCAATTTCCCCTATGTTGTACTTGGTCTCAGTGTTTGTTGGCTTCTCATTATATCACTAATAATTATCGGGTCCCTCGGTTAACCCCCTTTCTTCTGGTTTATTACTTAACGAGGGTCTCGAATCCGGCAGCATTGATGCCTTCAGGTAGCATATGTGGGTTTATTGACCAGTTGCCTTCACCCGAAAAAGATCACGTTCCCGTGGCGCCTGCGGCAAAAAAGACGTTCCACGTCCGCCGCCAAGGTCTGTGAGTGGGGGCGCTGGCTAACACTCCCAGGGTTCTACAAGTACACATAAATACCCAAGAAAGTGGATGGGAAAACGCCGCCGCGGTAGCTCAATTGGTAGAGCATCGCATGCGACATGCGAAGGTTGTGGGTTCGGTTCCCACCTTCGGCAAGTTGTTTCTTCATCCACTTTAATTTCCATTAATTTATCATTACTTGATTTCATTTATTAGGCACATGCAATTTCCCCTATGTTGTACTTGGTGTCAGTGTTTGTTGGCTTCTCATTATATCACTAATAACTATAGGGTCCCTCGGTTAACCCCCTTTCTTCTGGTTTATTACTTAACGAGGGTCTCGAATCCGGCAGCATTGATGCCTTCAGGTAGCATATGTGGGTTTATTGACCAGTTGCCTTCACCCGAAAAAGATCACGTTCTCGTGACGCCTGCGGCAAAAAAGACGTTCCACGTCCGCCGCCAAGGTCTGTGAGTGGGGGCGCTGGCTAACACTCCCAGGGTTCTACAAGTACACATAAATACCCAAGAAAGTGGATGGGGAAACGCCGCCGCGGTAGCTCAATCGGTAGAGCATCGCACGCGACAGGCGAAGGTTGTGGATTCGGTTTCCACCTGCGGCAAGTTGTTTCTTCATCCACTCTAATTTCCATTAATTTATCATTACTTGATTTCATTTATTAAGCACATGCAATTTCCCCTATGTTGTACTTGGTGTCAGTGTTTGTTGGCTTCTTATTATATCACTAATAATTATCGGGTCCCTCGGTTAACACCCTTTCTTCTCGTTTATTACTTAACGAGGGTCTCGAATCCGGCAACATTGATGCCTTCAGGTAGCATATGTGGGTTTATTGACCAGTTGCCTTCACCCGAAAAAGATCACGTTCGCGTGACGCCTGCGGCAAAAAAGACGTTCCACGTCCGCCGCCAAGGTCTGTGAGTGGGCGCGCTGGCTAACACTACCAGGGTTCTACAAGTACACATAAATACCCAAGAAAGTGGATGGGGAAACGCCGCCGCGGTAGCTCAATTGGTAGAGCATCGCACGCGACATGCGAAGGTTGTGCGTTCGGTTCCCACCTGCGGCAAGTTGTTTCTTCATCCACTTTATTTTCCATTAATTTATCATTACTTGATTTCATTTATTAAGCACATGCAATTTCCCCTATGTTGTACTTGGTGTCAGTGTTTGTTGGCTTCTCATTATATCACTAATAATTATCGGGTCCCTCGGTTAACCCCCTTTCTTCTGGTTTATTACTTAACGAGGGTCTCGAATCCGGCAACATTGATGCCTTCAGGTAGCATATGTGGGTTTATTGACCAGTTGCCTTCACCCGAAATAGATCACGTTCGCGTGACGCCTGCGGCAAAAACGACGTTCCACGTCCGCCGCCAAGGTCTGTGAGTGGGGGCGCTGGCTAACACTCCCAGGGTTCTACAAGTACACATAAATACCCAACGCCGCCGCGGTAGCTCAACTGGTAGAGCATCGCACGCGACATGCGAAGGTTGTGGGTTCGGTTCCCTCCTGCGGCAAGTTGTTTCTTCATCCACTTTAATATCCATTAATTTATCATTACTTGATTTCATGTATTAAGCACATGCAATTTCCACTATGTTGTACTTGGTCTCAGTGTTTGTTGGCTTCTCATTATATCACTAATAATTATCGGGTCCCTCGGTTAACCCCCTTTCTTCTCGTTTATTACTTAACGAGTGTCTCGAATCCGGCAACATTGATGCCTTCAGGTAGCATATATGGGTTTATTGACCAGTTGCCTCCACCCGAAATACATCACGTTCGCGTGACGCCTGCGGCAAAAACGACGTTCCACGTCCGCCGCCAAGGTCTGTGAGTGGGGGCGCTGGCTAACACTCCCAGGGTTCTACAAGTACACATAAATACCCAACGCCGCCGCGGTAGCTCAATTGGTAGAGCATCGCACGCGACATGCGAAGGTTGTCGGTTCGGTTCCCTCCTGCTGCAAGTTGTTTCTTCATCCACTTTAATTTCCATTTTTTATCATTACTTGATTTCATGTATTAAGCACATGCAATTTCCCCTATGTTGTACTTGGTGTCAGTGTTTGTTGGCTTCTCATTATATCACTAATAATTATAGGGTCCCTCGGTTAACCCCCTTTCTTCTGGTTTATTACTTAACGAGGATCTCGAATCCGGCAGCATTGATGCCTTCAGGTAGCATATGTGGGTTTATTGACCAGTTGCCTTCACCCGAAAAAGATCACGTTCCCGTGACGCCTGCGGCAAAAAAGACGTTCCACGTCCGCCGCCAAGGTCTGTGAGTGGGGGCGCTGGCTAACACTCCCAGGGTTCTACAAGTACACATAAATACCCAAGAAACTGGAAGGGGAAACGCCGCCGCGGTAGCTCAATTGGTAGAGCATCGCACGCGACATGCGAAGGTTGTGGGTTCGGTTCCCACCTGCGGCAAGTTGTTTCTTCATCCACTTTAATTTCCATTAATTTATCATTACTTGATTTCATTTATTAAGCACATGCAATTTCCCCTATGTTGTACTTGGTGTCAGTGTTTGTTGGCTTCTCATTATATCACTAATAATTATAGGGTCCCTCGGTTAACCCCCTTTCTTCTGGTTTATTACTTAACGAGGGTCTCGAATCCGGCAGCATTGATGCCTTCAGGTAGCATATGTGGGTTTATTGACCAGTTGCCTTCACCCGAAAAAGATCACGTTCCCGTGGCGCCTGCGGCAAAAAAGACGTTCCACGTCCGCCGCCAAGGTCTGTGAGTGGGGGCGCTGGCTAACACTCCCAAGGTTCTACAAGTACACATAAATACCCAAGAAAGTGGATGGGAAAACGCCGCCGCGGTAGCTCAATTGGTAGAGCATCGCATGCGACATGCGAAGGTTGTGGGTTCGGTTCCCACCTTCGGCAAGTTGTTTCTTCATCCACTTTAATTTCCATTAATTTATCATTACTTGATTTCATTTATAAGGCACATGCAATTTCCCCTATGTTGTACTTGGTGTCAGTGTTTGTTGGCTTCTCATTATATCACTAATAACTATAGGGTCCCTCGGTTAACCCCCTTTCTTCTGGTTTATTACTTAACGAGGGTCTCGAATCCGGCAGCATTGATGCCTTCAGGTAGCATATGTGGGTTTATTGACCAGTTGCCTTCACCCGAAAAAGATCACGTTCTCGTGACGCCTGCGGCAAAAAAGACGTTCCACGTCCGCCGCCAAGGTCTGTGAGTGGGGGCGCTGGCTAACACTCCCAGGGTTCTACAAGTACACATAAATACCCAAGAAAGTGGATGGGGAAACGCCGCCGCGGTAGCTCAATTGGTAGAGCATCGCACGCGACAGGCGAAGGTTGTGGGTTCGGTTTCCACCTGCGGCAAGTTGTTTCTTCATCCACTCTAATTTCCATTAATTTATCATTACTTGATTTCATTTATTAAGCACATGCAATTTCCCCTATGTTGTACTTGGTGTCAGTGTTTGTTGGCTTCTTATTATATCACTAATAATTATCGGGTCCCTCGGTTAACACCCTTTCTTCTCGTTTATTACTTAACGAGGGTCTCGAATCCGGCAACATTGATGCCTTCAGGTAGCATATGTGGGTTTATTGACCAGTTGCCTTCACCCGAAAAAGATCACGTTCGCGTGACGCCTGCGGCAAAAAAGACGTTCCACGTCCGCCGCCAAGGTCTGTGAGTGGGCGCGCTGGCTAACACTCCCAGGGTTCTACAAGTACACATAAATACCCAAGAAAGTGGATGGGGAAACGCCGCCGCGGTAGCTCAATTGGTAGAGCATCGCACGCGACAGGCGAAGGTTGTGGGTTCGGTTTCCACCTGCGGCAAGTTGTTTCTTCATCCACTTTAATTTCCATTAATTTATCATTACTTGATTTCATTTATTAAGCACATGCAATTTCCCCTATGTTGTACTTGGTGTCAGTGTTTGTTGGCTTCTTATTATATCACTAATAATTATCGGGTCCCTCGGTTAACCCCCTTTCTTCTGGTTTATTACTTAACGAGGGTCTCGAATCCGGCAGCATTGATGCCTTCAGGTAGCATATGTGGGTTTATTGACCAGTTGCCTTCACCCGAAAAAGATCACGTTCCCGTGACGCCTGCGGCAAAAAAGACGTTCCACGTCCGCCGCCAAGGTCTGTGAGTGGGGGCGCTGGCTAACACTCCCAGGGTTCTACAAGTACACATAAATACCCAAGAAAGTGGATGCGGAAACGCCGCCGCGGTAGCTCAATTGGTAGAGCATCGCACGCGACATGCGAAGGTTGTGCGTTCGGTTCCCACCTGCGGCAAGTTGTTTCTTCATCCACTTTATTTTCCATTAATTTATCATTACTTGATTTCATTTATTAGGCACATGCAATTTCCCCTGTGTTGTACTTGGTGTCAGTGTTTGTTGGCTTCTCATTATATCACTAATAATTATCGGGTCCCTCGGTTAACCCCCTTTCTTCTCGTTTATTACTTAACGAGGGTCTCGAATCCGGCAACATTGATGCCTTCAGGTAGCATATGTGGGTATATTGACCAGTTGCCTTCACCCGAAATAGATCACGTTCGCGTGACGCCTGCGGCAAAAACGACGTTCCACGTCCGCCGCCAAGGTCTGTGAGTGGGGGCGCTGGCTAACACTCCCAGGGTTCTACAAGTACACATAAATACCCAACGCCGCCGCGGTAGCTCAATTGGTAGAGCATCGCACGCGACATGCGAAGGTTGTGGGTTCGGTTCCCTCCTGCGGCAAGTTGTTTCTTCATCCACTTTAATATCCATTAATTTATCATTACTTGATTTCATGTATTAAGCACATGCAATTTCCCCTATGTTGTACTTGGTCTCAGTGTTTGTTGGCTTCTCATTATATCACTAATAATTATCGGGTCCCTCGGTTAACCCCCTTTCTTCTCGTTTATTACTTAACGAGTGTCTCGAATCCGGCAACATTGATGCCTTCAGGTAGCATATGTGGGTTTATTGACCAGTTGCCTTCACCCGAAATAGATCACGTTCGCGTGACGCCTGCGGCAAAAACGACGTTCCACGTCCGCCGCCAAGGTCTGTGAGTGGGGGCGCTGGCTAACACTCCCAGGGTTCTACAAGTACACATAAATACCCAACGCAGCCGCGGTAGCTCAATTGGTAGAGCATCGCACGCGACATGCGAAGGTTGTGGGTTCGGTTCCCTCCTGCTGCAAGTTGTTTCTTCATCCACTTTAATTTCCATTTTTTATCATTACTTGATTTCATGTATTAGGCACATGCAATTTCCCCTATGTTGTACTTGGTGTCAGTGTTTGTTGGCTTCTCATTATATAACTAATTATTATAGGGTCCCTCGGTTACCCCCTTTCTTCTGGTTTATTACTTAACGAGGATTTCGAATCCGGCAGCATTGATGCCTTCAGGTAGCATATGTGGGTTTATTGACCAGTTGCCTTCACCCGAAAAAGATCACGTTCTCGTGACGCCTGCGGCAAAAAAGACGTTCCACGTCCGCCGCCAAGGTCTGTGAGTGGGGGCGCTGGCTAACACTCCCAGGGTTCTACAAGTACACATAAATACCCAAGAAAGTGGATGGGGAAACGCCGCCGCGGTAGCTCAATTGGTAGAGCATCGCACGCGACAGGCGAAGGTTGTGGGTTCGGTTTCCACCTGCGGCAAGTTGTTTCTTCATCCACTCTAATTTCCATTAATTTATCATTACTTGATTTCATTTATTAAGCACATGCAATTTCCCCTATGTTGTACTTGGTGTCAGTGTTTGTTGGCTTCTTATTATATCACTAATAATTATCGGGTCCCTCGGTTAACACCCTTTCTTCTCGTTTATTACTTAACGAGGGTCTCGAATCCGGCAACATTGATGCCTTCAGGTAGCATATGTGGGTTTATTGACCAGTTGCCTTCACCCGAAAAAGATCACGTTCGCGTGACGCCTGCGGCAAAAAAGACGTTCCACGTCCGCCGCCAAGGTCTGTGAGTGGGCGCGCTGGCTAACACTACCAGGGTTCTACAAGTACACATAAATACCCAAGAAAGTGGATGGGGAAACGCCGCCGCGGTAGCTCAATTGGTAGAGCATCGCACGCGACATGCGAAGGTTGTGCGTTCGGTTCCCACCTGCGGCAAGTTGTTTCTTCATCCACTTTATTTTCCATTAATTTATCATTACTTGATTTCATTTATTAAGCACATGCAATTTCCCCTATGTTGTACTTGGTGTCAGTGTTTGTTGGCTTCTCATTATATCACTAATAATTATCGGGTCCCTCGGTTAACCCCCTTTCTTCTGGTTTATTACTTAACGAGGGTCTCGAATCCGGCAACATTGATGCCTTCAGGTAGCATATGTGGGTTTATTGACCAGTTGCCTTCACCCGAAATAGATCACGTTCGCGTGACGCCTGCGGCAAAAACGACGTTCCACGTCCGCCGCCAAGGTCTGTGAGTGGGGGCGCTGGCTAACACTCCCAGGGTTCTACAAGTACACATAAATACCCAAGAAAGTGGATGGGAAAACACCGCCGTGGTAGCTCAATTGGTAGAGCATCGCACGCGACATGCGAAGGTTGTGGGTTCGGTTCCCACCTTCGGCAAGTTGTTTCTTCATCCACTTTAATTTCCAATAATTTATCATTACTTGATTTCATTTATTAAGCACATGCAATTTCCCCTATGTTGTACTTGGTGTTAGTGTTTGTTGGCTTCTCATAATATCACTAATAATTATAGGGTCCCTCGGTTAACCCCCTTTCTTCTGGTTTATTACTTAACGAGGGTCTCGAATCCGGCAGCATTGATGCCTTCGGGTAGCATATATGGGTTTCTTGACCAGTTGCCTTCACAGAAAAAGATCACGTTCTCGTGACGCCTGCGGCAAAAAAGACGTTCCACCTCCGCCGCCAAGGTCTGTGAGTGGGGGCGCTGGCTAACACTCCCAGGGTTCTACAAGTACACATAAATACCCAAGAAAGTGGATCGGGAAACGCCGCCGCGGTAGCTCAATTGGTAGAGCATCGCACGCGACAGGCGAAGGTTGTGGGTTCGGTTTCCACCTGCGGCAAGTTGTTTCTTCATCCACTTTAATTTCCATTAATTTATCATTACTTGATTTCATTTATTAAGCACATGCAATTTCCCCTATGTTGTACTTGGTGTCAGTGTTTGTTGGCTTCTTATTATATCACTAATAATTATCGGGTCCCTCGGTTAACCCCCTTTCTTCTGGTTTATTACTTAACGAGGGTCACGAATCCGGCAGCATTGATGCCTTCAGGTAGCATATGTGCGTTTATTGACCAGTTGCCTTCACCCGAAAAAGATCACGTTCCCGTGACGCCTGCGGCAAAAAAGACGTTCCACGTCCGCCGCCAAGGTCTGTGAGTGGGGGCGCTGGCTAACACTCCCAGGGTTCTACAAGTACACATAAATACCCAAGAAAGTGGATGCGGAAACGCCGCCGCGGTAGCTCAATTGGTAGAGCATCGCACGCGACATGCGAAGGTTGTGCGTTCGGTTCCCACCTGCGGCAAGTTGTTTCTTCATCCACTTTATTTTCCATTAATTTATCATTACTTGATTTCATTTATTAAGCACATGCAATTTCCCCTGTGTTGTACTTGGTGTCAGTGTTTGTTGGCTTCTCATTATATCACTAATAATTATCGGGTCCCTCGGTTAACCCCCTTTCTTCTCGTTTATTACTTAACGAGGGTCTCGAATCCGGCAACATTGATGACTTCAGGTAGCATATGTGGGTATATTGACCAGTTGCCTTCACCCGAAATAGATCACGTTCGCGTGACGCCTGCGGCAAAAACGACGTTCCACGTCCGCCGCCAAGGTCTGTGAGTGGGGGCGCTGGCTAACACTCCCAGGGTTCTACAAGTACACATAAATACCCAACGCCGCCGCGGTAGCTCAATTGGTAGAGCATCGCACGCGACATGCGAAGGTTGTGGGTTCGGTTCCCTCCTGCTGCAAGTTGTTTCTTCATCCACTTTAATTTCCATTTTTTATCATTACTTGATTTCATGTATTAAGCACATGCAATTTCCCCTATGTTGTACTTGGTGTCAGTGTTTGTTGGCTTCTCATTATATCACTAATAATTATAGGGTCCCTCGGTTAACCCCCTTTCTTCTGGTTTATTACTTAACGAGGATCTCGAATCCGGCAGCATTGATGCCTTCAGGTAGCATATGTGGGTTTATTGACCAGTTGCCTTCACCCGAAAAAGATCACGTTCCCGTGACGCCTGCGGCAAAAAAGACGTTCCACGTCCGCCGCCAAGGTCTGTGAGTGGGGGCGCTGGCTAACACTCCCAGGGTTCTACAAGTACACATAAATACCCAAGAAAGTGGATGGGAAAACGCCGCCGCGGTAGCTCAATTGGTAGAGCATCGCACGCGACATGCGAAGGTTGTGGGTTCGGTTCCCACCTTCGGCAAGTTGTTTCTTCATCCACTTTAATTTCCATTAATTTATCATTACTTGATTTCATTTATTAAGCACATGCAATTTCCCCTATGTTGTACTTGGTGTCAGTGTTTGTTGGCTTCTCATTATATCACTAATAATTATAGGGTCCCTCGGTTAACCCCCTTTCTTCTGGTTTATTACTTAACGAGGGTCTCGAATCCGGCAGCCTTTATGCCTTCAGGTAGCATATGTGGGTTTATTGACCAGTTGCCTTCACAGAAAAAGATCACGTTCTCGTGACGCCTGCGGCAAAAAAGACGTTCCACGTCCGCCGCCAAGGTCTGTGAGTGGGGGCGCTGGCTAACACTCCCAGGGTTCTACAAGTACACATAAATACCCAAGAAAGTGGATGGGGAAACGCCGCCGCGGTAGCTCAATTGGTAGAGCATCGCACGCGACAGGCGAAGGTTGTAGGTTCGGTTTCCACCTGCGGCAAGTTGTTTCTTCATCCACTTTAATTTCCATTAATTTATCATTACTTGATTTCATTTATTAGGCACATGCTATTTCCCCTATGTTGTACTTGGTGTCAGTGTTTGTTGGCTTTTTATTATATCACTAATAATTATCGGGTCCCTCGGTTAACCCCCTTTCTTCTCGTTTATTAATTAACGAGGGTCTCGAATCCGGCAACATTGATGCCTTCAGGTAGCATATGTGGGTTTATTGACCAGTTGCCTTCACCCGAAAAAGATCACGTTCCCGTGACGCCTGCGGCAAAAAAGACGTTCCACGTCCGCCGCCAAGGTCTGTGAGTGGGGGCGCTGGCTAACACTCCCAGGGTTCTACAAGTACACATAAATACCCAAGAAAGTGGATGCGGAAACGCCGCCGCGGTAGCTCAATTGGTAGAGCATCGCACGCGACATGCGAAGGTTGTGCGTTCGGTTCCCACCTGCGGCAAGTTGTTTCTTCATCCACTTTATTTTCCATTAATTTATCATTACTTGATTTCATTTATTAAGCACATGCAATTTCCCCTGTGTTGTACTTGGTGTCAGTGTTTGTTGGCTTCTCATTATATCACTAATAATTATCGGGTCCCTCGGTTAACCCCCTTTCTTCTCGTTTATTACTTAACGAGGGTCTCGAATCCGGCAACATTGATGACTTCAGGTAGCATATGTGGGTATATTGACCAGTTGCCTTCACCCGAAATAGATCACGTTCGCGTGACGCCTGCGGCAAAAACGACGTTCCACGTCCGCCGCCAAGGTCTGTGAGTGGGGGCGCTGGCTAACACTCCCAGGGTTCTACAAGTACACATAAATACCCAACGCCGCCGCGGTAGCTCAATTGGTAGAGCATCGCACGCGACATGCGAAGGTTGTGGGTTCGGTTCCCTCCTGCTGCAAGTTGTTTCTTCATCCACTTTAATTTCCATTTTTTATCATTACTTGATTTCATGTATTAAGCACATGCAATTTCCCCTATGTTGTACTTGGTGTCAGTGTTTGTTGGCTTCTCATTATATCACTAATAATTATAGGGTCCCTCGGTTAACCCCCTTTCTTCTGGTTTATTACTTAACGAGGATCTCGAATCCGGCAGCATTGATGCCTTCAGGTAGCATATGTGGGTTTATTGACCAGTTGCCTTCACCCGAAAAAGATCACGTTCCCGTGACGCCTGCGGCAAAAAAGACGTTCCACGTCCGCCGCCAAGGTCTGTGAGTGGGGGCGCTGGCTAACACTCCCAGGGTTCTACAAGTACACATAAATACCCAAGAAAGTGGATGGGAAAACGCCGCCGCGGTAGCTCAATTGGTAGAGCATCGCACGCGACATGCGAAGGTTGTGGGTTCGGTTCCCACCTTCGGCAAGTTGTTTCTTCATCCACTTTAATTTCCATTAATTTATCATTACTTGATTTCATTTATTAAGCACATGCAATTTCCCCTATGTTGTACTTGGTGTCAGTGTTTGTTGGCTTCTCATTATATCACTAATAATTATAGGGTCCCTCGGTTAACCCCCTTTCTTCTGGTTTATTACTTAACGAGGGTCTCGAATCCGGCAGCCTTTATGCCTTCAGGTAGCATATGTGGGTTTATTGACCAGTTGCCTTCACAGAAAAAGATCACGTTCTCGTGACGCCTGCGGCAAAAAAGACGTTCCACGTCCGCCGCCAAGGTCTGTGAGTGGGGGCGCTGGCTAACACTCCCAGGGTTCTACAAGTACACATAAATACCCAAGAAAGTGGATGGGGAAACGCCGCCGCGGTAGCTCAATTGGTAGAGCATCGCACGCGACAGGCGAAGGTTGTAGGTTCGGTTTCCACCTGCGGCAAGTTGTTTCTTCATCCACTTTAATTTCCATTAATTTATCATTACTTGATTTCATTTATTAGGCACATGCTATTTCCCCTATGTTGTACTTGGTGTCAGTGTTTGTTGGCTTTTTATTATATCACTAATAATTATCGGGTCCCTCGGTTAACCCCCTTTCTTCTCGTTTATTACTTAACGAGGGTCTCGAATCCGGCAACATTGATGCCTTCAGGTAGCATATGTGGGTATATTGACCAGTTGCCTTCACCCGAAATAGATCACGTTCGCGTGACGCCTGCGGCAAAAACGACGTTCCACGTCCGCCGCCAAGGTCTGTGAGTGGGGGCGCTGGCTAACACTCCCAGGGTTCTACAAGTACACATAAATACCCAACGCCGCCGCGGTAGCTCAATTGGTAGAGCATCGCACGCGACATGCGAAGGTTGTGGGTTGGGTTCCCTCCTGCGGCAAGTTGTTTCTTCATCCACTTTAATATCCATTAATTTATCATTACTTGATTTCATGTATTAAGCACATGCAATTTCCCCTATGTTGTACTTGGTCTCAGTGTTTGTTGGCTTCTCATTATATCACTAATAATTATCGGGTCCCTCGGTTAACCCCCTTTCTTCTCGTTTATTACTTAACGAGTGTCTCGAATCCGGCAACATTGATGCCTTCAGGTAGCATATGTGGGTTTATTGACCAGTTGCCTTCACCCGAAATAGATCACGTTCGCGTGACGCCTGCGGCAAAAACGACGTTCCACGTCCGCCGCCAAGGTCTGTGAGTGGGGGCGCTGGCTAACACTCCCAGGGTTCTACAAGTACACATAAATACCCAACGCCGCCGCGGTAGCTCAATTGGTAGAGCATCGCACGCGACATGCGAATGTTGTGGGTTCGGTTCCCTCCTGCTGCAAGTTGTTTCTTCATCCACTTTAATTTCCATTTTTTATCATTACTTGATTTCATGTATTAAGCACATGCAATTTCCCCTATGTTGTACTTGGTGTCAGTGTTTGTTGGCTTCTCATTATATCACTAATAATTATCGGGTCCCTCGGTTAACCCCCTTTCTTCTGGTTTATTACTTAACGAGGATCTCGAATCCGGCAGCATTGATGCCTTCAGGTAGCATATGTGGGTTTATTGACCAGTTGCCTTCACCCGAAAAAGATCACGTTCCCGTGACGCCTGCGGCAAAAAAGACGTTCCACGTCCGCCGCCAAGGTCTGTGAGTGGGGGCGCTGGCTAACACTCCCAGGGTTCTACAAGTACACATAAATACCCAAGAAAGTGGATGGGAAAACGCCGCCGCGGTAGCTCAATTGGTAGAGCATCGCACGCGACATGCGAAGGTTGTGGGTTCGGTTCCCACCTTCGGCAAGTTGTTTCTTCATCCACTTTAATTTCCATTAATTTATCATTACTTGATTTCATTTATTAGGCACATGCAATTTCCCCTATGTTGTACTTGGTGTCAGTGTTTGTTGGCTTCTCATTATATCACTAATAATTATAGGGTCCCTCGGTTAACCCCCTTTCTTCTGGTTTATTACTTAACGAGGGTCTCGAATCCGGCAGCCTTTATGCCTTCAGGTAGCATATGTGGGTTTATTGACCAGTTGCCTTCAGAGAAAAAGATCACGTTCTCGTGACGCCTGCGGCAAAAAAGACGTTCCACGTCCGCCGCCAAGGTCTGTGAGTGGGGGCACTGGCTAACACTCCCAGGGTTCTACAAGTACACATAAATACCCAAGAAAGTGGATGGGGAAACGCCGCCGCGGTAGCTCAATTGCTAGAGCATCGCACGCGACAGGCGAAGGTTGTAGGTTCGGTTTCCACCTGCGGCAAGTTGTTTCTTCATCCACTTTAATTTCCATTAATTTATCATTACTTGATTTCATTTATTAGGCACATGCTATTTCCCCTATGTTGTACTTGGTGTCAGTGTTTGTTGGCTTTTTATTATATCACTAATAATTATCGGGTCCCTCGGTTAACCCCCTTTCTTCTCGTTTATTAATTAACGAGGGTCTCGAATCCGGCAACATTGATGCCTTCAGGTAGCATATGTGGGTTGATTGACCAGTTGCGTTCACCCGAAAAAGATCACGTTCCCGTGACGCCTGCGGCAAAAAAGACGTTCCACGTCCGCCGCCAAGGTCTCTGAGTGGGGGCGCTGGCTAACACTCCCAGGGTTCTACAAGTACACATAAATACCCAACGCCGCCGCGGTAGCTCAATTGGTAGAGCATCGCACGCGACATGCGAAGGTTGTGGGTTCGGTTCCCTCCTGCGGCAAGTTGTTTCTTCATCCACTTTAATTTCCATTAATTTATCATTACTTGATTTCATGTATTAAGCACATGCAATTTCCCCTATGTTGTACTTGGTCTCAGTGTTTGTTGGCTTCTCATTATATCACTATATATATATATATATATATATATATATATATATATATATACGGCCTTTTGGCATTGGCCGCATCAGTGTTGGACTCGCGCTCACGCTTCCTTTTAAACTAGAATATGCGTCAGTTGTTTGGAACCCTTCCTATAAGAATCATGTTCAAGAAATTGAGATGATTCAAAGCGGCACTGTACGTTTGATTTTTGCCAAGTTTAAATCTGCAGATTGACCTACCAAGTAAATGGTGGAAAATGACATCCGTGTGCTTGAAAACCGCCGCAGAACTGCGGGTCCAAAATTTGCGCATTACGTCTGTAATAAGAAGCAAAATACACCTGCCCAGACTGACATACAGCCGTTCGTACAACGTGTATCCACGCATAATCATGTGCATAGTCCGCGCCCTTGCACTTCTCGGTCAAACGGGTATTCAAATATTCTTTTGTACCTAGAACAATGCTTCAGTAGCATAATTGGCCATCGGATGTCGTTTCTGCTGATGACTTCGAAAAACCTTTGCTCGGTACACCTGAACTTTAACTAAGCCACAGCTTTCCTTTTTTGTATAATCTGCAGAGTCTCTTGTTTGGACTGTCATTGTTAAATATGGCTGTATTATCGAAGATGGACATATATATATATATATATATATATATATATATATATATATATATATATCGCCCAAAGAACGAATCGCCCAAAGAACGCCACAGTGACAGCTCCGTCAGCTGAACAGTCGCCTTCAGCACAGGACGCTACTGGTTCCTCCCCGAAAGGTCCCCGCTACGAGTTTCGCAGAGCCCACACGCAAACCGTGGATGATGCACCGGCAAATTGACTAGAGGCTGTGTCTTCCGGTAACAACATTTCTTACCTCTGTTCGCATGAATTTCTAAAGCTAAGGAAGGTTACAGAAAAAAGAATTCGCAATGCTCTACATGTAGATACGCTAAATACCTACCTAGCTGCGGCTCTTGCACCAAAGGGTCTCCGTATTGTTGTAAAACCCGCTCTGTCGGACATGTCTGAGCACAATATAGCTAGATGGGATAACATACTAACAAATGCTTCACTGCAACTCACCCGTGTCGTGTTAGATCACTATCGTTCTTCCAGTAAGAAATTCATGAACCAAGAAAGTCAAATTGCTGCGAGCTTGAACTTGTCCTCTAGCCAATCCACCGCGTTAGAGGCATTCGCAACCAAAAAACGGAATGAAATCTACGCATTGAAAGCCAAGAAACTGTCCCGTGACGGTGTTGTGTGCCCTTCTGGAAGCCAGAACAAAGTATTCAACTCTGCCCCTTTTCAAACCAAACCTCTAGAAGTACACTCCGGCACTTCTTCGTCATCCTCTGTTAGTAGGTTTGCCCATCAGGAGCTAAATAATATTGTTAATATTTCGGACGTTCAGCTAACAACTGAGGAGTGCAGTGTTCTACGTCGTGGTCTTAATTTTTGTCCAGCAACGGGTGGACATAATGAATTTCAACTACTGAAAGATTTGGATAATTTCGCCCGTAACTTACGCTTGCGCGAATACTTCCATGACCGCTCCAATTCAAGCGATTCGAAACAGGCGTTACCCTCTGGCAAGCACTGGGTCCCTCCCACACAGCGCGATAGATTTTTGGACATGTATATCAAAGCAGTACAACGAGGCGTTCTGCAATTGTATCAAAAACAAGCACCCTTCCGCCGTAATTTGTCCGCCAGCGAAATGAAAGCACTAGATACCCTTTCCTCTCGCAAAGACATCGTCATTAAGCCTGCTGACAAAGGTGGTGCCGTTGTCATAATGAACAAGTCCGATTACGCCGCAGAGGCCCACAGACAGGTAGCAGACGCGACGTTCTATAAACGCCTTGATCATGACCACACTGAGCAATATAAATCTCTTATCAAAAGCACAGTGCTAGATCTCGTCAAGAAGAAAAAGGTGCCTGACAATGCGGTTCATTCTCTAATTCCACTAAGTCCTGTTGCTGGTCGTTTCTACCTTTTACCTAAGATACATAAGATAAACAACCCAGGTCGTCCCATCATTTCTGGTATAGGTACAGTCACAGAAAATTTGTCCAGCTACGTGGATTCCCTGATTAGTAATATCGCAGCTACGTTTTCCTCTTATGTAAGAGACACTACCCACTTCCTGTCGGATATAATCGATCTCATTATTCCTCAAGGTTCTCTTTTGGTCACACTTGATGTAGCATCTTTGTATACTAACATTCCACATTCTGATGGCATCATGGCAGTCGTCAATTGCTACGAATGTGTATCACCCGAGAAACTCATCGACAGCGACACATTGGCAAGTTTGCTAGCCCTTATTTTGGAACTAAATAACTTCGAATTTGAAGGACAACACTATGTGCAAATTAGTGGGACGTCTATGGGTACGCGAATTGGCCCGAACTACGCCAATATATTTATGGGTCAGCTAGAAGATAAATTTTTGCTAACCAGGACCTTAAAACCTTTTTACTACAAACGTTACATTGACGATGTTTTTCTGATTTGGCCTCATGGGGAACAGGAACTGCTTTCTTTCATATCTGACTTTAACAATGCCCATCCATCTATATCATTTTCTCACACGTATTCTGCATCTACTATTAACTTCCTTGACGTCAGCGTTTCAGTGCTAAATGATAAACTATCTACTGCCTTATACAAAAAGCCGACAGATAGATGTCAATATTTACACTTCGATAGCAGTCACGTTAAACTTTGCAAGACCAGCATTCCTTATAGCCAAGCCTTACGTTTTAAAAGAATTTGTTCTGAGCAATCAGAGTTTCAAAAGAATTGTGGTACCCTAAAAAACGCTTTAGCCAAACAAAATTACCCACCACAAAATTATTGACGATGCAATAAAACGCGCAGACGTGCATGACCGAAGGACGCTTCTTTGCATTAAGAACAAACCGACTCCCTCACCCCAGGCAAATCTTGTCCTAACCCACACTGCGTCAGTCTCAAATGTTTCGCATGTATTAAAGAAACACCACAATATTCTAATGCAAAGTGAACGCCTCAAAAACATATTCTCTGATCCGCCTAAAGCCGTATACCGTAAAGCTAGAAATATTCGAGATATACTAGCATCATCATCTAAGACTGACTGCCCTGATGCCATCGGATGCTATCCTTGTCGAAAACCGCGATGTAAAGTATGTCCCTACATGGCCACATCGCAACAGGTTACTAGTACGTCTTCAAACTTTTGTTTAAAAATCAAAGGCGATTTCGATTGTGACACAAAAAACGTAATATATATGCTTGAATGTACGCTCTGCAAAAAAAGGTACATCGGACAAACAGAAGGGCCTTTCAGATTCCGCTTTAATAATCATAAATCCCACGCTAACACGTTGCCCAACCTGCCCATCTCAAAGCACGTACATCTTCCTGACCACTCATTTGATAAACTGAAAGTCACGTTGCTTGAATCTGGATTTCGCTCAAATTATGATAGAGAAGCCCGGGAATCCTTCCTTATCTATAAGTTTGATACTGTCGCATGTGGTATGAATGAATGTGTAGGAAAATTGAGTTGCCTGTCTTTGTAGCCCGTCACTTGTCCCTTCTTCTACTAGTACGTCGCTATTCCCCTTTTTCTGTGTCTGTGTTTGCTTGATAACATAGCACATATTGAGCGCATATCGACGTTTTGTTGTCACGTGGCGATTGGTTCTTACAATTCATTTCGGTACGTTTTTATACTTTGTATCTTAGATTATATGTTTGCAATCGCCATCGGTCTATACACGTGTCAGCTATCCTTTGAACGATTCGGATGTATTTTGTTCGCCCATTTTATTCGTTTTTCATGTTGACGTATCTTCATTTGGTTGATAAGCGCATGTATATTAACTGTACTGACACCATGCAATGCATTCTGACGAAGGCCGGACCCCGGCCGAAACGTCAATAAAACGCTTTATACGCGCGTCTACTTCACTGTGAATATTTACCCCGACCCAGAACTGCTTTTTTTCTGGTGTATATATATATATATATATATATATATATATATATATATATATATATATATATATATATATATATATATATATATATATATATTATAAAGGAGGTTTATAAAGTAGGTTTATTTAATCATGTGCGCAGGCTGCTGGAAGCGACGCACGGGCACACTGCGAGGGGCCATTGCAGCAACCGTAGCATAAGTGACTGGTGTAGTCACGACATCCTGCTGGTGAACAGCCGGCAGCGCTTCCGCGACCTCTTCATGGATCACGTTACGGATATGAGACGGCAAAGTGCTGGCAGACTCCTAAGTGACGGCCACCAGAGATAGCTGTCGTGCGACTTCTTCGCGAACGAAATCCTTGATTTGCATTATCAGGGAGGCGCGTTCTGGGCAGGTGGTAAGGCTGCAGAGGGATGCCGCATTAGGCGTGGGATGTCGCCTTGTCAGGGATCGCTGCTACCGCAATTCATCATAGCTCTGGCACAAGCTGATGACGTCGCCAACAGTGCGCGGGTCCTTGGCCAGAAGCATTTGGCACACGTCATCGTCGATTCCCTTCATGACGTGCTTGATCTTTTCCGCTTCCGTCATGGCAACGTTCACGCGCCTGCACAAATCGAGAACGTCTTCTATGTAGCTGGTGCATGTCTCACCCGTGTTCTGTGCGCGTGTACGCAAAAGCTGCTCGGCTCGGAGTTTCCTGACGGCGGGTCGGTCAAATACTTCTGTGATGGACGTCTTGAGCGCCGACCACGTTCGGATATCCCTTTCATGATTTCTGAACCAGAGACTGACCATGCCCGCGAGGTCGAATGAGACGTAAGCCAGCTTGTCCGAGTCGTTCCATTTGTTGTGAACGCTCACCCGTTCGTAGGACCACAGCCACTCTTCAACGTCGTTGTCGTCGGTTCCGCTGAAGATGGGAGGCTACCCCTGGCGAATGGTGCCAGCGCAAGGGACGGGTGGCGATGGAAGAATCTGCTGCTCGTCGTCCGGCATGGCGGAGGGTAGCGTCCGAGCACGGAGTTGCAGGATGGTAGAGTGAAACGTTACCCCGCACCTCCACCAATTATAAAGGAGGTTTATTAGGGTTCGCAGCGGCCGCCGGTTCTACTATGCACCGAGCACAGTCCCCGAGCTCGAGCTTCTGCTGCGCGCTTGATGCTGCCGATGCTGCTGACCCAGCGCGCATGTACGTTATCTTCCTTACAATATATATATATATATATATATATATATATATATATATATATATATATATATATATATATATATATATATAAACGAGAAGAAAGGGGGTTAACCGAGGGACCCGATAATTATTAGTCATATAATGAGAAGCCAACAAACACTGACACCAAGTACAACATAGAGGAAATTGCATGTGCTTAATAAATGAAATAAAGTAATGATAAATAATGGAAATTAAAGTGGATGAAAAAACAACTTGCCGCAGGTGGGAACCGAACCCACAACCTTCGCATTTCGCGTGCGATGCTCTACCAATTGAGCTACCGCGGCGGCGTTTCCCCATCCACTTTCTTGGGTATTTATGTGTACTAGTAGAACCCTGGGAGTGTCAGCCAGCGCCCCCACTCACAAGCCTTGGCGGCAGACGTGGAACGTCTTTTTGCCGCAGGCGTCACGAGAACGTGATCTTTTCGGGTGAAGGCAACTGGTCAATAAACCCACATATGCTACCTGAAGGCATCAATGTTGCCGGATTCGAGACCCTCGTTATGTAATAAACGAGAAGAAAGGGGGTTAACTGAGGGACCCGATAATTATTAGTCATATAATGAGAAGCCAACAAACACTGACACCAAGTACAACCAAGTATGACTATATATAATGTGGGCTCACAGTACGTCTCCGCGCACGGCGTTGCCAAGTGGCCCCCGAGAAGTGGAGCCTCACGACGCGGCACGACGGCGCACGGCGATAGACCCACCGCAGGTTCGAGCACCGAGCCGAAAGACCTGGACGGCTCTGGCTGTACGCATGGGCGCTCTCCCAGGAACACACGGCGTCCAGGACAGTTAAGGCGTTTATTGATCCCCAATGGCCAACATGTGCCAGACTGCACCCAAACACACGGAGTACACTCGGCGCCCGCGGTTCCCGATGGCGAGGAAGGCGGGGTACACGCCGCGTCGAACAATGGTTTACGCGCGCGGGCCGAAATGCGTTCGCAAACGCTACCTAGCGCTTCCCGTCACCGACAATGGTCTGCGACGGTTCGGACACGCAAAATGTGACGCACTGAGCACCTGCGACTACCGCAAGGGCGGAACGCAAAGCCACTCAGAAAGCCACACTTACGCAAGCTGACAAAGCACGTGAACGTCCCCAGGCCGGGGCGTTGGGGGACGCAAATAGCTGGTCGCTCACGTACCTTGCAGCTTGCCTCTCGTGACCGGCGCTCGTCCCTGTCGCAGCACGACTCCGCCGCGCACGGCGATCGTCCCCAGTCGGGGCTTCTTCCCTACGTCACGCCCCACGACCCAATCGCAGGGCCGCGTAGCATGACGTCACGGGACGCGGCCGCGGCGCCCGGGGAAAACGGCGCGCGGTCGAGGGGTAGGCATTTGGGAGAGGTTTTCCTCGCAATGGCGAATAGGTCCGGAGCCTTAGGCACAGCAGCGACTGCGCCCCGTAGACCGAAGGACTCCCACATCCCTCTCCCCTTAAATGTCCCTACCAGCTGAGAAATAAGCCGGCGGCATGTAACACAAAGGAAAAGTCCCCTGTATCAGCCAGCATTAGATATTGCAAGGACGGCTACCCTCCTCCTCACGACGCGGCACGACGGCGCACGGCGATAGACCCACCGCAGGTTCGAGCACCGAGCCGAAAGACCTGGACGGCTCTGGCCGTACGCATGGGCGCTCTCCCAGGAACACACGGCGTCCAGGACAGTTAAGGCGTTTATTGATCCCCAATGGCCAACATGTGCCAGACTGCACCCAAACACACAGAGTACACTCGGCGCCCGCGGTTCACGATGGCGAGGAAGGCGGGGTACACGCCGCGTCGAACAATGGTTTACGCGCGCGGGCCGAAATGCGTTCGCAAACGCTACCTAGCGCTTCCCGTCACCGACAATGGTCTGCGACGGTTCGGACACGCAAAATGTGACGCACTGAGCACCTGCGACTACCGCAAGGGCGGAACGCAAAGCCACTCAGCAAGCCACACTTACGCAAGCTGACAAAGCACGTGAACGTCCCCAGGCCGGGGCGTTGGGGGACGCAAATAGCTGGTCGCTCACGTACCTTGCAGCATGCTTCTCGTGACCGGCGCTCGTCCCTGTCGCAGCACGACTCCGCCGCGCACGGCGATCGTCCCCAGTCGGGGCTTCTTCCCTACGTCACGCCCCACGACCCAATCGCAGGGCCGCGTAGCATGACGTCACGGGACGCGGCCGCGGCGCCCGGGGAAAACGGCGCGCGGTCGAGGGGTAGGCATTTGGGAGAGGTTTTCCTCGCAATGGCGAATAAGTCCGGAGCCTTAGGCACAGCAGCGACTGCGCCCCGGTAGACCGAAGGACTCCCACAATATATATATATATATATATAGTCATATAATGAGAAGCCAACAAACACTGACACCAAGTACAACATAGGGGAAATTGCATGTGCTTAATAAATGAAATAAAGTAATGATAAATTAATGGAAATTAAAGTGGATGAAAAAACAACTTGCCGCAGGTGGGAACCGAACCCACAACCTTCGCATGTCGCGTGCGATGCTCTACCAATTGAGCTACCGCGGCGGCGTTTCCCCATCCACTTTCTTGGGTATTGATGTGTACTAGAAGAACCCTGGGAGTGTTAGCCAGCGCCCCCACTCACAGACCTTGGCGGCGGACGTGGAACGTCTTTTTTTTGCCGCAGGCGTCACGAGAACGTGATCTTTTCGGGTGAAGGCAACTGGTCAATAAACCCACATATGCTACCTGAAGGCATCAATCTTGCCGGATTCGAGACCCTCGTTAAGAAATAAACGAGATGAAAGGGGGTTAACCGAGGGACCCGATATTTATTAGTCATATAATGAGAAGCCAACAAACACTGACACCAAGTACAACATAGGGGAAATTGCATGTGCTTAATAAATGAAATAAAGTAATGATAAATTAATGGAAATTAAAGTGGATGCAAAAACAACTTGCCGCAGGTGGGAACCGAACCCACAACCTTCGCATGTCGCGTGCGATGCTCTACCAATTGAGCTACCGCGGCGGCGTTTCCCCATCCACTTTCTTGGGTATTTATGTGTACTAGTAGAACCCTGGGAGTGTTAGCCAGCGCCCCCACTCACAGACCTTGGCGGCGGACGTGGAACGTCTTTTTTGCCGCAGGCGTCACGAGAACGTGATCTTTTCGGGTGAAGGCAACTGGTCAATAAACCCACATATGCTACCTGAAGGCATCAATGTTGCCGGATTCGAGACCCTCGTTAAGAAATAAACGAGAAGAAAGGGGGTTAACCGAGGGACCCGATATTTATTAGTCATATAATGAGAAGCCAACAAACACCGACACCAAGTACAACATAGGGGAAATTGCATGTGCTTAATAAATGAAATAAAGTAATGATAAATTATTGGAAATTAAAGTGGATGAAAAAACAACTTGCCGCAGGTGGGAACCGAACCCACAACCTTCGCATGTCGCGTGCGATGCTCTACCAATTGAGCT
The DNA here is from genome assembly GCF_038994185.2 of Dermacentor albipictus. Lineage (NCBI taxonomy): Eukaryota > Metazoa > Arthropoda > Arachnida > Ixodida > Ixodidae > Dermacentor > Dermacentor albipictus. The sequence continues at coordinate 127,887,013 of NC_091829.1, forward strand.
ACCGCGGCGGCGTTTCCCCATCCACTTTCTTGGGTATTTATGTGTACTAGTAGAACCCTGGGAGTGTTAGCCAGCGCCCCCACTCACAGACCTTGGCGGCGGACGTGGAACGTCTTTTTTGCCGCAGGCGTCACGAGAACGTGATCTTTTCGGGTGAAGGCAACTGGTCAATAAACCCACATATGCTACCTGAAGGCATCAATGTTGCCGGATTCGAGACCCTCGTTAAGAAATAAACGAGAAGAAAGGGGGTTAACCGAGGGACCCGATATTTATTAGTCATATAATGAGAAGCCAACAAACACCGACACCAAGTACAACATAGGGGAAATTGCATGTGCTTAATAAATGAAATAAAGTAATGATAAATTATTGGAAATTAAAGTGGATGAAAAAACAACTTGCCGCAGGTGGGAACCGAACCCACAACCTTCGCATGTCGCGTGCGATGCGATGCGAAGGTTGTGGGTTCGGTTCCCACCTGCGGCAAGTTGTTTTTTCATCCACTTTAATTTCCATTAATTTATCATTACTTTATTTCATTTATTAAGCACATGCAATTTCCCCTATGTTGTACTTGGTGTCAGTGTTTGTTGGCTTCTCATTATATGACTAATAAATATCGGGTCCCACGGTTAACCCCCTTTCTTCTCGTTTATTTCTTAACGAGGGTCTCGAATCCGGCAACATTGATGCCTTCAGGTAGCATATGTGGGTTTATTGACCAGTTGCCTTCACCCGAAAAGATCACGTTCTCGTGACGCCTGCGGCAAAAAAGACGTTCCACGTCCGCCGCCAAGGCCTGTGAGTGGGGGCGCTGGCTAACACTCCCAGGGTTCTACTAGTACACATAAATACCCAAGAAAGTGGATGGGGAAACGCCGCCGCGGTAGCTCAATTGGTAGAGCATCGCACGCGATATGCGAAGGTTGTGGGTTCGGTTCCCACCTGCGGTAAGTTGTTTTTTCATCCACTTTAATGTCCGTTAATTTATCATTACTTTATTTCATTTATTAAGCACATGCAATTTCCCCTATGTTGTACTTGGTGTCAGTGTTTGTTGGCTTCTCATTATATGACTAATAAATATCGGGTCCCTCGGTTAACCCCCTTTCTTCCCGTTTATATATATATATATATATATATATATATATATATATATATATTTATATATATATTGTAATGACGATGGACACAAGAAAAAGGCCAGCCGGATCGCCAGTGCTTAGCACGAGGGTAAGCCGTTCGTCACCTGCCTTCTCGGTTACGAACAGACGCTATCATCTGAACTGTTCAGTACACACCATAAGAATTGGTGGAAGGTGTGGGGCATTCAAGCACATCTACACCCTGGAACTGCGGTCTCGGACTCTGCCTCCTGTCATGCCTGACTCTCCCAGCCGACGTTGCCGCCACCCTCCGTTGTCTGCTCTGGCGCTTTCCTGCAACACCATCCAACGGTTTTCAGCGGTACGGATGGAAGGACGTCAATGACTGGTTGTCTACATACGAACGGGCGAGCTTGCACAATCGATGGGGCGATACTGCCAAGTTAAATGCCGTCATCTTCTACCTTGAGGGAGTGGCTAACCTGTGGTTTTAATATCACGAAGCCTACTTTCAGTACTGGTGCGCGTTCAAGACCAGTTTCGCTACAGTTTTCGGTCACCCCGTCGTCCACAAGTTGCACGTCGAGCATCGGTTACGAGAGCGAGCGCAACAACCCGGTGAAACATTCACCAGCTATATCGAAGAGGTTCTCGACCTATGCAAACGTGTGGATGGTTCTATGCCCGAAAATGATAAATTAAAGCACATTTTGAAGGGCATCGCTGATGACATTTTCTAAATGTTGATCGCCAAGAGTCCGCGCACCGTAGCGGAGCTCATAAACTTGTGCCAAAGCTACGACGAGTTGAGGGGGCAGCGCGAGTTGACCAGGTGCCCCTCAGTGGCAGACGAGGCCCTCTCTTCCACGACGGCCTTCTCCGATCGCTCCCCCTGCTCACACAAATCCAAGCTTTCGTGCGGGAGGAAGTTGCCTGTCAGCTTTCTCTACTACCCTTCGCTGAGCTACCCCAACAGCAGCCGCTGCCGCAACAGCCCCCTACACCACTCGCCCCTACGCTCAGGCGGCTTATTGAAGACCAAGTTGCTTGGACTCTACCAATGCAGCATCAGTGGTACCCTGTCGCCGCGCCACTTAATTACGCATCCGTTGGCGCGCAGCCTCCTAGTCAACCACTCGTTGCGCTACGTCCTCGGCCAATACCACCTATTCATCATCCCGTTTATCGACCTGCTCCTGCTTTTGCTAATCCTTGGCGCACGCAAGACAACAGGCCCACATGTTATGCCTGCGGTATTCCCGGCCATGTTGCACGACTCTGCCGCCGCCGCATGCTGCACTCTGATGGGTTTGTGCAGTCGCCTCCTTACGCTGACGTGGTGCCTTTCCACCACACTTATTTTAGTCGGCAGTCGAACAGGCCACCACCCGAGCGCCCGCTCCCTACACGTCGTTCACCTTCCCCGCGTCGCCACTCGTCGTCCATGCGTCGGTGCCCTTCACCCACCCTAGAGGAAAACTAAGCGCCGCAGTTCAGGAGGCAAGAACTGCGTCGCCATGGATCTGTACGAGCCTCCATTGTCGCCTTCAAACGCTGTTGACTTTACTGTTGACGGCGTCCCTACCGTTGCGCTAATTGACACTCAAGCAGCCGTGTCTGCCCTAAACGAACGCCGCTCTCGCGCTTCACGAAAGGTTACGATGCCACATTCTAGGTTTTCTCTTCGCACAGCAAGCGCCCAGCCTGTTCAGCCTTCAGTAGTAGCATGCCCAGCTAGAGTTGTTACTCAGGGCATTCTCTATATTGTGGAGTTTGTGGTTCTGCAGTCCTGTTATAACGACGTGATACTTGGGTGGGACTTTCTTTCGCGAAATAACGCCGTCATCAATTGTGCAGGTGCTGAAGTCGAATTATCGCCTCTGTGTGATGTGCCCCTGGTCAGCGCCACTTCCCTTCCCGCTAAGCCAATTCTTCAGGAAGACATCGCCATACCACCGTACTCGCCTGCCGTTGCTCCCGTTTTCTATGGCGCTGTCTCTGAAGGCGCTGTCCTATTAACTCCTTCGGAACTCTTCATAACCCGCAAAGACGTTCCCCTCCCTTTCGCCACGCTTGACATTTCAGCAGGTTTCAGCGCCATCGTTGTCCGCAATTCGCTTCCTACAGCCCTGACGGCTCTTTCCGGCGAAGCACTTGGCCATGTTCAGCCTCTTGATGACATGTTTATAACCGACGTGCCGGACGCTTCGTATGCAAAGCTCACTGACTTCTATGCACTTTCCACTTCTGATCCGCCATCACCTAATTTATTCACACCTTTCATTGTCGATGGCCTTACTTCCGAGCAGCGCTTCCAGCTTGTTCACCTGTTTGGCGAGTTCTGCTTTTCTTTTGATGTCGCTCAGCCTACTCTTGGTCGCACGTCCACCATCAGCCACCACATCGACACTGGCTCCTACGCACCATTGCGGCTGCGCGCGTACCGCGTATCTGGCGTCAGGTGATCAGTGAGCACGTGGATGACATGCTTCGGCGCGTCGTAATTCGACCTTCCTATAGCCCGAGGGCATCCACAGTGGTTCTCGTCACAAAACAATGATTCCATTCGGTTCTGCGTCGATTATCGCCGTCTCATAAGATGAAGCGAAAAGACGTCTAACCTCTACCGCGCATTGACGAGGCTCTGGACAGGTTGCAAGGCACTGAATTTTTCTCTTCGTTGGATTTACGCTCGGGCTACTGGCAGGTCCCGATGTCCGCAGTTCATCACCCTAAAACAGCAATAATTACTCCAGATGGTTTATACGAACTTAATTTGATGCCATTTGGCCTAAGCAATGCGCCTGCTACGTTTGAACGAATGATGGGCAATATCTTGCTCGGCCTAAAATGGAGCACGTGTTTGTGCTACCTCGACGACATCCTTGTGTTCGCCCTGATTTCAGCACGCATCTTCTTCGCCTTAGTCAGGTGTTGACGTCCTTTACCAACGCAGGCCTGCAACTGAACCTGAAAAAGTGCCAGTTCGCCACGCGCAAGCTCATGATTCTAGGTCACGTCGTATTACAACACGGCATTTGCCCCGACCCATGAAAACTTCGCACGGTCGCAGAGTTTCTGAAACCTAAGACGATCAAAGAACTTCGCGCCTTCACCGGCCTCTGTTCTTACTTCAGACGCTTTGTACGCAATTTTGCCTCGATTATGTCAGCTCTGACACAACTCTTAAGTGGCGCCAACGACCTGTCATCCCGGTCTCCTGCATGCGACACCGCGTTCGTGACCTTACGCCATCATCTGACGTCTCCGCCTATACTGCGACACTACGACCCCACCGCCCCGACTGAAGTGCATACCGATGCCAGTGGCATCGGCCTTGGTGATGTCCTTGCGCAACGCAAGCCTGTCTACTCCGAGTACGTCGTTGCTTACGCCAGTCATGCGCTGACGGAAGCGGAACGCAATTATAGCGTCACAGAAAAAGAATGCCTGGCCATCGTTTGGGCACCCGGGAAGTTTTGCCCTTATTTATTCGGCAGGTCACTCAATGTGGTTACTGACCATCACACTCTTTGTTGGTTATCCTCTTTACAAGACCCATCTGGACGCCTTGCCTATTGGGCTCTGCGCATTCAATAATACGACATACACGTCATATACCGCTCAGATCGCAAGCACACTGACGCTGACGCTCGGTCCCGCTCTCCGCTGCCAGCCGACACGGCCTCCGTCTCCGCCATTAAGGCGGTATCCTCGGTCGACATCGATACCTTCGCATCGAAACAGTGCAAGGATTCTAGGGTGGCCTGTCTTTTGGATCTCCTTTCTGGCTCTCCTGCATATCCCATCTCCCGCTCCTCGCGTCACCAGGCTGTCTACTTTGCTGTCCGGGATAACCTCTTTTATCGACGCAACTACCAGCGGGATGGTAGCAAGTGGCTCCTGGTTATCCCTTGGACTTTACGTTCCGACATGTGCGCGTCTTTACATACTGACCCACAATGTGCACACGCAGGCGTTTTGAAGACGTATGAGCGCCTGCGGCAACGTTATTACTGGCGAGGAATGTTTGCTTTTGTCCAAACGTTTGGCCGCTCATGTCCGCAATGCCAATGCCGCAAATCTCCGCCTCATCCGGCGCACGGTTTATTACAGCCACTTTCGTGCCCTGCTCGTGCCCTCGAGCCTGTGGGAATTGACCAGTATGGGCCGCTACCGCTAACGCCACTGGAAAACTGTGGATTATTGTTGCAGTTAATCACCTTACAAGCAATGCTGAAACCGCTGCTCTACCTGCAGCGACCACCAGTGACGTTGCATTCTTTCTGCTCCATCGCTGCATTCTTCGTCATGGCCCACCTCGGGAGCTGCTGAGTGATAGAGGCCGTGTGTTTCTGTCGCAGGTGGTTGAAGCTCTGCTTGCTCAATTCCGCATAGTTCACCGGACCACTACGGCGCACCATCCTCAAACTAACGGCCTTAGTAGCGTTTAAATCGCACTCTTGGTGATATTCTTGCCATGTAGGTTTCATTGGAGCATACAAATTGGAACGTCATCCTCCCATTTGTCACGTATGCATATAATACGGCTACACAAAGTACCACAGGATATTCTCCATACTTTCTTCTCTACGGCCGCGATCCTTCCCATACCATCGATACGGTTTTGCCTTATGCACCAGACATGTCAGAGTGTGCTCCCGTTTGAGCCGTCGCCCGATATGCCGAGGAATACCGTCAGTTAGCCCGAAAGTTCACCTCCGTCGACCAACAACGACAAAAAGCCAATCGTGATGGTGACGCTACGTATCCTAACTTCGCTTCCAGCGCACTTGTCTTGTTGTCCATGCCTTCTGTCACGCCTGGGCTTTCGAAAAAACTCTCGCAGTATGGTGAACCATACCACATCGTCGAACGCACCTCTCCGGTCAACCATGTCATAGAGCCGCTTACACCGACATCTGACAAGCGCCGCCATGGACGAGATGTTGTTCACGTTCACCGCCTGGAACAATTCTACGACCCGCTCGTCTCCACGTCGTAAGTCACCAGGATGGCTCCGCTTTTGCACCGGGGGTAATAGTAATGAAGACGAAGAGCACAAGGACAAGGCCAGCCAGATCGTCTGTTCCATGCCTGCAGTGCAACCAGTGGGCCAGCCGGATCGCCAGTGCTTAGAACGAGTGTGAGCCGTTCGGGCAACCAGCTGTTCCTGCTCTGCGTCACGTGCCTTCTCGGTTAGGAAGAGACGCTACCATCTGAACTGTTCAGTACACCCCATTACAATATATATATATTTGGAATACTGCCAGTGAGACCTGAGCAGGTGGGCTCTACATTTGCTAGGTTTTGACAGCTATAGTATAATTGTTCACATCATCTCTGCACAGACAAATATTACCAAAAGAATTCTACAGTAATAAAAGGTGAAAAACAACAAATTAGTAAAAACAAGTTTCAAAAAGCACATACCGGTTTAAGTGGAAAATATGATAGAGCCGATAGCATGACCACATCAGTTGTGTTTAAAAGGCGTCGCCTAGGTGAGTCCGAAAAATTCGAAATGAGTGAGTGTTAGTAATGGCTGCGTCCTGGCAGTTCCACTCTCGTCTTACTAGCGGAAAGAAAGAGAAAGAAAGGTGGCACTGTGATATTAATACTCAGTGTGTACGCGTGCTGGTTCCTAAATGCACGTTTGGATGTCCGTGAAACTTACTTTGATGACTCGATCTTAAGTGCGTTATGAAGTAGCTGACAGGAATTTCAGTCGCGCGCGCTTTGCCTTTGTTGACAGTGTTTCAAACCCGGATATTGCTGCTAGTTTGGTTGGAGAGCCAGCTTGTTTAAACTTATTGTGTATGGACTTGAGTGCTTTATGCTGTATTTTGTTGAAGTAGTTACAGGTTAGTTACAGATTGAGGAAACCAAACTATGTTAGTATTTTGTAGTACAGGTGTAATGAACGCTTTATAAGCCACAAGTCTAGTTTGTGCTAGGGGAAGGTGAAGACACCTTTTAAGAAAAAAAAACAATTTCCACAATGCAGTTGAAGTGATGTTATCGATGTGTTCGCCCCATCTAAGGCCATTTGTTAAATAATATAACACCTAGGTATTTGTGTTTGCTAACCAACGCCAGTGGTATCCCATTGATTGTGTACACAAACATCGATAGTCATTTTATTCTGGTTACTGAAGTTCAAATGTTTGTATGCTGAGAACTCTGTTTTTTTAAGATAGGTAGGAGATTCAATAAAATAGGAAGAACCACAGGGTGGCGCCACCCGCCACCCCGTTTCAAAACGAATGCTCATAGCATTAATCCACCCATCCATCACTGGCACAATCTGCCACCCAGCAGATTGTGCATGAGAACATGAGAAAGAATCCTTTGGCAAAACAATTTCACGTGCAATGCCGTTGTGTTTGACTTATACACGGCACTATTGTGTGACGTGGCCCCATTCCCCCCTATTATCCGGCCTCCTACCAACTGCTTAGGTCAGCACTCTTTTTGCCCTTTATCTAATTAGAAAAGTTATAGTTGGTTAGATATTTCGGTAAGTCAGTTAGGTATTAGGTTTTAGTTAGTTAAGTTAGTAAGTTGATTCTAATGCCTTTGTTACTATGGTTAGGTATCTTATTAGTTTACTTACTGAAACTTCTTTTTAAATTCGTTCGATAATATTCATTCGATAACTTAGGTAATTTGTCGGTTAACATTGTTCGAACTATTAGTTTGGTAAGCTTAGGTAATTATTACCTTTAGCATGCTTAGGTAAGTTTAGGTAGATGTACTTCTAGCTTGCTAGTTATCTTCGTAATTGGTTCGGCTAGTTGCATTAGCTATTTACCTAGGTTAATTAGTTATCTACTTATTATTAGGCAATCAGTTTATTTGTTCAGCGTTGTTACAGTAGTTAGTACGTTAGGTATTGGTGAGTTTATTCAGTAAAGTAGCCATTTGAGCTAGCTCATTATTATGTCATTAGTTCAGTTATTGAGTAAGTTTGGTTGACTATTGGATTAACTAGTAAGTTAGGTTAGTTTAGTTTGTTGTTTGTATAATTATTTTAAAATTACATATTTGTTTGGTTAGCTAACTAGGCTTTATGAGCTAGTTAATTAGCTTAGTTGGGCCAGTTATTTATTTCTAGTTATACTTGGTTACATAGGTTAGTTATGTTAGCTATCAGCACCTGTAGTATATAGTTAGTAGTTCAGAGTTGTTGGTTGAAGTAGTTACTAGTTGATTAGCATTGTTAATAAGGTGAGTTATTAGTTGGTTAATTAGTAAATAAGTTCAGTCAGCTCTGTTAGATTAGTTATTCTTGAGTTACGTTCGGTATTACTGAATGCAGTGAGGTATTAATTGTCGCTATCACGAAGCGTGATGTCACTCAGCAGAGCGAGATGCGCAGTGAACAAACTGAAACACAAGCGGCTAAAAGCAAAAAAGAAGTGAAGCGTGCAGACAGGGCACAAGAATAGAGAAGTGGACAACACAAGAGTTGAGAAGTGGAAAACACGAACGCCGGAGTTGAGGCGTGCAGACAGGACACAAGAGTAGAGAAGTGGACAACACGAACGCTGGAGGTGAGACGTGCAGACAGGACACAAGAGTGTTGTCCACTTCTCTACTCTTATGTCCTGTCTGCACGCCACATCTCTTTTTTGCATAATGAATCCTTACCAACTAGCTCAGCTTTCTGTCGTTCTAGGTTAAAAGCAGTAGCGAAGCCCTCTTACTCAAGATTACGTAAAAGAGCGACACATAATAGCTCTGTAGCCAGTTTCTAACGATAAAGTAGTCCTAAGTGTGCCTCTTCAATTGTGCATTAGGCAGCTGTTCCAATTGTAGGTGAGCCTGGAAGTGAAAGGTATTGTAGTTGTTTCGAAGTTGTTCGCGTTTAAAATTTTGAACTCGGCACAGAGAGCCTGCGTCGATGTCCACGTTTTGTCAACAATAGTCACAGGCCGAGAATTGCAGTCCGCCTTTGCAAAAGAGCGGGCGTACTTACGCACAGGACGATCGTGACGTCTGTCGGGCTACGATGCCCTTCTACTTGCGCCAGCGCCCACTGTGAGCGCTACCTGAAGCTCTCCCAGAGCGTTACAAGGAAGTTTTGTCTCCAGCTGAAATGCATCGAAGGACCACGATAATACTTTAGCATTTCTTTGCACCCGTTTTACCCCTTCTGCGCATGGCAGCCTTTAGCGGGATAATGAGACGGACCAAGCTGTTAAAGTAAGCTTTTTATGTCTTTAATAAGAGTATGTCAGACGACCATACCTTGTGCTCTTGGTTCTCAAGGGCATATTGCGCAGAGCCATGAGCTCAGTAAAAGTGCAGGTAAGGTAGTTAACTGATTCTTTGGCAGACATGCGACAGTGCCTGCAGAGGGCAAATGAATAGCTCAGAACGTAGCGGCCACAACGACAGCGTTTCGTTTGCTCATCCTTTTCGGCTGCACGTCTTCATCCCATAGCCTAGCCATATTCTTCCGTTGACGCTCTTGTACAGGAGCACTCGTAGCACTGAAAGAAAGCGCCGTGTACATCATTACCTTGAACTGTACAGCACACAGAAGCAAACGCAGGCACTTACACAACTATCAGATTGTGTAACACGCATCCGTACATGGCCGGGAGCGAAGTGCATTATGCTGACGGTCGAGTGCCCAAGTGCCATGACGATGATGATGATAGCTGTCCATAGCAGGAAATTCCACGTAGTTCTGTAACCCTTGAGGGCCGCAATCCAGCGCCCTGGGTGCGCCAGTTCCTCTTCTCTCCAGCCACGATGCACCTGCGCACGTCCTCTCTCCTGACGTTCAGTGCCTCCTACCCTTCCACGTTCGTCAGCTTCCTCTCCTATTTATTGTTCTCCCCTCTTTTGCCGTACACACGCCAAACGAGAGGTTTTCATTCCCGTGAGTACTCCAATGCTAACGCAACAAAATTACAGTAAGGAGCCCGATCGAAATGCTTTCCGGTTTCTCAAGGTTCTCATCATTCCTGTAAGCTGGAAGAGTAACATTTAACAGAATAATCAATTGGGCTGGTTATTGCAGTTCATTGTTGTTGAAGTATGTATGGCAGGCACTCACAGTGACAAGATGCACCCAAGCTTCCTGTCAGCCGGGTCTTCGTTCGCAGTCACCGTTAATCTTGTCCTCGTTAGTATATGACGTACATAGCGCAAAAACAACGAACAGAAGAGTGTCGGCGTCGAATGGCGCCACTATTCTGGTTAACACAACGCATCTTACTCGTTGACTGCCGTTGCATCTGCAACGAGTCTCCGTGAATATCGTTGTTGGTGGAGCACACACAGATGGTTCACTCGCGCTAAGATTAGAGAAGCCTAAAAAATTAGCTGTATGTTCGCAGACCAACAAAGACCTACATTGTAGCATCAACAATGCTGATAGGGCTAGTTGAATTGAGTTCATGGTTATGGATGGATGGATGGATGAAAAACTTTATTAGAGTCCTTTAGGATGCAACCTAGCGCGCAGCGGGCCGCTCCCACGTCGGGACAGAGAGGCCTAGCCTCTCCGCTGCGTCGCGGGCCCGTTGGACAGCCCATAACTGTTCTTCGAGGTTGGGGCTGTGTAGGACAGCATCCCAGCGTAAAGAAGTGTTATGAAAAAAAAATTACAGCAATTTTGAGCTACTACTAAAGCGTAAGTATTGTTTGGTCCAGCTGTGACTTGTTTTTGGTTTAGCGTTCCTCACTTGTCCTTCCTAGCTTATGCATGTCTACCCACTGCCTTTCCGGTGGCAAAGAATGCTTAGGCTTTAGTAGAAAAGTGTCAGATTTTCTCCCTGCATCCGAGCCCTTAAATTCTACCAATTCAGCCGGAACACTCAGTACGAGCGCGTCTTGATGCGTGGTCTCGAAAGGGAACACCAGCTGCCGAAGTAGCACGTGAAGCAGTGTGTGAGGGAAGAGCGCATCTCCGCGGTGCCATGTCATCCTCTCTGTCGCTCTCGCAAGCCTGTGTTAAGCGCGCGTTCCTTGTCCACAGAAGCTCTGCCTACTTTCCGACTGCGCTTCAGTAAAGCCCCATGAAAACGCACCAAGCGTCCTAATGTGTTTGCTTGCCAGCAAAGTGTTCATAACAATTCGTTCAACTGAACATTAGGCCACCTCGAAATCGCAAGTAGGGCCACAGCCAAATTTAAAGTTGACTCACCCTCAAATTTAAGTTGGACCATCTCCAAATTTTTTTCAAGTTCGCCCAACGCCAAATTTCAAGTTCGCCTATCCCCAATTTCATGTTGGCGCAACCCCAAATTTCAAGTTGGCCTAACACCAAATTTTCGTGCCACTGCTCGCGCGTTCATCGTCGTCTTCTTCCACAGCAGGCAGGCTCTATCTTGAAAGTGATCGCTTTACGCCAAGGAGGAGCGGACGGACAGTTCTCTCTTTGGGAAAGAAATGGTAACGCATTTAAAACTACATGACTGCTCCTGTCGTGCACCTCTTTCATCGTCCCCTGTCATGGCGATGCGTTTTCTTCGTTTCCATCGAGATTGTAACATGCCACAGATCCTTCGCAGAGTATAGAGCAGAGTAGACAAGCTCATCGACCTAACGAAACCTGCATAATTTTCTGCGTGTCAAGTCAACTATTTTGGCTTGGAGATCCAAGTCATTTTATGCAGACTACATGCGCTGAAACTATTTCGACGCAAAATGTCAAGAAGGTGCTACAAAAATTGTTGCACCAAGTGTTCCGTGTAGTCATCAGGACCACGAGGATACCTGCCTTTAAGGTAGGGGACCATTTTTTGGGACTTTAGGACGATTGTGTGCCCACCCAAGGCGAGTCGTCGCTAAGCCTTGGCTTGCTCGCCGACCGCTTGGCCTAGCCGCCGCGGCTGACGGGCGGTCGCTGCTGCAACATTATTCCGAACTCTACCTGCATCATGGCCACTCCCATGAGTGTTGAAATAGAGGGGGAGCATATTGACACGTGTACTTATCTTTATCGGGCGGCCAAGTTTCGCCCCCTAACAAATGTTGTCGCACAGCGCGGGACGCGCCTACATGTATCCGAAGTTTCTGGAAATATATCGATGCTTCTATCCGCAGTGTGTTGTCGCCGAACCTTGTGTTATCTGATTTATTCGCCTGTCGCGAATGGTGTAGAACTTTGTAGAAGGCACGCGGGTCCGAACGATTAGTCTCGAACATTCGACGACTGCTCTATAAAAGCCGACGCGCTTGACCCGCTGATCAGATTTTCGACGATCGCCGACCGTGTTCGCCGCTATCGTTGTGCTATAAGTGTAGCCTGTTTTGTGGGCACAGGTTCGCCCAATAAAAGTTAGTTTTGTCTATCACAGTATTGCTACTGTGTTCTTAACGTCACCGCCACGTGACATCTGGTGGAGGTGCTTTTGGTCCATGTACCGGACGCCCGCGACAAGCCGTGATCCAAGCCCGGAACGCAAAGACAACACCAACGCAGTGCCGGACCATCGAGCAAGCCGCCGTCATCAACAACTGCCCCCGGAGCACGGACTTTTGCCTGAGACCACCAGGAAGATAGCCACCAAGTCCACCCCAATGGCAGCCCCAGCATCCCCCGTCGTGCTGCAGCAGGCCAGGGAGCCTCCGACGTTCCGTGGTTCAACGTTCGAGGACCCGGAAAGCTGGCTTGAGACGTACGAGAGAGTCGCTAAGTTTAACAACTGGTACAGCGACGACAAACTGCGTTATGTCTTCTTCGCATTGGAAGACGCGGCCAGGACGTGGTTCGAGAACCGAGAAGCCACCCTAACGACCTGGGAACTTTTCCGAAGCGGCTTCCTGCAGACATTCGCAAGCGTCGTACGCCGAGAACGAGCCCAAGCGCTATTGGAAACCCGGGTGCAGCTACCTAATGAGACGACCGCGATCTACACGGAAGAAATGAGCCGTCTCTTCCGCCACGCCGACCCTGAAATGCCCGAGGAGAAGAAAGTCCGCCTGCTGATGCGTGGTGTGAAGGAGGAACTTTTTGCCGGAATGGTACGAAGCCCACCGAAGACCGTCGACGAGTTTCTTCACGAGGCCACCAGCATCGAGAAGACACTCGAGATGCGAAACCGGCAATTCGACCGCCGCACGACCTCGACAAACTACGCCGGAGTTCAGTCACTGGCCGCCGACGACCTACGCGAGACTATCCGAGCTGTCGTGCGGGAGGAGCTACAAAAGCTGTTCCCATCATCACAGCCTCAAGTGGCTTCGATTGCCGACGCCGTGCCTGAGGAACTCCAACAACAACTTGGAGTAGCCCCTGAATCGCCGCAGCGTGAGTCGCAAGTGATGACCTACGCCGCCGTCGCACGCCGTCAAGGACCCCCTCCGCGACCGCGCCAGGGCCCTGTCACGCCGCAGTTCCGTCGTCCGCCGCCGCCACCGCCAACACGACCACCCGTCGCCCAGCGCACCTACGTGAGGAAGACTGACGTTTGGCACGCCCCCGACCACCGCCCGCTCTGCTACCACTGCGGTGAAGCCGGCCATGTGTACCGCCGATGCCCATACCGAGAGATGGGACTGCGAGGTTTCGCCATTAACGCACCGTGGCCACAGATTGGCGAACGACCCCGCGATATCGCCGACTACCTCGCCGCTACTCAATGGAGCCCTCGACGACCATCCCGTTCGCCGTCACCAGGCCGCTACCTGTCGCCACAGCGCCGACCATACACCGGCCCAGCCCGAGGGCGCTCTGCGAGCCCATATCCGGAAAACTAAAAGCAGCAACCGATGGAGGTGCGGTTGCTGTTCGTCGAACTGACGAAGATCCTCCGCCGCCGACGAAGACGACGACGAAACGATCTCGACGACATAACAATGACACGCCGCCGCTCCGACGAAGTCAGGAAGGCAAGACTACACCGACGAACGACGACTTGAAGACGCGACGTTCCAACTTCAGTTCAACACGACGCAGCCGTGATCCGACGCCACGACCTAACTGCAACGCCAGATAAAGAACCTCCGACCTCGGCGTGCTTCTTGGCGGCCACGCAGTCACTGCCTTAGTCGACACAGGGGCTGATTACTTCGTCATGAGTGGACACATCGCCGCCCAGTTGAAGAAAGTTAAGACTACGTGGGAAGGCCCTCAAATTCGAACCGCTGGAGGACACCTCGTCACGCCGTCTGGAGTCTGCACGGCAAGAATTACCGTTCATGACCGGACTTACCCTGCCACCTTCGTTATCCTCCAACAGTGTTCACGAGACGTCATTCTCGGCATGGACTTCTTGAGTCAACATGGCGCAGTCATCGACCTGAAGTCGAAATCGATAACGCTGTCACAAGATCAAGCGATACCGCCGGAGACCTGTCGTAGTCACCACGCCTTGAGTGTGCTCGAAGATCAAGTGAGCATCCCGCCGCGCTCCAGCATTATTATTTCCGTCGGCACTGAAACACCCGCTTACGTAGAAGGTGTCATCGAGGGCGACCAACATCTATGGCTCGACCGTGAAATTTGCGTCGCAAGAGGGATCGCTCGACTCCACGGAGGGCAAGTGGAAGTTATGCTAACCAACTTCAGCCAAGAGTTCAAGCACATCAACAAGGGCACGACAATCGCATATATCGAGCAAATTGTGGAAACCAGCAATGCCTTTGTTCTCTCGGATTCAGCCGTATCTACACCGATGAGCATAGTCTCTGAACCAGACTTCGACGTGAATCCATGTGATCCTATGAGTAAGCAGCAACAGATCAGAAGTCTTCTTCGACGATACAAAGACTGCTTTTCGACGTCATCGAGGATTCGACAAACACCAGTTGCAAAGCATCGCACAATAACCGAAGAGAGCGCTCGACCACTCCGCCAGAGCCCTTACCGAGTTTAGACTCGAGAACGTGAAGCTATTAGGCAACAAGTCGACGAAATGCTGCGCGACGACATCATCCAGCCGTCGAAAAGCCCGTGGGCCTCTCCTGTAGTCCTGGTAAAGAAAAAGGATGGAACCCTACGCTTCTGCGTCGATTATCGTTGACTGAACAAGATCACGAAGAAGGATGTGTACCCCCTTCCACGGATAGACGACGCATTGGATCGGCTCTGCAACGCTAAATATTTCTCGTCGATGAATCTCAAGTCTGGCTACTGGCAAATAGAAGTCGACGAGAGAGATCGCGAAAAGACTGCCTTCATCACGCCAGACGGCCTCTACGAGTTCAAGGTCATGCCATTCGGACTGTGCTCGGCGCCTGCAACGTTTCAGCGCGTCATGGACACGGTGTTAGCCGGACTGAAGTGGCAGACGTGCCTTGTCTACCTGGATGACGTCGTTGTCTTCGCCGGAAATTTCGACGATCACCTTAGGCGTCTTGCGACAGTGTTAGAAGCCATCAAGTCATCAGGGCTCACTCTGAAGCCGGAAAAGTGACGCTTCGCTTACGATGAGCTTCTGTTTCTAGGCCACGTGATCAGCAAATCAGGAGTACGCCCCGACCCACAGAAGACAGCTGCCGTCGCAAAGTTCCCGCAGCCAACCGACTAGAAGGCAGTGCGCAGATTCCTTGGCATGTGTGCCTACTATAGGCGCTTTGTCAAGGACTTTTCACGCATCGCGGAGCCGCTAACACATCTAACCAAATGTGATGTCGCGTTCAAGTGGGAAATGCCGCAGGCCAAGGCATTTCAAGAACTCAAACGACGCAAGCAGACGCCGCCAGTACTTGCACACTTCGACGAGGACGCCGATACCGAAATCCACACTGACGCCAGTAGCCTAGGCCTCGGTGCCGTCCTAGTCCAGAGGAAAGAAGGACTTGAAAGGGTGATATTGTATACTAGCCGGTCGCTGTCAAAAGCGGAAAGCAACTATTCTACGTCTGAGAAGGAATGCCTCGCCATCATTTGGGCTACAGCTAAATTCCGCCCTTACCTCTATGGCAGGCCATTCAAAGTCGTCAGTGACCATCACGCATTGTGTTGGCTAGCTAACTTAAAGGACCCTTCAGGACGGCTGGTGCAGTGGAGCCTCAGACTACAAGAACATGACGTCACGGTAATATATAAGTCCGGAAGAAAACACTTCGACGCCGACTGCTTATCGCGCGCCCCCATCGATGCCCCGCCGCAAGACGACGAGGACGACGACGCCTTCCTTGGGATAATAAGCGCGGAAGACTTCACTAAACAGCAACGAGCCGACCCGGAGCTAAAAGGCCTCGTCGAGAATTTGGAAGGGAACACCGACGTTGTCCCTAGGGCATTTAAGCGCGGGTTATCTTCGTTCACGCTACAAAACAACCTGCTCGTGAAGAAGAACTTCTCACCAGTCCGCGCCAGCTACCTTCTTGTTGTACCGTCAGCGCTGCGTCCAGAAATACTGGACGCCCTACACGACGATCCAACCGCTGGGCACCTTGGCTTCTGCCGGACGCTGTCGAGAATACAGGAAAGTTATTACTGGCCGCGTCTGACCGCCGACGTCGCCCGTTACGTCAAGACATGCCGAGACTGTCAGCGACGCAAGACACCACCGACAAGGCCAGCAGGAATACTGCAGCCGATCGAACCCCCTCGCCGACCATTCCAGCAGATTGGGATGGATTTGTTGGGGCTGTTTCCGATATCAACATGCGGGAATAAGTGGATCGTCGTGGCGCCAGACTATATCACCCGTTTTGCTGAAACTAAAGTTCTACCAAAAGGCAGCGCAATCGAAGTGGCGAAACTTTTCGTCGAGAACATCCTGCTGCGACGTGGTGCCCCAGAAGTCACCGACAGAGTCATCACCGACAGAGGAACGGCTTTTACAGCAGAGCTCACCCAAGCCATTCTGCAGTACAGCCAGACAAGCCACAGGAGGACAACTGCCTACCATCCGCAGACGAATGGTCTCACGGAACGCCTGAACAAGAAGCTTGCCGACATGCTAGCAACGTACGTCGACGTCGAACACAAGACGTGGGACGCGGTCCTGCCGTACGTAACCTTTGCGTACAACACGGCGGTGCAAGAAACAACACAGATCACGCCGTTTCAGCTGGTTTACGGCAGGAAACCGACGACGACGCTTGACGCCATGCTGCCGCACGTAACTGACGAAGAGAATGTGTACGTTGCTAGCTATCTCCAGCGCGCCGAAGAAGCCCGACAGCTCGCCCCGCTTGCGAATCAAGAGCCAGCAGAGGACCGACAGCCGACACTACAACCTCCGACGACGCTTCGTCGAGTACCAGCCTGGCGACCGTGTTTGGGTCTGGACCCCGATACGCCGACGAGGACTCAGTGAGAAACTCCTCCGACGCTATTTTGGACCCTACAAGGTCATCCGACGTATTGGCGCTCTGGACTATGAGGTCGTGCCAGACGGCATTTCGCATTCGCAGCGGCGCCGCGCACGATCTGAAGTGGTCCACGTGGTGCGCCTTAAACCCTTTACGGGCGCTGACGAACTTCGTCATTTTTGTTCTTTTCTTTGCTACGAGTGCTTTTGTTTATTACCTTCTTTTGTTTGCAGCATCGGGTCGATGCTTTTTAAGAGGGGGGTAATGACACCTGTACTTATCTTTATCGGGCGACCACGTTTCGCCCCCTAACAAATGTCGCACAGCGCGGGACGCGCCTACATGTATCCGAAGTTTCTGGAAAGTTATCGATGCTTCTATGCGCTGTTTGTTGTCGCCGAACCTTACGTTATCTGATTTCATCACCTGACGCGATTGGTGTAGAACTTTGTGAAAGGCACGCGGGTCCGAACGATTAGTCTGGAACATTCGACGACTGCTCTATAAAAGCCGACGCGCTTGACCCGCTGATCAGATTTAAGACGATCACCGGCTGTGTTCGCCGCTCTCGTTGTGCTTTAAGTGCAGCCTGTTTTGTGGGCATAAGTTCGCCCAATAAAAGTTAGTTTTGTCTATCACCGTATTGCTACTGTGTTCTTAACGTCACCACCACGTGACAATATTCACCCCGAAGAAGTAACCAGGACCCTGGGCTGGCGCATCGCCGGTGAACGCAAGTCCCGACCACGTCAGCGAGACCTAGGCCTACCCAATGCACTTCAATCAAAACCCTCCGGTGCCGGTCATAGACCCGAGAATGCCAAAGATACTGACACGTATACTTATCTTTATCGGGCAACCACGTTTCGCAGCCTAACAAAAGTAATCGCACAGCGTGGGACGCGCCTGTATGTACCGAAGTTTCTGGAACGTTATCGATGCTTCTATCTGCTGTCTGTTGTCGCTGAACGTTATGTTATCTGATTGCATCACTTGACGCGAATGGTGTAGAACTTTGTGGAAGGCATGCGTGTCCGAACGATTAGTCTGGAACATTCGATGACTGCTGTATAAAAGCCGACGCGCTTGACCCGCTGATCAGTTTTCCGACGATCGCCGACTGTGTTCGCCGCTATCGTTGTGCTTTAAGTGTAGCCTGTTTTGTGGGCACAGGTTCGCCCAATAAAAGCTAGTTTTGTCTTTCACAGTACTGCTACTGTGTTCTTTCTTCACCGTCACTACCACGTGACATCTGGTGGAGGTGCTAGTGCGTTCATGTACCGAACGCCCCCGCAAAGCCGCGATCCAAGCCCGAAGCCCGAGGACAAAACCGACACCGCCCAAGACCAGCGTGCTAGCCGCAGACTGCAAGGACTGCCCCCAGAGCACGGACTTCTACCTGAGGCGACAAAGAAGATCGTGGTCAAGACAACCTCAATGGCTGCCCCAGCGTCCCCCGTTATCTTACAACAACCCTGGGACCCACCGACCTTCCATGGAGCAGCGACTGAAGACCCGGAATCCTGGCTGGAGACCTACGAGCGAATCGCGACATTCAACAACTGGGACTCCGACGACAAGCTGCGGCATGTCTACTTCGCCTTAGAAGACGCCGCCAGAACGTGGTTTGAGAACCGGGAGTCGACCTTAACGACATGGGACCTCTTCCGTAGCGGCTTCCTGCGCACCTTTACGAGCGTCGTGCGCAAGGAAAGGGCCGAAGCCATGCTGGACGCCCGAGTGCAACTACCGAACGAGAACGTTGCCATCTTCACGGAGGAAATGAAGCGTCTCTTCCGCCACGCTGACCCGGATATGCCCGAGGAGAAGAAAGTCCGCCTTCTCATGCGTGGTGTGAAGGAAGAACTTTTCGGCGCAATGGTACGAATCCCACCGAAGACCGTAGAGGAGTTCCTTCGCGAGGCAACCAGCATCGAGAAGACACTCGAGATGCGAAACTGGCAATTCGACCGCCGCACGAACGCGACAAACTACGCCGGACTTCAGTCACTGGCCACCGACGACCTGCGTGAGACTATCCGAGCTGTCGTGCGGGAGCAGCTACAAAAGCTGTTCCCATCATCATAGCCTCAGGTGGCTTCGATTGCCGATGTCGTGCGTGAGGAACTCCAACAACAACTTGGAGTAGCCCCTGAATCGCCGCAGCCCGAGCCGCAAGCAATGACCTACGCCGCCGTCGCACGCCGTCAAGGCCCCCCTCCGCGACCGCGCCAGGGCCCTGTCACGCCGCAGTTTCGTCGTCCGCCGCCGCCGCCGCCGCCAGCACGACCACCCGTCGCCCAGCGCACCTACCCGAGGAAGACAGACGTTTGGCGCGCTCCTGACCACCGCCCGCTCTGCTACCACTGCGGGGAAGCCGGCCATGTGTACCGCCGATGCCCATACCGGGAGATGGGACTGCGAGGTTTCGCCGTTAACGCGCCGCGGCCACAGATTGGCGAACGACCTCGCGATATCGCCGACTACCTCGCCGCCACTCAGTGGAGCCATCGACGAGCTTCCCGTTCGCCGTCACCAGGCCACTACCTGTCGCCGCAGCGCCGACCATACACCGGCCCAGCCCGGGGCCGCTCTGCCAGCCCATATCCGGAAAACTAAAAGCAGCAACCGATGGAGGTGCGGTTGCTGTCCGTCGAACTGACGAAGATCCTCCGCCGCCGACGAAAACGACGAAGAAACTATCTCGACGACCTAATGAAGACACGCCGCAGTCCCGACGAAGTCAGCAAACCAAGACTACACCGACGAAAGACGACTTGACCACGCGACGTTCCAGTTTCAGTTCAACACGACGCAACCGTGATCCGACGCCAAGACCTAACTGCCCCCGCAGGGGCGTCTGCGTCAGCAGGCGTTTGGTGTGTTGCGACACCACGGACCCGAACACACGAGGGTTGGACCCTCCCGCGCGTAGCCGTGCGCGGCTTAGCCGTGCCCGGGGAAAAGGGGATCCTGGGGGTTGAGCCAATGCCGGGTGTTTGGACCTTTACGGCCCCTCGGCGGCGGCAACACACCCCTTTGGCCTCGGCTTCACGCAGACGGCACCCCCGGACTGACCCACCCGGGGAAATCGGTAGTTGCCTTTTCCTGTCCTCCTCTCCATTCTGCGTCTTTTTCTCTTCCATTCAATCTTTCCTGTCTTCTCGTCTCTTCTATTTACTTCCAACTTTCCTGGCAGCGAGGGTTAGCCTTGTGTGGGTGGCCAACCTTGGGTACTCCAGATTACCCAACCTTGGGTACTCCACCACCGAGCCCATGTTGGGCTCGGTGGTGGGCGGTTGGCGCTGCTGCCGAACTCATTACCTCTATATGGCTTCAAGTAAAACACTTTCCCTTGATCGCCCTCTAAAAAGAGGACGCACCGATGCAACCTTTCAATTCTTTTTGAAAAACAATGAAGAAAATTTCCCAAAGTACCATGTAATCAATAGTGAAAGCACCACGAGCGTACGTAAATTCTCCCCCTTCTTGGTGGCGAAATGCCTTCGCAACACGATAGGACCTGGCTATAAAGCCACAAAAATGTCTAATGGAGATCTGCTCCTTGAACTGAAAGATAAATCCCAATATGAGAAAATGAACGACTTGAAATGCATAGGCGATGTAGCGGTCACTGTGTCCGCACACCGAACCATGAACACGAGCCGTGGAGTAATCTCCGAAGACGACTTCATGGACCTTACTAACGAAGAGCTGCTTGAAGGTTTTCAGGACCAAAATGTCATCAAGGTAGAACGAATTCTAATCCGCAGGAATAACGAACAACTTCGAACAAAGCACATCGTACTAACCTTTGGTACCAGTGTGTTGCCTAGTACAGTGGATGCAGGCTATGTCAAAGTACGTGTAAGGCCGTACATTCCAAATCCTCGACGGTGCTTTAAGTGCCAGAGGTATGGGCACGGTTGCCAGACATGCCGAGGACGGCAGACTTGCGCGAAATGCAGCTCGAACGATCATGCATCAGACACTTGCGACTCATCTCCACATTGCGTGAACTGTGATGGAAGCCATCCAGCTTACTCTAGAACGTGCCCTAAATGGAAGAAAGAAAAAGAAATCATTACATTAAAGGTCAAAGAAAATATAACATTTCACGAAGCAAGAAAACGTCTGTCTTACTTGAATCACACGAGCTTTTCCGAGGTGGCGCGACGGGGGGCAGCGTCACAAATCCCTCGGGAGTCTACCGCGGTAACTGACAGTGGCCCGGTAATCACTCCGCCTGCCCCACAGGTGGCTGCAGCAAGTGGTGCTCCATCAACATCGAAAGTGGACCTGCCGGCTCCAGTCCCGCAGGTCCCAAAGCTAATCCGAACTCCATGGCCTGGGACGCGAGTTTCAGCGCCTAGTTCACGATCCTCCAGCACCTCGGAAAAGGTTATGGAGGTCGATCAAAAAGCCCCTGCGTCATCGACGCCGAAAGATCAGCGCTCTCAGGAGCGCGCTAGGAGAGAGAAAATTCCTGTAACAACTCAAAGAAAGGGACCGGTAACCTAAACGGTTACCGCCCTAGTATACATATCCATCTATCTTTATCACGTGCTCTTGAACACAGGCAACCAAAATCTTCCTCGATATGGCTACACAAATAATTCAATGGAATGCTAGGGGCCTATTTCGCAATCTAGATGATATCAAAGATCTACTAGCGGAATATCAGCCACGACTGTTCTGTGTTCAAGAAACACATTTAAACTCTACACACCAGAACTTCTTAAAACAGTACATAGTTTTCCGTAAAGATAGAAATAATGGTAATTCTTCTTCAGGTGGTGTGGCAATCATAGTCCAAAAGTCAGTTGCATGCCAGCATGTATCACTCCAGAGTTCATTTGAAGCAGTGGCTGTTCGGGCTATATTGTTCAATCATCTTATAACGATTTGCTCCATATATATACCGCAAGATGAACGGTTTGACACAGCAGAATTTGAAAAACTGATTGACCAACTTCCCGAACCCTATATAGTAATCGGAGACTTCAATGCTCACAGCACATTCTGGGGTGACTCAAGATGTGATGCGAGAGGACGGGCAATAGAAAACTTCCTTCTTTCTTCTGGAGCCTGTATATTTAACAAGGCAGATCCAACCTTTTACAGTTCCACACACAACACGTATTCATGTATAGATTTAGCAATAGGGTCAGCGTCACTTCTCCCACACCTGGAATGGAGAGTTATCACTAATCCATATGGGAGCGATCATTTCCCGACACTCCTAGAAACCACAAAGTGGCACGATGGACCAGCTTACCCCCAAAAATGGAGACTTCATGCAGCAGACTGGTGAAAATTTAGAAACATAAGTAAACTGTGCCTAGAAGAAGTGGACCATTTAGGTGTAGAAGAACTGGCTAGCTACATCACTGAACACATCCTCTGTTCCGCTCGAAAGTGCATACCTCAATCCTGCACAGATAAAGTAAATCCAAAACCGTGGTGGAACAAAGAGTGTGAAACTGCAAAGAAACTCCAGAACAAAGCGTGGAGTAGATTCTCACGCTACCCAACCACTGAAAATCTTATAGAATTTAAGCGGTGCAAGGCAAATGGCCGCCGTATTCGCCGAGTATCGAAAAGAGAAAGCTGGACACGCTACGTATCCTCCATAAACTCGTACACGGATGTTAGCAAGGTATATAACAGGGTACGTAAACTAAAAGGACAACGTCCAAATCCTTTTCCTCTCGTCAATGGCTCTGGTGAGTCAATAGAAGATCAAGCAAACACTCTTGGCGAGCACTTTGAGAGAGTATCAAGTTCGGAAAATTATTCCGAAATTTTCTTAAAGCATAAAAGAATAGCTGAAAATATTCCTCTACATCCAAAAAAGACATCAGAAGGGTACAATAGACTATTAACGTTCCATGAACTCAAGCTTGCCCTAGGCTCTTGTGGTAGCTCGGCTCCATGTTCTGACACAATAACTTATGAAATAATCAACAATCTGCCTCATGAGACCCTAAACTGCCTGTTAGGCCTTTACAATAAGATATTTGCTACTGGTCATATACCTTCATCTTGGAAAGAAGCAATTGTCCTACCAATACTCTAACACGGCAAAGACCCTTCCTTAGTTAACAGTTACAGACCTATTGCACTCACTAGCTGCTTACTTAAAGTATTTGAAAAGATGATTAACCGACGCCTTGTCTTCTTTTTGGAATATAATGGTATATTGGACCCTCGCCAATCTGGCTTCCGAAGAGCGAGGTCTACTACCGATAATCTAGTTCTCCTTGAATCATATATACGTGATGCATTTGTACATAGCCAATACTGTCTATCTATATTCTTTGATCTTGAGAAGGCATATGATACTGCCTGGCGATACGGTATTCTGCAAGACCTGTCATCCTATGGAATTTGTGGTAGCATGCTGAGCATTTTGCAAGATTACTTATCTCAAAGGAAGTTCCGCGTAAGAATTGGCAAAGTATTATCGCGCACTTTTATTCAAGAAAACGGTGTACCACAGGGAGGTGTGCTAAGTTGCACACTTTTTATAATCAAAACGAACTCTCTCCGCTCTGTTATACCACCAGTGGTGTCTTAATCTGTCTATGTGGACGACATCCAAATCAGCTTTAAATCCTGCAATCTGTCCATATGTGAACGCCAGATCCAGTTGACTGTTAATCGGCTCACGAAATGGGCCGACGAAAACGGATTTAGATTCAGTGCAGAAAAGACTTCCTGTGTGCTGTTTTCCAGACGTAGAGGGGTATGTCCTGACCCTTGTTTTACGATGCATGGGAAAAACCTCATAAATAGAAAAGAACAAAAATTCCTAGGTGTAATCTTCGATAGTAAGCTAACCTTCATGCAGCATGTAAAACAGTTGAAGCTGAAATGTCTTAAAACTATGAACCTTTTAAAGATTTTATCCCACCAGTCTTGGGGAACAGATAGGTATTGCCTCTTATCTCTTTTTAAAAGCCTTGTGTTGTCACGCATAGACAACGGATGTATTGTTTACCAGTCTGCTTCAAAGACAACACTTAAGGTACTCGATCCTGTATATCACTTAGGTATCCGTCTAGCACTTGGTGCCTTTCGGACGAGCCCCGTCCAAAGTCTATATGCAGAATCTGATCAGTGGCGGCTGGATTATCAACGTACATATCTGGGAGTCGCCTATGCAATAAGAATCATGTCACTAAAACAACATCCATGCAAAGCACTCATAAATGATCAGTCCACAAATCAGCTGTACTTAAAAAGGCCTTCACACGCCCCGCCGTTCCCGTTAGCAGTAAATTCTGTTGCAGAAAAACTTGGAGTAGATTTCACAGAACTGCAGGAAAGCGACTACTTTGAACCCATCCCACCTTGGGATGAATGTACAGTGACCTGTGATTTGTCCTTTACAGAACTTAACAAAAAGAGCTGTCCAAATGCCCTCATTCAACAACATTTCTTGGCCCTTGAAGACAAGTATAAATCATTGGCATTTTTCACTGATGCTTCAAAGTCTGCAACTTCGGTATCATGTGCAGCCCACGGCCCAAACTTCTCCAACTCTAAAACCTTGCATAAAAATAGCAGCATCTTTACAGCGGAAGCATACGGTATTGTGATAACTGTTGAGCATGTAGTACAACACAAAATACAGAAGTCTATAATATACACAGATTCTTTAAGCGTTGTTACAGCCCTGTCCTGTGGCAAAGCAAGCCGAAACCCAGTTTTAAACATGCTCCTGAAACACATTCACGTAGCGTATAAACAAAACCTAGCTCTTGTTGTATGCTGGGTGCCAGGCCACTCTGGGATCGCAGGCAATGAAATGGCGGATAAAAATGCCGGACAAGCGGCTCATAGGAATACCGTTGATGTAAGCAGAATGCCTGGTGTGGACATGAAACCTGTGGTACGAAAGGCGCTCCGTATTCATTGGCAAGTTGAATGGGACAAGGAAGTGGAAAATAAGCTCCACCTGCTTAAACCGCAGTTAACCAAACCTTTCCCACTGAAGCTTGATAGACACACCGAAGTCACACTGGCACGACTCAGAATAGGACACACTTATGGCACACACAAACACCTCTTGACTGCAACTGACCCACCGACGTGCACACGCTGCGGTGAGAACTTAACTGTCCTACATGTCCTCATACAATGTCCTGAACTTCACCGAGAGCGAGTGGCTCATTTCAGGGAACCTTACGCAAATCATGTACCCCCCCAGCCATCAATGTTTTTATCAGCGGATGCATTTTTTAACTTTCAGAGAGTGCTTAAATACCTTGCAGAAGTTAATTTTCTAGACATAATCTCATATCATCCCAACCATCAGATTGTGCCTCACAGGTCAGGAACGGTCTGATGTACAAAGTATGTCTGAGCTTTCTTGCACTTCTTGCGTAAGCAAGAATTGTACAGCAAGGGCCTCGGGCTATCGGCAATAATTTACTATGTGTGCCTATAACCAAGCATTTCAGGCTTTATATTTATCTTAATAATAATTTTAACATTCATTTACTGATATTTATAGATTTGTCTTACGTGTAGGCCTCTATACAGCCTCTATTTTAAGCCATAGAACTAAACCCACAATTCTACTAAACCAAACCACATGTCCTGGCGCTCTTTGGCCTTGATGCCCTTGCGCCACCAAACCTCAATCATCATCATCATCATCAAGACCTAACTGCAACGCCAGACAAAGAACCACCGACCTCGACGTGCTTCTCGACGGACACGCGGTTACCGCCTTAGTGGACACAGGGGCTGATTACTCCGTAATGAGTGGACGCATCGCCGCCCAGTTGAAGAAAGTTAAGACCGCATGGGAAGGTCCTCAAATTCGCACCGCTGGAGGACACCTCATCACGCCGACTGGGATCTGCACGGCAAGAATAACCATTCATCACCGAACTTACCCTGCCACTTTCGTTATCCTCCAACAGTGTTCACGAGACGTCATTCTCGGTATGGATTTCCTGAACCAACACGGCGCAATCATCGACCTGAAGTCACAGTCAATAACGCTGTCGGAAGATAAAGCGATACCGCCGGAGAGCCCTCGTAGTCACCATGCCTTGAGTGTGCTCGAAGATCAAGTGAGCATCCCGCCTCACTCCAGCATTGTTATTTTGGTCGGCACCGAAACACCCGCTGACGTAGAAGGCGTCATCGAAGGCGACCAACGTCTTCTGCTCGACCGTGAAATTTGTGTCGCAAGAGGCATCGCTCGACTGCACGGAGGAAACACGAAAGTGTTGCTGACAAACTTCAGCAAGGAGTTCAAGCACATCAACAAGGGCACGACCATCGCATACATCGAGGAAATTGTGGAAACCAGCGATGCCTTTGTCCACTCGGATTCTGTCGCATCTACCCCGACGACTGTAGTTCCCGAGCCAGACTTCGACATAAGTCCAAGTCTCCCCGTGATTAAGCAGCAACAGCTCAGAAGTCTGCTTCGACGATACAAAAGCTGCTTTTCGACGTCATCGAGGATTCGACAAACACCAGTCGCAAAGCATCGCATAATAACCGAAGAATGCGCTCGACCACTACGCCAGAGCCCTTATCGAGTTTCGACGCGGGAACGTGAAGCTATAAGAGAATAAGTCGACGAAATGCTGCGCGACGACATCATCCAGCCGTCGAAAAGCCCGTGGGCATCCCCTGTTGTCCTGGCAAAGAAAAAGGACGGAAGCCTACGTTTCTGTGTCGATTATCGTCGACTGAACAAGATCACGAAGAAGGATGTATACCCCCTCCCACGGATAGACGACGCATTGGATCGGCTCTGCAACGCTAAATACTTCTCGTCGATGGACCTCAAGTCTGGCTATTGGCAAATAGAAGTCGACGAAAGAGATCGCGAAAAGACCGCCTTCATCACACCAGACGGCCTCTACGAGTTCAAGGTTATGCCATTTGGACTGTGCTCGGCACCTGCAACGTTCCAGCGCGTCATGGACACGGTTTTAGCAGGATTGAAGTGGCAGACCTGTCTCGTTTACTTGGATGACGTCGTTGTCTTCGCCGAAAATTTCAACGATCACCTTAGGCGGCTTGCAACAGTACTCGAGGCCATCAAGTCATCAGGGCTCACTCTGAAGCCAGAAAAGTGCCGCTTCGCCTACGATGAGCTTCTGTTCCTAGGCCACGTCATCAGCAAGTCTGGAGTCCGCCCCGACCCGCAGAAGGCAGCTGCCATCGCAAAGTTCCCGCAGCCCACCGACAAGAAGGCAGTGCGTAGATTTCTTGGCATGTGTGCTTACTACAGGCGATTTGTCAAGGACTTTTCACGCATCGCTGAGCCGCTGACACAGCTAACTAAATGTGACATTGCGTTCAAGTGGGAAACGCCGCAGGCCGACGCATTTGAAGAACTCAAACGACGCATGCAGACTCCGCCCGTACTTGCGCACTTCGACGAGCACGCCGATACCGAAATTCACACTGACGCCAGTAGCCTAGGCCTCGGTGCCGTCCTAGTCCAGAGAAAAGATGGACATGAACACGTGATAGCTTACGCTAGCCGGTCGTTGTCAAAAGCGGAAGGCAATTATTCCACAACGGAAAAGGAATGCCTCGCCATCGTTTGGGCTACAGCGAAATTTCGCCCCTACCTATATGGCAGGCCATTCAGAGTGGTCAGCGACCATCACGCGTTGTGTAGGCTAGCTAACTTAAAGGACCCTTCAGGACGGCTGGCACGGTGGAGCCTCAGACTACAAGAATACGACATTACTGTAACATACAATTCCGGACGAAAACACTCAGATGCCGATTGCCTATCACGCGCCCCCATTGACCCGCCGCCGCAAGATAACGAGGATGACGACGCCTTCCTTGGAATAATAAGCGCGGAAGACTTCGCTGATCAACAACGAGGGGACACGGAGCTAAAAGCCCTTGTCGAGATTTGGAAGGGCACACCGACGTTGTCCCTAGGGCATTTAAGCGTGGACTATCTTCGTTCACGCTTCAAAAGAACCTACTCGTGAAGAAAAACTTTTCACCAGTCCGCGCCAACTACCTTCTTGTTGTTCCGTCGGCGCTGCGTCCAGAAGTACTGCACGCCTTACACGACGATCCAACCGCTGGGCACCTCGGATTCTCCCGGACGCTGTCGAGAATACAGGAAAGGTATTACTGGCCGCGTCTGACCGCCGACGTCGCCCGTTACGTTAAGATATGCCGAGACTGTCAACGACGCAAGACACCACCGACAAGGCCAGCAGGGCTACTACAACCGATCCAACCTCTTCGTCGACCATTCGAGCAGATTGGGATGGATTTGTTGGGGCCGTTTCCGACGTCAACATCCGGGAATAAGTGGATCGTCGTGGCGACGGACTATCTCACCCGCTTCGCTGAAACAAAAGCTCTACCGAAAGGCAGCGCAGCCGAGGTGGCGAAATTTTTCGTCGAGAACATCCTGCTGCGACATGGCGCCCAAAAGTCCTCATTACCGACAGAGGAACGGCTTTTACAGCAGAGCTCACCCAAGCCATCCTGCAATATAGCCAGACAAGCCACAGGAGGACAACTGCCTACCATCCGCAAACGAATGGTCTCACGGAGCGCCTGAATAAGACCCTCGCCGACATGCTAGCGATGTACGTCCACGTTGAGCACAAGACGTGGGACGCGGTCCTGCCGTATGTAACCTTCGCTTACAACACGGCGGTGCAAGAAACAACACAGATCACGCCGTTTAAGCTGGTTTACGGAAGGAACCCGACGACGACGCTCGACGCCATGCTGCCCCACGTCATTGACGAAGAGAATGTTGACGTCGCTAGCTATCTCCAGCGCGCCGAAGAAGCCCGACAGCTCGCCCGCCTGCGGATCAAGAACCAACAGAGGACCGACAGCCGATACTACAACCTCCGACGACGCTCCGTCGAGTACCAGCCCGGCGACCGTGTTTGGGTATGGACCCCGATACGCCGACGAGGACTCAGTGAGAAACTACTCCGACGCTATTTCGGACCCTACAAGGTCATC
Source organism: Dermacentor albipictus (assembly GCF_038994185.2). Lineage (NCBI taxonomy): Eukaryota > Metazoa > Arthropoda > Arachnida > Ixodida > Ixodidae > Dermacentor > Dermacentor albipictus. Next base: position 127,916,349 of record NC_091829.1, read on the forward strand.
CGACGCATTGGCGCTCTGGACTATGAGGTCGTGCCAGACGGCATTTCGCATTCACAGCGGCGCCGCGCACGATCTGAAGTGGTCCACGTGGTGCGCCTTAAACCCTTTTACGGACGCTGACAAACTTCGCCATTTTTGTTCTTTTCTTTGATACGAGTGCTTTTGTTCATTACCTTCGTTTCTTTGCAGCATCGGGTCGATGCTTTTTAAGAGGGGGGTATTGACACAACCACGTTTCGCAGCCTAACAAAAGTAATCGCACAGCGTGGGACGCGCCTGTATGTACCGAAGTTTCTGGAACGTTATCGATGCTTCTATCTGCTGTCTGTTGTCGCTGAACGTTATGTTATCTGATTGCATCACTTGACGCGAATGGTGTAGAACTTTGTGGAAGGCATGCGGGTCCGAACGATTAGTCTTGAACATTCGATGACTGCTCTATAAAAGCCGACGCGCTTGACCCGCTGATCAGTTTTCCGACGATCGCCGACTGTGTTCGCCGCTATCGTTGTGCTTTAAGTGTAGCCTGTTTTGTGGGCACAGGTTCGCCCAATAAAAGCTAGTTTTGTCTTTCACAGTACTGCTACTGTGTTCTTTCTTCACCGTCACTACCACGTGACAATACGTTAGTCAAGAGAGCGCACCTGCCTGCATTGCCCCGAGACGATACCAAGATCGTGGTGAGACCACGGGGGGTTCTGAATATCAGCAAGGTCGGCCATATGGAAGTTGGCCGGGCCATTTATGCTGCGGCGGGAGTCAACAAAGAAGAATGGATCCGAGACGTGATATGCCCAAATTACCAGCAATACATCGTTCTCATTATTACTTCAAAGCGAGAAAATGCTAACCGGTACGTTGGAGTCGCCAAGATTGTCGTCCAAGGAAATGAGCACGAGGTCAGCGCCTATGAATCGGCCCCCCATGGCATGACCAAGGGAGTCATACGAGGCGTCCCCCTCGGAGACACTGTTCAAGAAATCGACGAGAACATCGTCAACGAATATAATCCCACTGCTGTAGAGGCCAACCGCATCGCTAAGACGACGTCTGTGGTGATCGCCTTCAATGGACCCAAAGTACCGAACTACGTTCGTTACGGGGGCCTACTCGCCAAATGCTCGTTATACAGAAAACAGATAGATATCTGCTATCAGTGCGGTCGCCTGGGCCACCGCATGGATGTTTGCCCCAATCCAACAGACCGGATCTTCCGGGGATGTGGTGCTCAAAATCCCGATGAACAGCACAAGTGTACCCCCAAGTGTGACCTCTGTGGAGGAGAACATTTGACAGCAGACAAGGTGTGCAGAGCTCACTTCAAGACCCCGTACGTGGTACGGAAACGCCGGTGGGAGCGGAAAAATACCAACTACACGCCTGCAGAAGCCTCCAAACCGCCACGTCGGGAGGGAGCACCTACGTCAGGGTACCGGAATCACTCTCTTTCCCGTGAAGGCGGACGAGGGCGAAGCAGCAGCTGCACGTCAAAGCCGGGCTCGAGAGCGTCGTCGCTGGGTGACGTGGCTGGCAGCAGCTGCAGCGGGCGCTGCCGGGAGTCGCGCTCAAGGTCTAAGACCCGGAGCCAGACACCGTCGAGGAACGCCGCTAAACAGGTGGGCTGGGCAGTTAGATCTCCTATCGCTCTTAGCAACAAAGATCTCCCTCCCCTTCCCCAGACTCCCAAGAAAGATTGGGAGGAATGCATGGAACTCAAAGCGCTTGTAGTTAAGCAAAATGAGCAAATCAGCGCGCTTCTTGCGCGCATGGAGGCATTAGAAAAATCGAAAAGCAGCGAGGATGTCACAAAACACAAAATTGCCAAGAGCGACGCTCAACCGGAGCCCCCGGTAACAGCAATGGAGGCAGAGAAAATTGAATCGAGTCCATCTGAGGAACCGGAGTGGGCCAAGCCCATTGAAGCCCTCACCGAGATGGTCACAAAGCTTGCTAGCCAAATCGGCTTGATAACGTCCAAGATGGCCAAGTTCGACGCGCTAGAAGCTAATGTCAACCAGCTCATACTAACCACTCAAAAAGCTAAAAAGGGAGCCCCGTATGGAAAACCGTGCATGGCGAGTAGTCTCACGACTACCAACCTTAGCCAAGATGGCGGCCAGGCGTAAAAATAGGAAGGAAGATACAACGATCTTAGCCCAATGGAACTGTCGAGGAATTAAGGGCAAAATAGGCGAATTACAGCAATACATAGATAATGCGGAACACAAACCGGATATCCTTGCAATTCAAGAAACGAACTCGCGACCAAAACTCGCGGGGTACGTCACATACACCGATCCCAGTGGGAAAAGCACAGCCATTCTAATCCGAAGCAACATAGCTGCAACGCAGCACATTACCAGCCAGAGAGGGTGTGAACACGTTCTCTTGGAAATTCACAGCAGAGGCATAGGAAGCAAAGACAACATCTTTATACTCAACGCATACTGTCGGCCCTCCAAGAAGAACCTCGACATAGAGGGCACATTACTCGACAGCAAGAGAGAGGCGGGCAGCCGACCCTTATTGATATTAGGACATTTCAATGCGCCTCACACAATATGGGGCTACAAATTTTGCTCCAAGAGAGGCAGGGTGCTGGCGAACCTCATGGATCTGCACACATTAGCCCTAGTCAACGAGCCAGACACTCCCACCCGAATGGGCACAAGTACGACCCGGGACACCACTCGAGACCTTACCCTGCTGAGTGGAACCTTGGACGTGTCGTGGCAGAACACAGGTGCGAACCTGAGGTCGGACCACGATATCCTCATTATTACGATCAGGGGGCCCGCGTTCAAGGCCCGAATGGGAACAACAAAGATAACTGACTGGGACAAACTTCGAAAAAGCCAAGCAGCCGATGAAGACGAGGACACGAACAGCACCAAACCGTATGGGCAATGGACTAAGGAACAACTCGAACTGGTAGAAAAATACACCCAGAAAATTGCGACCACACTGCAGACACCCTGTGTGGACGCAAAGCTTGCCCACCTTTGGGAAGCACGACACAGCCTCACCAGACGCTGGAAGAAACAACGTGATGTGATGGACTGCAGGGCACCCTTTCTACGAGGAAGACGTAGCGCCTCCTTCGTCACCTGATCGATCCTCTCGGCAGCAAGAGTGCCACAAATCGAAGCCTCACGCGCACCCTCAACAACTATACTGGGGGTGCCGACAAACTCATCAACGACCTGAAGGCCAAGTACCTGATAACGGAGAAGGGTGATATCGCACCTCCCGACTGCGCAGGACCTACCAATGAAGCGTTAGACAAGCCATTCCCTGACACCGAGTTGATCTCGGCGACCATCACCATCACCTACAAGTTACTTAACAACCTCGAGCACAAGGCCCGCAGACAGCTGCTCGAGTATATGAGCCGGGTCTGGGAGTCTGGAAAACTCCCACACGAATGGAAAGAGACAGAAATCCGCTTCATACCCAAGCCTGGGAAGACACCTCACATCGACAACATGCGACCGATATCCCTCACGTCCTGCGTGGGGAAGGTCATGGAACGTCTGGTACTTAAGAGGTTGCAGCGCCATCTTGATGCCACCGATCAGATGCCAGAGACAATGTATCGCTTTAGGCAACACCTGGGCACCCAGGATGTTCTCGTACAACTCAGCGAACTGGTAATTAAGCGAGCAACGAAGCAGGCGCCGCGAGCGATACTAGCGCTTGGCCTCACAGGTGCCTTTGATAACTTCACACATGAAAGTGTCCTCCGCAACCTGCGCAACACGGGTTCTGGAGTGAAAACTTACAACTACATCCGAGACTTTCTTCGTAACCGAACGGCAAGGATCGGAATAGGAGAGGAGACATCCCAACTGATCTCCCTGGGGGATCGAGGAACACCGCAAGGTTCGGTCCTTTCCCCCCTCCTATTTAACATGGCTCTCCTGCCGTTGCCCAAGCTTCTCGAATCAATTGATGGTCTGGGCCACGCATTATATGCCGACGACATCACCCTCTGGACTGCGAGGGCAGGGTCGGATGGCTGGATGGAAAACACGCTCCAAAAAGCGGCTGACACGATCAACAGCTATGTGAAGACATGGGCCTTTGCTGTTCGCCTCAAAAATCGGAGCTGACCGTTGTCAGACCACGTGCATCAAGGACACAAGCCGATAACATAGAAATCACTTTGGAAGGGAGCCGGATCCTCCCGGTACCTCAACTCAGGATCCTGGGCCTCTTGATCCAGGCAGACGGCAAGGCAACAGCCATGATTAGAAAAATCAAGCTCACGTCAGACCAAATCTTGAACATGATCAGACGAGTGGCCAACAGGCGGAGGGGTCTCAAGGAATCGGACACCTTGCGCCTCGTTGAGGCCTTTGTTATCTCACGGATCGTCTATGCAGCGCCGTATATGCAGCTCCTCAAGAAGGACGTCTTACAACTTGACGCAATAATCAGGAAAGCAACAAAGCAGGCCCTGGGTATTCCCCTAAATTCATCCACGACAAAATTACTTCATATGGGAGTCCACAACACAGTAGCCGAGCTCGTAGAAGCCCACCTATCCAATGAAAGGGTACGCCTTAGCCAGACCAAGGCGGGCAGAAGCGTCCTCCGCAAGCTAGGATGGCAAGAATCGCACTACACCCGCCACGACCAATTACCCGAAAAGCTGAGTGACAAGTTGGAATGCAAACCACTACCAAGAAACACGAACCCCACAAGGCATGCCGGACGACGCAACGCCCGGGCAAGAGCCATCTCCAGGACCCTGGAGGAAGACGACACTGTCTTATATACAGACGCCTCTCTATCGAAACGCTCCACGAGGGCAACAGTCGTGGTCACCGGGCTAGAAAAGCTGGTAACCTGCACATCAATCTACACTCCGTCTTCGGAGGAAGCAGAAGAAGCAGCAATAGCTCTCGCACTCCTGCAACCAAACGTCACCAAGATCGTCACGGACTCACAAGCTGCATACAAGAACTACAGATCTGGCTGGGTGTCCCTTGTGGCACTAAAAATTCTTGGTAAAGCTACACCTCCTAAACACGCAAACGAATTAGTTTGTGTCACGGCTCACTCCTCAGTTGAGGGCAATGAATATGCTCATCAACAGGCCCGAGCGCTAAACTCCCGGGCCAACGAGGAGGAGGCAAGTGGATGGCAACCTATCACAAATTACAGAGATATAGTCAAATATTGCAGGGACGGCAGGAAGACGTTCCCGCAACCCCACCACTCCTTGCCCAGAGCCGAACAAACAATATACAGGCAAATTAGGCGGGATCTTTTCCCCACCCCTGCCTCCAGAACAAAATATACCCAGAGAGATATAAGAACACATGTCCTCACTGCAATGCATTAGGCACCCTTCGGCAAGTCATAGGAGAGTGCAATTTTTCCATTGACCACCCCCCACCTACACCCATAACTAACCCCCCTGCTATCCCCACCCTTTACGAGCGATGGGAGATCATGCTGTCCAGCCCCGCCCTGGAAGATCAGCTCCGACTGATCCATAGGGGCCAGGCGGCCCTGGAAGCATATGGAGCCCACGAAGAGGGAGCCACCCCATCAGACGCTTCACGCGTTTACTTTCATAATGGACCAGTAAAGTTGTTTCTCTCTCTCTCAAGAAGGCTGAGCTTTCTAGGTCTTCCTTTTCGTAAGACATCGGGCAATACGCTCTAAGGGAGCCAGGCAGCAGTGGCCAAGAATCTAGCACTGCGACTCGAAGCTACCCGAAAGAGAAGTCCCGATGCCACCAGGAGCTTTTAAACTGACGCCGACTCTTTTGGAATAATCAGTACCTCGATGGCTTTACATTGACACGTGTACTTGTCTTTATCGGGCAACACGTTTCACCACCTAACAAATGTTATTTGACAGCGCAGGACACGCCTGCATATATCGGAAGTTTCTGGAATCTTATCGATGGTTCCATCCGCTGTCTGTGGCCGAACCTTGTGTAATCTGATTGCATGTGTGCGCGATGAGAATAATGTAGAACTTTTTGGAAAGCACGCGGGTCCAAGCGATCACTCTGGAACATTTGACGACTGATGTATAAAAGCCGATGCGCTTGACCCGCTCATCAGATTTTTCGACGATCGCCGAGTGTATTCGCTGCTATCGTTCTTTAAGTGTAGCCAGTTTTGAGGGCACAAGTTTGTCCAATAAAATGCTAGTTCCAATAATCAAAGTTTTGCTGCCTTCTTCACGTCACTACCACTTGACACTTGGTGGAGTTGTTTTGCGTTAATGTACCGGACGTCCCCGACAAGCCATAATCCAAGCCCGGACCGCAAGAACAACCCCAACGTCGTCCCGGAACATCGAGCAAGCTGCCGGCTACAGCAGCTGCCCCTGCAACACGGTCTCCTACCAGATATGACCAAGAAGACATCCCCAATGGCACCCACAGCGCCACCAATAATTCTCCAGCAGCCCAGGGAACCACCGATGCTCCGCGTTTCCCCATTTGAGGACCCGGAAAGCTGACTGGAGACGTATTAGAGGGTTGCTACGTTAAACAGCTGGGACAGCGACGACAAGCTGCGACATGTGTATTTCGCATTGGAGGACACCGGCGAGGCGTGGTTTGAGAATCGAGATGCCACCTTGACGACGGGGGACGTGTTCGGAAGCGGCTTCCTGCAAACATTTACAAGCGCCGTGAGAAAAGAGTGAGCGCAAGCTCTACTGGCGACCAGAGCGGAGCCGCCGAATGACACGATTGCGATCGTCACGGAGATGAGCCGTCTGTTCCTCCACGCCGACCAGGAAATGTCCGAGGAGAAGAAAGTCCGCCTACTGATGCGTGGTGTAAAGGAGCAACTTTTCGCCGGAATGGTAAGAAGCCCACCGAAGACCGTCGACGAGTTTCTTCGTGAGGCGACGAGCATCGAGAAGATACTGGAAATGCGGAACAGGCAATTCGACCGCTGCACCAAGTCAACAAACAACGCCCGAGTTCAATCACTGGCCTCCGACGACCTGCGCGAGATTATCAGGGCAGTCGTACGAGAGGAGCTTCAGAAGATCGTGCTTTCATCGCAATCTCAAGTGGCTTCAATCGTCGAAATCGTCAAAGAAGAAGTCCAGCGGTCGCGTGGAGTTCCCGAGGTACAACCACAATCATCGCAGCCCCAGCCAGAAGTGATGACCCACGCCGCCGTCACCCGCCGTCAAGGTCCCCCTCCACGACCGCGCCAGGTCCCTGTAACGCCGCAGTTCCGTCGACCACCGCCGCCACCGCCAGTACGCCCACCCGTCGCCCAGCGCAGCTACCCGAGGAAGACAGACGTTTGGCGCGCTTTTGACCACCGCCCGCTCGGCTAGCACTGCGGAGAATCGGGTCACGTCTACCGACGATGCCCATACCGGGAGATAGGACTGCGAGGGTGGGACTGCGGTGGGACTGCGGGAGATGGGACTGCGCCCACTTCAAGGTGAACGCCCTCGCACTATCCGTCATGAGTGCACCCATCGCCAACCAGCTGAAGAAAGTTAAGACTGCATGGGAAGGCCCTCAAATTCGGACCGCTGGAGGACACCTCATCATGCCGACTGGAATCCGCACGGCAAGAATTACCATTCACGACCGCACTTATCCTGCCACCTTCGTTATCCTCCAGCAGTGTTCACGAGACGTCCTTCTCGGCATGAACTTCCTGAACCAACACGGCGCAATCATTGACCTTAAGTCGAAGTCGATAACGCTGTCGGAAGGTCGAGCGATACCGCCGGAGAGCTCTCGTAGTCACCACGCCTTAAGCGTGCTTGAAAGTCAAGTCAGCATCCCACCTTGCTCTAGCATTTTCATTTCCGTCGGCACCAAAACACCTGCCGACGTAGAAGGCCTTATCGAGGGTGACCAACGTCATTGCTAGACGTTGAAATTTGCGCTGCAAGAGGGATCACTCGACTGCACGGAGGAAAAACTAAAGTGCTGCTGACGCACTTCAGCCAGGAGTTCGAGCACATCAACAAAGACACTATGATCGCGTACATCGAGGAAATTCTGGAAACCAGTAATGCGTTTGTCCTCTCGGATTCTGCCGCATCTACCTCGACGACCGCAGTTCCCGAGCCAGACTGACATAAATTCATGTCTCCCCGTGATTAGGCACCAACAGCTGAGAAGTCCGCATCGACGATACAAAGAGTGCTTTTCGACGTCATCAAGGATTCGACGAACACCAGTCGCAAAGCATCGCATAATAACCGAAGAGTGCACTCGACCACTCCGCCAGAGCCCTTACCGGGTTTTAAAAAAATTATGGGGTTTTATGTGCCAAAATCACTTTCCCATTATGAGACATGCCGTAGTGGAGGACCCCGGAAATTTCGACCACCTCGGGGTCTTTAACGTGCACCTCAATCTAAGTACACGGGTGCCTTCGCCCCCATCGAAATGCGGCTGCCGTGGCCAGGATTCGATCCCACGACCTCGTACACAGCAGCCTAACACTATAGCCACTGAGCAACCACGGCGGGTACTTACCGGGTTTCGAAGCGAGAACGTGAAGCTATAAGGCACCAAAGCAACGAAATGCGGCGTGACGACATCATCAAGCCGTCGAAAATCCAGTGGGCGTCTCCTGTAGTCTTGCAGAACAAAAAGGGCGGAACCCTAGGCTTCTGTGTCGATTATCGCCGTCTCAACAAGATCACGAAGAAGGACGTATACCCCCTCCCTCGAGTAGACGACGCATTGAATCGGCTCCGCAACGCTAAAGACTTCTCGTCGATGGACGTCAAGTCTGGCTACTGGCAAATAAAAGTCGACGAAAGAGATCGCGAAAAGACCGCCTTCATCACTCCAGACGACCTCTACGAGTTCAAGGTTATACCATTCGGACTATGCTCGGCGCTTGCAACGTTTCAGCGCGTGCTGGACACGGTTTTAGCAAGATTGAAGTGGCAGAGGTGTGTTGTTTACTTGGATGACGTCGTCGTTTTCGCCGGAAATTTCGACGATCACCTCAGGCGGCTTGCCACAGCACTAGAGACCATCAAGTCATCAGGGCTCACTCTGAAACCTGTAAAGTGCCGCTTCGGTTGCGGTGAGCTTCTGTTCCTAGGCCACGTAATCAGCAAATCTGGTGTTCGCCCAGACCCTCAAAAGACAGCTGCAATCACACAGTTCCCGCAACCCATCGACAAGAAGGCAGTGCGTATATTCCTTGGCAGGTGTGCTTACTACAGGTGTGCTTAAACGTGTTGTTGAGTTCAAGTGGAAAAGGGCGCAGGCCGACGTATTTGAAGAACTCAAATGACGCATGCAGTCGACAAGTACGCCGATACACAAATCCATACTGATGCCAGTGGCCTAGGCCTCTGTGCCGTTCTAGTCCAGAGCAGAAACGGAGTTGAACAGGTGATAGCTTACGCTAGCCGGTCGCTGTCAAAAGCGGAAGGCAACTATTCTACGACCGAAAAGGAATGCCTCGCCATCGTTTGGGCTACTGCTAAATTTAGCCCTTATCTATAAGGCAGCCCATTCAAAGTCGTCAGCGATCATCACGCGTTGTGTTGGCAAGCGAATTTAAAAGATCCTTCTGGACGACTGGCGCGGTGGAGCCTCAGATTACAAGAATACGACATCACTGTAACCTACATGTCCGGACGAAAACACTCTGATGCCAATTGCCTATCACGCGCCACCATTGGAAAATGACGAGAATGGCGACGCCTTCATTGGAATAATAAGCGCGGAAGACTTCGCTGAACAGCAACGGGCAGACCCGCAGATAAATGGCCTCACCAAGTATTTGGAAGGGCTCTCCGACGTCGTTTCTAGGGCATTTAAGCGCGGATTATCTTCGTTCACGCTTGAAAACAATCTACTCCTGAAGAACTTCTCACCAGTCCGCGCCAACTACCATCTTGTTGTTCCGTCAGCGCTGCGCCCAGAAGTACTGCGCGCCCTACATGATGCTCCCTCACCTGGGCACCTCGGTTTCTCCCGGATGCTATAGAGGTTACAAGAAAGTTATTACTGGCCGCACTTAACCGCCGACATCGCCCGTTGCGTCAAGACATGTCAAGACTGTCAGTGACACAAGACACCACCCACAAGGCCAGCGGGAATACTACAGCCGATCAAGCCTTCTTGCCGACCTTTTCAGCAGATTGGGAGGGACCTGTTGAGACCGTTTCCGACGTCAATAAGCGGAAATAAGTGGATCGTCGTGGCAACGGACTACCTCACCCGCTTCGCTGAAACTAAAGCTCAGCTGAAAGGTAGGGCAGCCGAAGTGACAACATTTTTCGTTGAAAGCATCCTGCTGCTACCTGGCGCCCCAGAAGACCTGATCACCGACAAAGGAACGGCCTTTACAGTGGAGCTCACCCAAGTCATTCTGCAGTACAGTCAGACTAGGCACAGGAGGGCAACTGCCTACCACCCACAGACGGATTGTCTTACGTAGCGACTGATTAAAGCCCTCGCCGACATGCCAGCAATGTACGTCGACGTCAAACACAAGACCTGGGATGCCGTCCTGCCGTACGTAGCCTTCACCCACAACATGGCGGTACAAGAAACAGCACAGATAACGCCGTTCAAGCTGGTTTACGGAACTAATCCGGTGACTGCTCTAGACACCATGCTGCCGCACGTCTGCGACGAAGAGAATCTTGACGTCGCTACCTATCTCCAGCGCACCCAAGAAGCCGTAGAGCTCGCTCGCCTACTAATCAAAAACCAGCAGCATACCGACAGCCGACACTACACCTCCGACGACGCTACGTTTGAGTACCAGCCTGGCGACCGTATTTGGGTATGCGCCCCGATACACTGACGAGGACGGAGTGAAAGACTATTGCGACGCTATTTTGGACCCTACCAGGTCATCCGATGTATTCACGCACTGGACTATGAGGTGGTGTCAGACGGCACTTCGCATTCACAGCGGCGCCGCACGCAATCGGAAGTGGTCCACGTGGTGGGTCTCAAACCGTTTTACGGACGCTGACGAACTTCCTTATTTTTTATTTTCTTTGCTACGAGTGCTTTTCTTTATTGCTGTTGTTTGTTTGGAGCATCGGGTCCATGCTTTTTAAGAGGGGGTATTGACACGTGTACTTCTCTTTATCGGGCGACACGTTTCACCGCCTAACAAATGTTCTCGCACAGCGCAGGACGCGCCTGCATGTATCGGAAGTTTCTGGAATGTTATCGATGGTTCCATCCACTGTCTGTTACCGAACCATGTGTAATCTGATTGCATGTGTGCGCTACAAGCGACTGCATGCGTCGTTTGAGTTGTTGAAATGCGCAGGCCTGCGGGGTTTCCCACTTCAACTCGACATCACATTTGGCTAAATGTGCTAGCGGCTCCGCGATGCGTGAAAAGTCCTTGACAAAAAATCTATGGTAGGCACACATGCCAATGAATCTACGCACTGCCTTCTTGTCGATGGGCTGCGGGAACTTTGCGATTGCAGCTGTTTTCCTCGAGTCGGGGCGGACTCCAGATTTGCTGATGACGTGGCCTAGAAACAGAAGCTCAACGTGAGCAAAGCGTCCCTCGTCCGGCTTCGGAGTAAGCCCTGATGACTTGATGGCCTCTAGTACTGTCGCAAGCCGTCAAATGTGATCGCCGAAATTTCCGGCGAAGACGACGACGTCATCCAAGTAAACAAAGCAGGTCTGTTCCTTCAATCCTGCTAACACCGTGTCCATGACGCGCTGGAAAGTTGCAGGCGCCGAGCACTGTCCAAACGGCATAACCTTGAACTCGTAGAGGCCGTCTGGCGTGATGAAGGCGGTCTTCATGCGATCCGTGTCATGGACTTCTACTTGCCAATAGCCAGACTTGAGGGCCATCGAGGAGAAGTATTTAGCGTTTCATAGACAATCCAATGCGTCGTCTTTCCGTGGGAGGGGGTGTAGGTGCTTCTTCGTGATCCTGTTCAGTCTACGATAATCGACGGAACACCTTATACTTTCGTCCATTTTCAACAATAAGAGACCAGGAGTTGCCCACGGGGTTTTATACGGCTGAATTGAGTCGTGCAGCATTTTGTCGACTTGTCTTATAGCTTCACGTTCCCGCGTCGAAACTCGGTAAGGGCTCTGGCGGAGTGGTCGTGTGCACTCTTCAGTTATTATGCGACGCTTTGCGACTAGTGCTTGTGGAATCCTCCATGGTGTCGAAAAGCAGTCATTGTATCGTCGAAGCAAGCTTCTGAGCTTTTGCTGCTTAACGATGGGAGATATGGATTTATGTCGTAGTCTAGCTCTGGAACTACGCTCGTCGGCGTGGATGCAGCAGAATCTGAGAGGACAAACGCATTGTTCATTTTCAGAATTTCCTCGATGTATGCGATCGTCGTGCCCTTGTTGATGTGCTTGAACTCCTGGTTGAAGTTTGTCAGCAACACTTTCGTTTCTCTTCCATGCAGTCGAGCGATCCCGCTTGCGACACACATTTCACCATCTAGTAGCAGATGAGCGTTCCCATACAGTCTCAACCTTTCTTCAACTGGGCGGCGATGGGTCCTCTCATGACGGAGTAGTCAGCTTCTGTGTCCACTAAGGCGGTGACTGCATGGTCGTCGAGAAGCACGTCGAGATTGGTGGTTCTTTGTCTTGCGTTACAGTTAGGTCTTGGCGTCAGATCATGGCTGCGTCGTGTTGAACTGAAGTTGGAACGTCACGTCGGTAAGCCGCTTTCCGTCGGTGTTTTCTTGACTCTATGGCTTCGTCGGGATGGCGGCGTCTCGTTGATGTATCGTAGAGATCGACTTTTTGGCGTCTTCATCGGCGGCAGCGGATCTTCATCAGTTCGACGAACAGCAACCACACCTCCATCTGTTGCTGCTTTTAGTTTTCCGGATGTGGGCTCATGGACCCGCCCGGGCTGGGCCAGTGTATGGAAGGAGCCGCGGCATCAGGTAGGTGCCTGGTGACGGCGAACGGCACGTTCACCGAGGGCTCCACTGAGTAGCGGCGAGGTAGTCAGCGATGTCACGAGGGCGTTCACCTTCCCTCGGGCACGCTGCGTTCACGGCGAAGCCTCGCAATCCCAGGTCACGTTATGGGCATCTGCGCTACACATGGCCGGCTTCACCGCAGTGGCAGCAGAGCGGGCGGTGGTCAGGGGTGCGCCAAATGTCCGTCTTCCTCGCGTAGGTGGCTGGCCGACGGGTGGGCGTTTTGGTGGCGGCGGCAAACGAAGGAATTTGGGCGTTACAGGGCCCTGGCGCGGTCGCGGAGGGGGAACTTGACGGTGTGTGATGGCGGCATAGGTCGGTGCTTCTGGCTGGGGCTGCGGTAATTGAGTTTGCATCTGAAGAACGCCAAGCGATCGCTGAATCTCATCTTTCACGATGTTAGCCATCGAGGCCACTTGAGGCTGCGACGAAGGCAAGACCTTGCGCAGTTCTTCGCGCATAACTGCGATACCTCTCCTGTACCCATGTAAGTGGGAAGGATATTTGTTTAAGAGCGACAAGTATGTACATATTACCACATACTAAGTGACCCAAATTGGTCTGATGGTTAGTTCCGAACCCTGTTCTCTCAACAGAGGAGCTTGTTGAGGTATTTATTAGACCACGGACTGCCAGTTGGTCAAGGCAGACGGGAAAACCCGTAGATGTGCACATGCACACAAACATAGATATGTAGCCTCCGGAAAGTGCACGAAGTGCTCAAAGAATGCTAACTCATTAAAGAAGGCACATGTATCGTGTCGTGTGTCTCCTCGATTCTCTCTGATTTTTATCTGACACGCATCGACAGAGTTCGACTGAAATAGGCGAGTCACGTGTGTTACACATTTTTCCGTTTGTCGGCGATTATCTCGTACTCTGTAAAACCGGGGAAGACGTCTATGTTGATATTTTTGGCTTTTCATCCCCATTAACTGAGTGTGCGCACCCCCTGGTCATTACTCACGGGCATCGGCACAACCATACAATTAGTTTTTTAGACTTATGGCTGAGCTTTTCCTAACGAGGTTTCTGGGTGCATGAGCCTAGAGGGCTTTATCATGATCTACCGTAATGGTCTGCGCGCACCAAACTAGTAAAAAGTGGCAATTGATCCTTGAGTAATGACTTGGTAATGCGCTAAAGAAATCCTGCTCGCACTTACTATGAGATAGCTTCTGCCTGCAAATTAAGCCTTTGATGCAGTTGGCTATCCCCAGGATACGATATTAGCTGTAGAGGGAGTGACACACCGTAAGACGAAAGAAAAGGTGCGCAAAGTGAGCAAAGCAGGCAGTATAAGTGGAACAAAATGTAAGCTAGAACACGAGCAACCAAACTGCAGTTGTTCCACACGTACATACGATTTCGCACAACTTGAAACCCATTAGTGAGAAGGCAAAAGTAAAGGTAGTCATGTCGATTCCACGTTGTCAGCAATTTCTGAATGACGCGCTCAAATGCTAAAGAGGAGTCAAAATGATCTACGAAGCATCGTGTCCGTTTTGTAAAGTGCGAAAAAGGCTTTGGTATACACTTTCCCTTGGTCATGCAGTAACCGATATGTGGGACACACTCGGCGTTGTCTAAATGATCGCCTCCGTGAGCACATTTACAACATCCGTGGGCGAGAACGTCCAAATTGGGTTTAACAGCTCTTGCTGAGCATGTTTGAGGAGCAGTGGCTGCCAGAGAGAAACATGAGGACTTATCGTCCTTGAGATCTCTCTTCGCCTTGGTACTGTGGCGGAGAACGTTGTTTGGTGCGTTTGTCCCTAGCCGAGTTGGCAGTACAGAATGCGCGACTGACGCGGCGAAGTCATGCCAGAGGTGAGTTTGTTGCACTTTATTGTGACGACTGCATCATAAAATGTCATACTCCCAGCGTGTTTAGAATGGAACTGATGCGTCTTCTTGGACGACATAAATCGCAAAACATTACATCGTGACAATGCACTCTTTATTGGTGTAGTTTGTGTATTCAACTATTCGTAGTTTTAACTTGAAAGTAAGAAAACTGAACGTCGCCATGCAATTTGCTAGCCGTAGACCATTGTGAAAGCTGCACAGCAACACTGATTGACTACGTGGTACAAATGGCATAGATAATGGAACGCGTACTTAATCCTTGTACCGATTCTGTATGCGGGCGCGCTTAGTTCGTGGGACAAGGGCTTAAATAAAGAAAGTCCCACCCGAGAACACTCTGAAGGCCGGCCAGCGTATTCAATAAGAGTCTTGGCGCTTTCACTATGGCAGGAGACGTCACAGAAGGTGCGCACGTGTGTCACACTATATACCTTCGTAGTCTCACTTCTAGTGCCCGTGACTTGATGTTCAGATAAAATCGCATCTTGTTGAAATTTGTCATTGCACAATTGACTGAAAAGGTTGTATTGAGACCTTCGCCCGATCCTCGTATTCAGCCTGAGGGTCTTATGAGGGAAGGAAAACCAGACAGGCACTGGTGCTTGGCGTCCACATATATTTTAGCCGAGCGCGCTCAACAGGGCGGAATCCCGATTCCACTGACTCCACAGCTCGCGCACCGTCAGAGTACTGGGCGTGTTCTCGTCGTCTTTCGCGACCGCACGATTGTGACGCGTAGTAGTGCGCTGCAGAGCCCCCCTTCTAGCGAGCAAGTGATCAGCCGGAGGAAGGGCGAAACGTGGAAGGCAGGGGTGTGAAACGCATGCAGCGAGCAGGACTGGCCTGGTCGGGAGTGAATGTGACAGCAGAAGTGGCTAAAGCGTCAGAGTCCAAGTAGGCAGGCTTCAGACGGTCGACGGACACTGTATTTTCCAGGCAATTGATGAAAAATGAAAGGTGTTTAGGAGCACGATTAAGTATTTTGAACGGACCATCATACGGCGTCGCAAGGAAGGACGTACAGCATATTGGCGCCTAAAGACGGGCATGCAGTATTCAAGGCTGGGCTTGACGTATACACGCCGGAAAGAACGTCGTTGTTGTGGGGAACGACAGTACGCATAGCGCTGCGTAGACGGTAGGCATGGAGTTCAGTGTTTGACGGAAGCCCGTCTGATCGGGATGAAACATCGTGAAAAGGTAGACTAAACCCGGGGCACAACGCCGACCAAAGTAAAATTTAAAAGAAAAGCAGACGTTTAGGCTACCCCACGGGCGACTTGTTCACAGGTAAAATCACAGGTAAAATACTTGCGAACAAGGTTCCCGTGTGGGAGCCGAAACGTCTTCATTTCTTTTAATTTTTATTTTGCGCGGCGTAGTGCCCTGGGTTTTGTCAACATTTTCCCCAGACGGTAGCGTAACGGAAACGCCAGCATGTACGCTGGCCGAGTCACTCAAGAATTCGCCAGGGACTCATTGAGTGGTGCCAAACGTAAACGTGGTGACGCTATTGGAAGAGTCACTGCGAAGAGCGGTGCGGGTGCCAAGCATAAGGAAACGAAGATACTCGATCCATGATGAAGGAGAAGTCGAAACTATGAGTGAAGCCTTTAGCTGGCTGTGGAAAAATTCTACTCTCCTATTGGATATCGGGTGGTAAGAGGTAGTCTCGATGTGAATGACGCCGAGCAGCCGAGATAGATTAGCCAACAATGTTCAATTGAATTGGCGACCACGGTCACTCGTAATGGTGGAATGGACACTGTAGCAGCAGATTAAGATCCTGGCGAGTGCTCGAGCTATAGACTCCGTCGTTATGTCCAGGAGGGGCATCGCTTCATGCCATATGGTGAATCTATGAGTGAAAGGTAACTTGTAGTGATGGTTCCCATAGAGAGAAAGGGGGACAACAATACGGATACGCATACGTGTTTATCTTTATCGGGTGACCACGTTTCCCCGCCTAACAAATATTATCGCACAGCGCAGGACGTGCCTGCATGTATGGGAAGATTATGGAATGTTATCTGTGGTTCCCTCCGCTGCCTGTCACCAAACCTCGTGTAATCTAATTGTATGTATGCGCGGCGCTAATAGTGCAGAACTTTGTGGCAGACACGCGGGTCCGAGCGATTACTCTGGAACATTCAACGACTGATGTATAAACGCTAGCCGACCCACGTGACCCGCTGATCAGATTTTTGACGATCACCGACTGTGTTCACCGCTATCGCTGTGCTTTAACTGTAACTTGCTTTTGAGAACACAAGTTCGCTCAACTGAGATTTAGTTTCGCCATTTACAGTCTTGCTACTGTGTTCCTCATAGTCCCTACTACGTGAAATATGGTGGAGGTGCTGGCGTCTTCATGCACCGAAGGCGCCCGCAAAACTGCGATCCAAACCCGAAACCCGACGACAGTGCCAACGTCACCAAGGACCAGCGAGCTAGCCGTAGGCAGCAAGGACTGCTACTTGAATACGGACCTCTTCCCGAGAAAACTAGAGGGATCAAGCCCAAGTCAGCAACCCCAATGGCTGTGCCAGCGTCACCCATTCTTCTGCAACAACCTCGGGACCCACCATTCTTCCATGGATCATCGTCTGAAGACCCAGAAACCTGGCTGGAGACGTATGAACGGATCGCAAATTTCAACAACTGTGACTCTGGTGACAAGCTGCGACCTACATACTTCGCCTTAGAAGACGCCGCCAGAACGTGGTTTCAGAACCGGGAGTCGACCATGACAACGTGCGACCTGTTACGTAGCGACTTCCTGCGGAACTATACAAGCGCTGTGCCCAACGAAAAGGCCGAACATATGCTAGAAGCCCGAGCACTACTCCCCAACGAAAACATAGCGATCTTCACTGAGGAGATGACACGCCTGTTCCGCCATGCCGACCCCTAAATGTCCGAGGAGAAAAAGCTTCGTCTACTCGTGCGTGGCGTCAAGCTAGAACTTTTCGCCGGACTGATACGAAATCCACCGAAGGCCATTGAGGACTTTCTTCACGAGGCCACAAGCATCGAGAAAACTCTGGAAATGCGGAACCGGCAATTAAAATGCTGTGCAAGCCCAGCAAATTACGCCCAAGTTCAATCATTGGGCACCGATGACCTACGAAAGACCATCGGAGAAGTCGTGCGAGAATAACTTCAAAGGATGTTCACAAGATCCTGATCACAGGCTGCCTCGATCACTGTTGTCATGAGAGACAAAATCCAGCGGTCACGGGGACTTTCCGAAGGCAAGCCGGAATCGCCACTGGCCCAGCCTGAAGCGATGACCTACGCCACCGTTGCCCGCCATCAAATTAACCCTCCGCGCCCGCGCCGGCGCACTGTAATGACGCACTTCCACCGTCAACCGCCACCGTCATCTCGCCCACCCATCGTCCAGCGAAATTACCGGAGGAAGACAGACGTCGGCCGCACTCCTGACCACCGCCCGATCTGCTACCACTGCGGAGAAGTGGGTCACGCCTACCGATGATGCCCATACCGGGAGGTGGGACTGCAAGGGCTCGCCGTTAATGCAGCGCGACCACATCTAGGCGAACGACCTCGCGATATCACCGACAACCTCGCCACTACTCAGTGGAGCCCTCACCGATGGTTCATCACCAGGCCGCTACCTGTCGCCGTAACGACTACCATACACTGGCCCAGCCCGGGGCAGGTCTCCGAGCCCATATCCAGAAAACTCAAAGCAGCAGGCGATGGAGGAGCGGTTGCTGTTCATCGAACTGACGAAGATCCGCTGCCGCCAATGAAGACACCAAAAGGGCGATCTCTACGATACATCAACGAGACGCCGCCATCCCGACGAAGCCATAAAGTCAAGAAAACACCGACGGAAAACGACTTACCGACGTGAAGTTCCAGCTTCAGTTCAACACGACGCAGCCATGATCTGACGCCAAGACCTAACTGTAACGCAAGACAAAGAACCACCAATCTCGACGTGCTTCTCTATGGCCACGCAGTGACGGACTTAGTGGACACAGTAGCTGACTACTCCGTCGTGAGTGGACCCATCACCGCCCAGTTGAAGAAAGGTGAAGACTGTATGGGAATGCTCTAAAATTCGTACCGCTGGAGGACACCTAGTAACGCCGACTGGAATCTGAGCCGCAAGAGCTGCAATTCAAGACCAGGCCTACCCTCCCACCTTTGGTATCTTTCAACAGTGTTCGCGAGACCTCATTCTGGGCATGGACTTCCTGAACCAACACGGCGTAATCATCGACGTGAAGTCGAAGTCGTAACGCTGTCGGAATATCAAGCGATACCACCGGAGAGATGTCGTAGTCACCACGCCTTGAGTGTGCTCGAAAATGAACTCAGCATGCGGCCCCGCTCAACGATTGTCATTTTTGTTGGCACCAAAACACCTGCATACGTAGAAGGCGTCATCGAGGGGGACCACCGTCTGGTACTAGATGGTGAAGTTTGTGTCGCAAGCGCGATCGCTCGACTGCATGGAGGAAAAACGAAAGTACTGCTGACAAACTTCAGCCAGGTTCTCAAGCACATCAACAAGGGCCCGACGATCGCACACATCGAGAGAATTCGGGAAACCAGCAATGCGTTTGTCCTCTCGGATTCTGCCGCATCTGCGCCGATGAGCGTAGTTCCAGAGTTAGACTTCGACATAAATCCAAGTCTCCCCATTGTTAAGCAGCAAAAGTTCAGAAGCCTGCTTCGACGATACAATGACTGCTTTTAAACATCATCGAGGATTCGACGAATACCTGTCGCAAAGCATCGCACAATAACTGAAGAGTGCACTCGACTATTCCGCCAGAGTCTTTACCGAATTTGGACGCGAGAACGTGAAGCTATAAGTCAAGTCGACAAAATGCTGCGCGACATCATTCAGCTGTCTAAAAGCCCGTGTGCAACTCCTGCTCTCTTATTGAAGAAAATGGACGAAGTCTAAGGTGTTCCGTTGATTATCGTAGAATGAAAAGGATTACGAAGAAGCATGTATACCCCCTCCCATGGATAGACGACGCATTGGACCATCTCTGCAATGCTAAATACTTCTCGTCGATGTACCTGAAGTCTGGCTACTGGCGAATAGAAGTCCATGACAGGGATCGCGAAAAGACGGCTACAGACGGCCTCTATGAGTTCAAGGTTATGCCACTTGGACTGTGCTCGGCGCCTGCAACGCTCCAGCGCGTCATGGACATGGTGTTAGCAGGACTGAAGTGGCAGACCTGTCTCGTTTACTTGGATGACGTCGTCGTCTTCGCTTAAAATTTCGACGATCACCTTACGCGGCTTGCGCCAGTACTAGAGGCGATCAAGTCATCAGGGCTCACTCTGAAGTCGGAAAAGCGTCGCTTTGCTTACGATGAGCTTCCATTCCGGGGCCACGTCTTTAGCAAATCTGGAGTCCTTCCCAACTCACAGAAGACAGCCACCATCACAAAGTTCCCACAACCCACTGCGAAGAAGGCCTTGTGAAGATTCCTTGGCATGTGTGCCAACTCAGACGCTTTGTCAAGGACTTTTCACATCTAACTAAATCTGATGTAGATTTCAATTGGGAAACACCGCAACGCGGCGCATTTGAAGAACTCAAACGGCGCATGCAGTCGCCACGGTTACTTGCGCAATTCGACAAGCACACCGATACAGAAATCAATACTGACGCCAGTAGCCTAGGTGTTGGTGCCGTTCTAGTCCAGAGGAAAAACGGACTTGAATGGGTGATAGCGTACGCTAGCCGGTCGCTGTCAAAAGCGGAAGGCAATTATTCTGTGACCGCAAAGGAATGCCTCGCCATCGCTTGGACTTCTGCAAAATTTCGCCCTTTCCTATATTTCAGGTTGTTGAAAGTTGTCAGTTACCATCCCGCATTGTGTTGGCTAGCGAATTTAAAAGATCCTTCAGAACAGCTAGCGCGGTGCAGCCTCAGACTACAAGCATATGACATCACTGTAACCGACAAATCCGGACAAAAACACCCTTACGCCGCTTGCCTATCACGCGCCCGCATTGACCCACCGACGCAAGATGATGTGAATGACGACGCCTTCCTTGCAATAATAAACGCGGAATGCTTCGCTGAACAGCAATAAGCACACCCGGAGATAACAAGCCTCGTCGGGTATTTGAAAGGGTACACCGACGTTGTCCCCAGGGCCTCTAAGCAAGAATTGTCTTTCTCCTCGCTTGAAAGCGACCTAATAGTAAAGGATATCGTCAGAAGCCAACAAAGAGTGACACCAAAGACAGCATAGGGGAATTTACTTGCGCTTACTAAATGAAATAAAGAAACGTCAAATTAATGGAAATGAATGTGGATGAAAAAACAACTTGCCGCAGATGGGGAACAATCCCACAACCTTCGCATTTCGCGTGCAATGCGTTACCAATTGAGCTATCGCAGCGCCGTTTCCCCACCACTTTCTCGAGTATTTATGTTTCCTAGTAGAACCCTGGGAGTGTTAGCCAGCGCCCCCACTCACAAACCTTGGCGGCGGCCGTGGAACATCGTTTCGGCCGTAGGCGTCACGAGAACGTGATCTTCTTGCGTGAAGGCAGCCGGTCAATAAACCCACACTTGTTACCTCTGTCGCGTTACAGAGTCACATCAATCGCCTTGTCAAGCAAGGTATTGCGCCATCTAGGTGTTACTGTGCACGCGATGGCTAAAAAGCAGATTCTTCCACATTACAGTGTACCATCTATCACCTTGTCAGGCAAGGATTTGCACTACCTAGGTGTCACATGTGTACGCCAAGGCTGACAAACATATTCTTTCTCGTTACAGGGTACGACCTGTCTCCTTGACAAACGACGAATTGTTTTATCTAGGTGTCACTGTGTACGTGAGGGCTGACGAGCAGATTATGGCGTGTTACAGTGTACCATCGATCACGTTGTGAAGCAAGAAATCGTGCTTCCTAGGCGTCATATGTGTAGACGGAGGCTGACAAAAATATTCTGTCGCGTTACAGGGTAGGATCTATCACCTTGTCAAACCCCGAATTGCGCTATCTAGGTTTCACTCTGTACGCGAGGACTGAGAGACAGATCCTGTCGCGTTGCAGTGTACTATCCATTACGTTGAGAAGCAAGGAATCGCGCTACTTAGATGTCATATGTGTAGGCGAAGGCTTACAAACATGTTCTGTCGCGTTACAAGGTACAAGCTATTGCCTTGTCAAGCAAGGTATAGCGCTATCTAATTCGCGAGAGTTGACAAACACATTCTGTCGCTTTGCAGTGTACCATCGGTTGCCTTGCGAAGGAACGATTTGCGCAACCTAGGTGTCATATGTGTACGCGAGGGTTGACAAACATATCCTGTCGCGTTAAACGGTATGAGCTATTGCCCTGGGAAACCACGAATTGCGCTGTCTAGGCGTCACTCTGTACGCGAAGGATGACAAACAGAATCTTTCGCATTACAGTGTACCGTGGATCACGTTGTGAAGCAAGGAATTGCGCTACCTAGATGTCATATGTGTAGGCGAAGGCTCACAAACACATTCCGTCGCGTTATGGTGTACAAGCTATCACCTCATCAAGGAAGAACTTGCACTACCAAGGTGCAATATGTGTACGCGAAGGCTGCCAAGCCTATTCTGTCGCGTTACAAGGTACGACTATCCGCTTGTCATGCAAGGTATTGCGCTATCTGGGTGTCACTGCACGCGATGGCTGACAAACAGATTCTTTCGCATTACAGTGTTCTATCTGTTACCTTGTCAAGTGAGGATTTGCGCTATTAGATGTCACATGTGCACGCGAAGGCTGACAAGCATATTCTGTCGCATTACAGGGTAGGACCTATCGCATTGTGAAACCACGAATTGCGCTATAAAGGTTTCACTCTGTACGCGAGGACTGCGCAACAGATTATGTCGCGCAACAGTATACCATCGATCAACTTCTGAAGCAAGGATTTGCTCTGCCTAGACGTCATATGTGTAGGCGAAAGCTGACAAACATATTCTGTCGCGCTACTGGATAGGAGCTATCGCCTTGTCAAGCCACGAATTGCGTTATCCATGTTTCACTCTGTACGCGAGGACTGAGAAACAGATTCTGTCGTGTTACAGTGTACCATTGATCACCCTGCGAAGCAACAAATTGCGCTATCTATGTGTCACGGTGTACGCGAGGGCTAATATACATATTGTGTAGTGTTAAAGTGTACGAGTTATCCTCATGTCAAGCATGCAACTGCGCTATCTAGATGTCACTGTGCACGCGACGGCTGACAAAGATATTCTGTCGCCTTACAGGGTACCATCTGTCGCCTCGTCAAGGAAAGATTAGCGCTTCGCAGGTGCCACATGGGTTAGAGAGGGCTGACGAAGAGATTCTAGTACATTACATGATGTTTATGAAGTTTTAAAGCAAAAATTGCTCGCCGAGCTCGAGGCACTTTTTCGTGCTTATCTGACCTCTAGCACCAAAAGTGTCTAATGTGAATGGCACCATGGTAGGAGCCATGCAGTGAATAAATAATTTCCAAATTTAACGTTTCGAGCGGAGAGTTTCGCGCAATAGTTTTTATAGGGAACTTTGGCGATATTATCTACGAGAGCTGAAAGCAGTGGCGATTCAGCCAGCATTGGAATGAAATTGAGTCCCTTGATTTGCCTTAATATTTGTCCTTTCAGCTTCACACCTGCTTTTTAGATTTCATTTCATTTCATTTCATTTCATTTATTGAAGCCTTAAAGCCCCGGAGGCAGTACATAAGGCGGGGGCAAACAAAGTATGAGGAACTCTTCATCACGCAAAGGAGGGAAAGGAGGAAAGAAAGACGGACGAAGAATAGAAAAGGAAACGAGGCTCAGGAAGGAACCGAGCAAGCGGCACTATCATCAAAATTACTGTGTAATAAAAGAAAAAAAGAACTACTACACACAGCTAAACACATTCTACATGAATACTTCTAAATACATACTACGCATGAGACTGAATGAATAACAAATAATTACTGAACAGGGGTCAAGTAGCAAATTCATTTTTAACAAAACATTCTAGGTGATGTGGGTTGTTAGTTCCTCACGGAAAATTGTGTGGTCGGCGGAATCAGCAATACAGTCGCGAAGAGTGCTGCACAGCACTATTGCATTTGGAAAAAAATAACCCTTCATCAAAGACGTCCGGCACTTAATGTGCGCTATTGGACAGTTGTGCTTGAGGCGGGGGTTGTAGTCGAGGGTGTCTGGCGTGATAGTGGAAAGTGTGAAGCATGCAGAGGCGCGACGTGATTGGAGACTGGATAGATCGAGTGTGTGTTTTAGTGCAGGTATGCTGGTTTCACTGGAGTAGTTTGACATGATAAAGCGTGCAGCACGATTCTGAATGGCTTGTAATTCGCAGTCATATCATGAGAAGCCAACAAACACTGACACCAAGGACAACATAGGGGAGATTACTTGTGCTTAATAAATGAAATGAAGAAACGATAAATTAATGGAGATTAAAGTGGATGAAAGAACAACTTGCTGCAGGTGAGAACCGAACCCACAACCTTCGCATTTCGCGTGCGATGCTCTACCAATTGAGCTACCGCGGCGCTGTTTCCCCATCCACTTTCTTGGGTATTTATGTGTCCTAGTAGAACCCTGGGAGTGTTAGCCAGCGCCACCACTCACAGACCTTGGCGGCGGACTTGGAACGTCCTTCTTGCCGCAGGCGTCACGAGAACGTGATCTTTTTGGGTGAAAGGCAACTGGTCAATAAACCCACATGTGCTACCTGAAGGCATCAATGTTGCCAGATTCGAGGCCCTCGTTATGTAATAAACGAGAAGAAAGGGGGTTAACCGAGGGGCCCGATTTTTATTAGTCATATCATAAGAAGCCAACAAACACTGAGACCAAGGGCAACATAGGGGAAATTACTTGTGCTTAATAAATGAAATGAAGAAACGATAAATTAATGGAAATTAAAGTGGATGAAAAAACAACTTGCCGCAGGTGGGAACTGAACCCACAACCTTCGCATTTCGCGTGCGACGCTCTACCAATTGAGCTACCGCGGCGCTGTTTCCCCATCCACTTTCTTGGGTATTTATGTGTCCTAGTAGAACCCTGGGAGAGTTAGCCAGCGCCACCACTCACAGACCTTGGCGGCCTCCAACTTCACTGTGAGTTGTGACGTCTCTCTCTTCCCCGCCCTTAAAGTTGAGAGTATAGTATGCTCGTCGGGATCCCTCGCCAATGCGCATCAAAAATGTTGCGGCCTGAAGTTTTCGGACGGCAGAGTCAGTCCCGTCGCCATTGCAACTAAGTCAAAGTTACTTTTTCATACGGTCCAATTATGACAGTGCCTCCAATCGTGCCTAGTGTCATCGGTAGCTGCACGTAAGCTGTCACCAACCTTGTCATTGCTCATTCTGGGTTGCTACCAAAGGGATCATGACACACTTACTATCGGTGCATGCGCACCAAGAGATATATATGCAGCAGAGGCAAGGCCTGCGTGCCTCAAGGTTGGTTGTCTGGCCAGCTGCGCGGCACTCGTGTTGCTTAAGTAAAGCGCTCTTGTTCGAACTGAGGGCCCTGGTCTCTCTTTCTACACACCTGCGGACAAGCCACCAAACTCGCTTGCAGCTGGTGCGTAGGTTCATTCATACTAGACACCTGGTCGTAAGAAAACGAACCGCTGCCCCACTCTTGGCGCCATGTCGAGCAGCAGTAAATAACAAGGAGGCCCACTCTAACACTGCTAGCGATCGCGCTGGTTTGTGTTCCATGATGTCACTTTGTAGTTCGGAACCAAAGACGAGAAAGATGAGAAACGGCATACGAAAGTGCTAACTTCCAGCTTAAGGTTTATTTCTGATACAATAAAATTCATACATGAAAATCACGCGCATGAGTCAGTATACACACGCTTAAACTCACAAGAACCTAACCAACAAGGACCACCGCACATTATCAAGCATAAAAAGCGGGCACACTCAACTCTAGTTGACACCTACGTAAATCGAAGCATTGTTGTTGCTTGGCTCATGAACTACGAGTATGTGTGTGTGTCTGTATGAAATGTGATGTTCGCAGTATAAATATTGACATGGAACAGCAGCATTGCAGTGGATGTTACACAAGATGTATGCTACATACACATATTTACATGCAGCGTATCATATATATATATATATATATATATATATATATATATATATATATATTGACACGTGTACTTATCTTTCTCGGGCAACCACGTTTCGCCGCTTAACAACTGTAATCGCAGAGCGAGGGACGCGCCTGCATGTATCCGACGTTTCTGGAAAGTTATCGACGCTTCTATCCGCGTGTCTGTTGTCGCCGAACCTTGTGTTATCAGATTTCATCGCGTGACACGAATGGTGTAGAACTTTGTGGAAGACACGCGGGTCCCATCAGTTAATCTGGAACATTCGATGACTGATCTATAAAAGCCGACGCGCTTGACCCGCTGATCAGATTTTCGACGATCGCCGAGCGTGTTCGCCGCTATCGTTGCGCTATAAGTGTAGCCTGTTTTGTGGGCACAGGTTCGCCCAATAAAAGTTAGTTTTCTTGTTCACAGTATTGCTACTGTCTTATTCAACGTCACCACCACGTGACATCTGGTGGGGGTGCTTGTGCGTTCATGTACCGAACGCCCCCGCAAAGTCGCGACCCAAGCCCGAAGCCCGAGGACAGAACCAACATCGCCGAAGACCAGCGTGCTAGCCGCAGACTGCAAGGACTGCCCCCAGAGCACGGACTTCTTTCTACCTGAGACGACAAAGAAGATCGTGGTCAAGACAACGCCAATGGCTGCCCCGGCGTCCCCTGTTATCCTACAACAACCCCGGGACCCACCAACCTTCCATGGAGCAGCGACTGAAGACCCGGAATCATGGCTGGAGACCTACGAACGAATCGCAACATTCAACAACTGGGACTCCGACGAGAAGCTGCGGCATGTCTACTTCGCCTTAGAAGACACCGCCAGAACTTGGTTTGAGAACAGGGAATCGACCTTGACAACGTGGGACCTGTTCCGTAGCGGCTTCCTACGCACCTTTACAAGCGTCGTGCGCAAGGAAAGGGCTGAAGCTATGCTGTACGCCCGAGTGCAGCTACCAAACGAGAACGTTGCCATTTTTACGGAAGAAATGAGCCGTTTGTTCCGCCACGCCGACCTGGATATGGCCGAGGAAAAGAAAGTCCGCCTACTGATGCGTGGGGTAAAGGAGGAACTTTTCGCCGGGATGGTAAGAAGCCCACCGAAGACCGTCGAAGAGTTTCTTTCTGAGGCGACGAACATCGAGAAAAAACTCGAAATGCGGAACCGGCAATTCAACCGCCGTACAGGCTCTACCCACTACGCAGGAATTCAATCGCTGGCCACGGACGATCTGCGCGAGACCATCAGGGCCATTGTGCGCGAGGAACTGCGGAGGGTCTTGCCTTCGTCGCAGCCTCAAGTGGCCTCGATCGCCGACATCGTAAAAGAAGAGGTGCACCGATCGCTTGGAGTTCCTCAAGTGCAACCAGAACCACCGCAGCCTCAGCCGCAAGCGATGAGCTACGCCGCCGTCGCCCGCCGTCAAGGTCCCCTTCCACGACCGCGCCAGGACCCCGTAACGCCGCAATTCCGTCGACCACCACCGCCGCCGCCAGCACGCCCACCCGTCGCCCAGCGCAGCTACCCGAGGAAGACAGACGTTTGGCGTGCTCCTGACCACCGCCCGCTATGCTACCACTGCGGAGAAGCAGGTCACGTCTACCGACGATGCCCGTACCGAGAGATGGGACTGCGAGGTTTCGCCGTCAACGCGCCGCGTCCACAGCTTGGAGAGCGCCCACGTGACATCGCCGACTACCTCGCCGCCACTCAGTGGAGCCCTCGACGACCGTCCCGTTCGCCGTCACCAGGCCGCTACCTGTCGCCGCAGCGCCGACCGTACACCGGCCCAGCCCGGGGCCGCTCTGCGAGCCCATATCCGGAAAACTAAAAGCAGTAACCGATGGAGGTGCGGTTGCTGTTCGTCGAACTGACGAAGATCCTCCGCCGCCGACGAAGACGACGAAGAGACCATCTCGACGACCTAATGACGACAGGCCGCCGTCCCGAAGAAGTCGGGAAGCCAAGACTACACCGACGAAAGACGACATGACGACGCAACGTTCCAGCTTCAGTTCAACACGACGCAGCCGTGATCCGACGCCAAGACCCAACTGCAACGCCAGACAAAGAACAACCGACCTCGACGTGCTTCTCGACGGCCACGCAGTCACTGCCTTAGTCGACACAGGGGCCGACTACTCCGTAATGAGTGGACACATCGCCGCCCAGTTGAAGAAAGTTAAGACCGCATGGGAAGGCCCTCAGATTCGAACCGCTGGAGGACACCTCATCACGCCGACTGGGATCTGCACGGCAAGAATAACCATTCATGACCGGACTTACCCTGCCACCTTCGTTATCCTCCAACAGTGTTCACGAGACGTCATTCTCGGTATGGACTTCCTCAACCAACACGGCGCAGTCATCGACCTGAAGTCGAAGTCAATAACACTGTCGGAAGATCATGCGATACCGCCGGAGAGCCCTCGTAGTCACCACGCCTTGAGTGTGCTCGAAGAGCAAGTGAGCATCCCGCCTCGCTGCAGCATTGTTATTTCGGTCAGCACCGAAACACCCGCTGACGTAGAAGGCGTCATCGAAGGCGACCAACGTCTACTGCTAGACCGTGAAATTTGCGTCGCAAGAGGGATCGCTCGACTGCATGAAGGGAAAACTGAAGTGTTGCTGACAAACTTCAGCCAGGAGTTCAAGCACATCAACAAGGGCACGACGATCGCGTACATCGAGGAAATTCTGGAAACAAGTAATGCGTTTGTCCTCTCGGATTCCGCCGCATCTACCCCGACGACTGTGGTTCCCGAACCAGACTACGACATTAATCCAAATCTCCCTATGATTAAGCAACAGGAGCTCAGAAGTCTCCTCCGACGATACAAAGGCTGCTTTTCGACGTCATCGAGGATTCGACAAACACCAGTCGCCAAGCATCGCATAATCACCGAGGAATGCGCTCGACCACTCCGTCAGAGCCCTTACCGCGTTTCGCCGCGAGAACGCGAAGCTATAAGAGAACAAGTCGACGAAATGCTGCGCGACGACATCATCCAGCCGTCGAAAAGCCCGTGGGCATCCCCTGTTGTCCTGGTGAAGAAAAAGGACGGAACCCTGCGTTTCTGCGTCGATTATCGTCGTCTGAACAAGATCACAAAGAAGGACGTATACCCCCTCCCACGGATAGACGACGCATTGGATCGGCTCTGCAACGCCAAATACTTCTCGTCCATGGACCTCAAGTCTGGCTATTGGCAAATAGATGTCGACGAAAGAGATCGCGAACAGACCGCCTTCATCACCCCAGACGGCCTCTACGAGTTCAAGGTTATGCCATTCGGACTGTGCTCGGCGCCTGCAACGTTCCAGCGCGTGATGGACACGGTTTTAGCAGGATTGAAGTGGCAGACCTGTCTCGTATACTTGGATGACGTCGTCGTCTTCGCCGGAAATTTCGACGTTCACCTTAGGCGGCTTGCAACAGTACTAGAGGCCATCAGGTCATCAGGACTTACTCTGAAGCCGGAAAAGTGCCGCTTCGCTTACGAGGAGCTTCTATTTTTAGGCCACGTCATCAGCAAATCTGGAGTCCGCCCCGACCCGCAGAAGACAGCGGCCATAGCAAAGTTCCCGCAGCCCATCGACAAGAAGGCAGTGCGTAGATTTCTTGGCATGTGTGCCTACTACAGGCGATTTGTCAAGAACTTTTCGCGCATCGCTGAGCCGCTGACGCAGCTAACTAAATGTGACGTCGGGTTCAAGTGGGAAAAGCCGCAGGCCGACGCATTTCAAGAACTCAAACGACGCATGCAGTCGCCGCCCGTACTTGCGCACTTCGACGAGCACGCCGATACCGAAATCCACACTGACGCCAGTAGTCTAGGCCTCGGTGCCGTCCTAGTCCAGAGAAAAGATGGACATGAACACGTGATAGCTTACGCTAGCCGGTCGTTGTCAAAAGCGGAAGGCAATTATTCTACAACCGAAAAGGAATGCCTCGCCATCGTTTGGGCTACAGCGAAATTTCGCCCTTACCTATATGGCAGGCCATTCAAAGTCGTCAGCGATCACCACGCCTTGTGTTGGCTAGCGAATTTAAAGGATCCCTCTGGACGGCTGGCACGGTGGAGCCTCAGACTACAAGAATACGACATCACTGTAACATACAAGTCCGGACGAAAACACTCAGACGCCGATTGCCTATCACGTGCCCCCATTGACCCGCCGCCGCAAGATGACGAGGATGACGACGCCTTCCTAGGAATAATAAGCGCTGAAGACTTCGCCGAACAACAACGAGCGGACCCGGAGCTTAAAGGCCTCGTCGATTATTTGGAAGGGCACACCGACGTTGTCCCCAGGGCATTTAAGCGCGGATTATCTTCCTTCACGCTTCAAGACAGTCTACTCGTGAAGAAGAACTTCTCACCAGTCCGCGCCAATTACCTTCTTGTTGTCCCGTCAGGACTTCGTCCAGAAGTATTGGACGCCCTACATGACGATCCGACCGCTGGACACCTCGGATTTTCCCGGACACTATCGAGGATACAAGAAAAGTATTATTGGCCGCGCCTGACCGCCGACGTCGCCCGTTATGTCAGAACATGCCGAGACTGTCAGCGACGCAAGACACCGCCGACAAGGCCAGCCGGATTACTACAGCCAATCGAGCCTCCTTGCCGACCATTTCAGCTGATCGGGATGGACTTGCTGGGACCCTTTCCGACGTCAATAACCGGAAATAAGTGGATCGTCGTGGCGACGGACTACCTCACCCGCTTCGCTGAAACAAAAGCACTGCCGAAAGGTAGCGCAGCCGAAGTGGCGAAATTCTTTGTCGAAAACATCCTGCTGCGACATGGCGCCCCAGAAGTCCTCATCACCGACCGAGGCACGGCCTTTACAGCGGAGCTCACCCAAGCCATTCTGAAATACAGTCAGACAAGGCACAGGAGGACAACGGCCTACCACCCGCAGACGAATGTTCTTACGGAGCGGCTGAATAAGACCCTCGCCGACATGCTAGCGATGTACGTCGACGTCGAACACAAGACCTGGGATGCCGTCCTGCCGTACGTAACATTCGCTTATAACACGGCGGTACAAGAAACAACACTGATCACGCCGTTCAAGCTGGTCTACGGCAGGAACCCGACGACGACGCTTGACGCCATGCTGCCGCATGTAACTGACGAAGAGAATGTTGACGTCGCTAGCTATCTCCAGCGCGCCGAAGAAGCCCGACAACTCGCGCGCCTACGGATCAAAAACCAGCAGCGTACCGACAGCCGACACTACAACCTCCGACGACGCTTCGTCGAGTACCAGCCCGGCGACCGTGTTTGGGTATGGACCCCGATACGCCGGCGAGGACTCAGTGAGAAGCTGCTGCGACGCTATTTCGGACCCTACAAGGTCATCCGACGTATTGGCGCACTAGACTATGAGGTCGTGCCAGACGGCATTTCGCACTCACAGCGGCGCCGCGCACGATCTGAAGTGGTCCACGTGGTGCGCCTTAAACCATTTTACGGACGCTGATGAACTTCCTTAGTTTGTTGTTTTCTTTGATACGAGTGCTTTTCTTTGTTACTTTCGTTTGTTTGCAGCATCGGGTCGATGCTTTTTAAGAGGGGGGTAATGACACGTGTACTTATCTTTATCGGGCAACCACGTTTCGCCGCTTAACAACTGTAATCGCAGAGCGAGGGACGCGCCTGCATGTATCCGACGTTTCTGGAAAGTTATCGACGCTTCTATCCGCGTGTCTGTTGTCGCCGAACCTTGTGTTATCAGATTTCATCGCGTGACACGAATGGTGTAGAACTTTGTGGAAGACACGCGGGTCCCATCAGTTAATCTGGAACATTCGATGACTGATCTATAAAAGCCGACGCGCTTGACCCGCTGATCAGATTTTCGACGATGGCCGAGCGTGTTCGCCGCTATCGTTGCGCTATAAGTGTAGCCTGTTTTGTGGGCACAGGTTCGCCCAATAAAAGTTAGTTTTCTTGTTCACAGTATTGCTACTGTCTTATTCAACGTCACCACCACGTGACAATATATATATATATATATATATATATATATATATATATATATATATATATATATATATATATATATATATATATATACGCTTCTGATGCGTTGGTTTCCCCAACTGCAACTGCGGATCGAACAGCGCCAAGCGTCTGAACGCGCTGACTTGTGCGCGAAGAAGGGTGCTAGTGCCGCTCGTCGATACATTCATCCTTGGCGTGATGCTTTCAACATCAGCCTTTTGTGCTGGGCGCCTCGTGTTCGAATACTACCATCGGAGTAGTTTATGAACGCTTGTAATTTTGTAACACGGTACTTTGACACTGGCTTATCAGAAAAAAACTTGCATATCAGACATACGTTTGGCCGAAACTGGTGTACGCATCGCCTATCGGCACCCTTCACAAGCATATCTCACCTACGAATTACAAACGAGAAGAAAGGGGGTTAACCGAGGGGCCCGATTTTTATTAGTCATATCATAAGAAGCCAACAAATACTGACACCAAGGACAACATAGGGCAAATTACTTGCGCTTAATAAATGAAATGAAGAAACGATAAATTAATGGAAATTAAAGTGGATGAAAAAACAACTTGCCGCAGGTGGGAACCAAACCCACAACCTTCGCATTTCGCGTGCGATGCTCTACCAATTGAGCTACCGCGGCGCTGTTTGCCCGTCCACTTTCTTGGGTATTTATGTGGGTATTCTTGGGCATTCTGCCACTGAAATCCTACTAACACCATGTCCATGACGCGCTGGAGCGTTGTAGGCGCAGAGCACAGTCCAACTTTAATGAATTTCTATTTGGTTCACAGACACCAGCAATTCGTTTACTGACTGACTCACAGGACGACCCTTTCTTGCAAATACATGCCATTCGGAGAACCAGAATAATGGAGGGCGTCGTGGACAGACTTGCTAAAAGAAACTGCTCGTCGAAAAACCCTTGCGGAGAAAATCAGGAGAAATTTGTCGGGTGCCGGAGCACTGCTGCCATTTTAGCCATTTTGTCGGCAAAATTGGTGACTTAATTGTAACCTGAGTGAAATTCTTTTTCTAGTTAGCGACTGGCGAGATCTTTTTAGACGCTGAATATTTGGCGACATTTTAGTGACTTCAAAATTAGGAGAGTTGCTTTGATGGTGGCCTTCTGGAATGCCTTTTGTCATATTTAACAGCTGCATGTAAGCTACACGTAAGTGGCTGAAATTGGCTGTACATCGCGCATGCTCAGTGATCATGATGGCGCAATGGATCCCACCACAGCACAGCAGGCACCAGCGCTGAATGGTATCCGACCTCAGTTGAACGACGTAGCAGCCGTGGTCTTGCGGTCTGGGGAATATACCTATCGGCGGCGCTACATTGTCGCGTTGGCCTTAGGCTCTAACATGCTAGAAAATATTCAGTCAAGTTTGTTAGCTGAATGCCACTTCACTTTCTTGTTCGCTATTAACACAGGACGGCGGAGAACACCAGGCCTTGCAGAGAGACGGTGAAATGTTTTGTGTCCATCAAGCCCTTCCTGTCTTGCTTGAACCACATGCAATGCCCTGTTTATAAAGACGGTGAAGTAAGTGGTACACATTTTCGCTACCCAACTACTGTGCCGACGCTAACTTGCCGAAATAGAAAGTTTTTATTTAGGCTGCACAAACCTATAGATATGGCAAATACTGCCTTCAGATATATGGTGCTTTAAGAAGTAGGAATGGGCGTCCTCGCTATGAAGCAGCAGAAGTTCTTCGTTGCCGGTAATGACGATTGAACGGGAGGAAATGACCACGCCGAAGAACATAGGGAGGCGGTCGTTTCAATGGAGATGCGGCTTAACGGTTCCGACCGTTACATTCATTCTTGTTTGTGGGCAGGAGGCCATCAGGCGCGGAGGCATAATGGGAATACGACGCACACGATGGAGATGCTGGCTCGTAACTCGCAGACCTCGTAATGCAACCAAACAATAAACGGTACAGGGGCTGTGATCAAGCTCGTCGCTGTTAGGCTATGACTGTGAATTTAGTACAAGAATTTTCTCCGTAGGCGAATCTATCTAATGGGAAGAAAGAAGTGCCCTTAAGAAAATGACCAGGAACGTAGGTCGTTGATGAGGTGAGCAGCCGGAAAATAATGCATTTGCGATTGAGCCCTCACGTTACCTAGAATCGAAAAGATAAAACGTAGTACAAGAAGAAGCACTGTTATGTCCCGCTTTTCTGGGCGAACCTGTAGGCATGAGTAAGAGTTGTGGCGCTCTATACCGGCATAAAAACATGCTCAGAAACAAAGATGTTTGGAAAAAACAATGGGAAGACGCTAATCGTGACTGACAAAACTTCGAAGAAACAATAGAACCGGAATCGCCTCTGCTCTCTTCCACACAACGAATTGAACTGTGGTAAATAAGACCTTAGCAATGCTGTCGCAAACACATTGATGTGGAAATCGCGGATCATTTGTGTACATGGGCGAGTAAATTACTATCGCTTATTTGCGTTACATACCTTATTATCATTTATTCAATACTACAAACCTTGTACATGTCCAAGCAGGGTGGGTAAAATGACAAACAAAGAAAATATCAACATAGGTCAAAGGTATAATAGTGTTACGAGAGACACTAAAGAACCATTCCAATCCGTTACAGTACGAGAAAAAAAATGAAATCTTGAAAAAATCTTTTCGTGCAAAATACGGTGTATGCAAATTAGAATGATGGTGATGAGTATGCGTTCATGTTGAAGACTATTGATAGCGTGATGGGTAATTGCTAGGTCGCGATTCCGAAGTAAGAAAAGATATTGCAACTTCAAAGTTTTCCTTCTCTTTTCAAGACATGAAATGCCATTAGCCTGCATTCTTTCAGAGGGTGAGTCATACGGAGAAAATTTTGAACATATCAACCTTTCCTCCGCACCTTTTTCAGACGGGTAATATTGTGTTTAGTAAGCGGGCTACAAACAATGCATGCATATCGATGTCTCTGTCTAATTATTCCGTTGTACGCAAGTAGTTTTACACTCTGGGGTGAATTATTAAGCTTAGGCCTTAAAAATATAGTTTACGTAACCCAGAGGAGCTCATATGATTTATATGTAAGTTGCAGGATAAAGTATTTGTAAGCGTAACACCTAAGTACTTGTACTGAGTCTCTTCTGGCAGTGGTGACGAACCCAACCAGTACCTGAATGAAAGCAGAGCTTTTTAGCGAGAGAAGTGAACAAAGACGGTCTTATAATTAAGCGGCATATTCAATGTTTCGCACCACCCAAAATGTTAACGAGAGCCTAGTTAAGACGGTTCTGATCGTTAGTTGAAGTGATTTCTTCAAAGGCATGCAATCATCAGCAAACAACCTGATTTGCGTGTTAGGATCAATTGCAGTGGCTATGTCGTTAATGTAAAGTAAAACAGTAATGGTGCTCCTTTGAAGGACGCCAGAGCCGACCAAAAGACAGCCCGACTGACGCTACAAACTGCTAGCGCTTTGCAAGATTGTGCGTTATCCATATGATCAAAATTTCCGCAAGTGCAATGTGCCTGAATTTTTGTATTAGTTACTCATGTGGAACTCTACTAAGAGCTTTGCTGAAATCTAGGAATATTACATCAATCTGACCGTTCTTATTAAAGGAGGAAGCAATTCAATGTATGGAAGAAGAAAATGACGCCAAGTAGGTCGGACGCGCTCCGATCGGCTCCTGCTTTTTCTAGATATCTTGGAGGTTTATGAAGTGGTGGCCCGTGAACTTTGCGCGCATTATTTCAGTGAAGTTCTACCGAACACGTGGATAGCAGTTTTTTGGAGGTGGGTGGAGTTTCTGAACATTTATCGCCGATCTTGTGCCGACCACGCCGGACTGAGTGCAAGCCCTACCGCTAAACGCAACGGCACCGGTCTCGACGAGACGCTGGGCTGCTGCCGCTGGCCTGCGTTAGCCTGTAGGCTCTAGTTCACCGCTTTTCTGCGATGGAGAGTGACGACGACGGGGACGATTTAGCCACCGAAGGCTTTGGGAAAGATTCTGGCTGGGTAACGGTCGCCAAACGGCGCGTTTGCAAGAACGCTTCCAGGCGTCTTGGCGCAAGTTCGTCCGCGGCCAACCCTGACGGCCAAGATACGCTGCCGGACCGAAATAGATATAAAGAAGTTAAAAGCAAGATTATCCGGGGCAGCAAGATGCCACCACTACCAAAGGACGAAATGAAGATTGTGGTCAGACCCGGAGGCGGACTGAGTATTACAAAGGCAGGCCCAACAGTGGTCGCAGAAGCCATATGGGCTGCAACGGGTATCAGTACGACGGAAAGAGAATGGGACACTATGTGCCCCAATCTGATGCAAAATGTGATGGTGATCAGCACATCTAGTCACGAACACGCGGTTCGTTACGCCACTGTGGAGAACATTACAGTCGCCGGGAAGCAGCATGAGGTGAGCGCGTATGTTGCTGCGCCGCACGCCACTTGCAAGGGGGTAATTCGCCGCATCGCAATCGAGGACGGAACTGAGGTCATTGACAGGAAGATCGTCAACCGGAGAAATCCACTCGCGCTCGATGCCAAAAGAATCAAGAATACTGGAACTGTGGTGGTGTTATTCGAGGGATATAAGGTCCCAAATTACGTTGCGTATGGGGGCACTCTGATCAGGTGCACGCTTTACCACAAACAGATGGATGTTTGTTACACGTGCGGACGCCTTGGACACCGCTCCGATGTCTGCCCGTCACCAGAGGAAGTGGTATGCAGGGGTTGTGGAGCAACCAATCCCGATGAACAACACAGCTGCGATCCAAAATGCAAGTTATGCGGCGAGGCCCACCTGACCGCAGCTAAGGAATGCAAGAAACGCTTCCAGACGCCGTACGTAGTTCGACGCAGAAGAGGAGAACGCGCTCGCAACGCTGAGCGGGAGGAAAGAAGCAAGCCATCACCACCCTTCAAGGAGGGGCAACACTTTCCAGCTATCGCCGGTGAATGGCACCCACGCTCTCAAGAATCGGACTCATCGGCCCCATCAGGCACCCGAGGCCGTTCCTAATCCAGAGGGCGATCCAGATCCCGGGGGCGCTCCAGATCCAGAGGACGGACAGCGTCTAGAGGGATGAGAATACGCATCAATTCCGGAAGCCGCGTTAGGCCCGACAGCCGCACCAGGTCCAGTTCCAGACCCAGAGGGCACCAGACAGGACCGGTTCCTGGATCGTCGAGACCAACCACCTGGGCTGACATTATCCGTGGAGGACAGGCAGAGGTGAGGTCAGGGGCATCCTCAGAGCATGTGACAGGAAGCGCGCATAAAATAGCACAACTTGAACGCGAGAATGCGATTATGAGGGAGGTTATTAAAAAAATGGCTGTGGCTTAGCTAAGGTTAAGCCCAGGATGGGAAGCATACTAGCCTTTATTTTAACGCGACAGCGTTAAGGAGCTCGTGTCGCAGAAAAGCCGCTGTCGTCGGCGTCGGCTCAGGCGTGCGGCGCCTGCTCAGGCGCACATTTCGGTGTCGCGCCGAACGCTGCGTTGCTCGACGCTCACCGTGTCCGATGCGGGGGGCGACGCCGCGAGCGACGGCGCGAGTTGGAGCCCCGTTTATCCTCTGTCGTGACGTCACGGTGTCACGTGGTATTGAAGGCGACACCGCCGCGCCTGAGGAGCTGGGTTGAGCTCTCGTAATATGCTTCGCATAAAAGCTTACGTCCGAAATCGCGGAGATCAAACACGCGAGAGGAACGCGTCCTCCGCCTGCGTCCGCTCCGTCGGAAACACCCCAAGCTATGGAGGTTCCTATAGCGGAGGGCGAACAAGATGAGGCAAGACCCTCTAAAAAACGAGCAGTGGCTTGTGAGCAGGATAGTCTTCCGGGACGCGCAAGGTCAGAAATTCGCGAAATGTTTTCAGTGCTAAGCGACAGCGTAAGGCAACTGGCGGAGAAGGTCTCCCAGATACAAAGCGAGATGGCCTTTCAAACTGAAAGTATGAACAAACGTGTGTCCAAAATAGAATCGTTCCTAGAGAGCGTAATGTTGCCAATCCCTGGTCCTAGCGTCAATGTCGTACCACATACTACCATTGGGTCCCCTATAACTGGGGACAATTCATACGCAGAATATGGGGACAAAAGTAAAAAACAACAAGATGGCGGGCTCAAATGAATCTTTTCGCATTTGGCAATGGAACTGCAGAAGCTTTCTTAAGAAGAAAGCGCCTCTGCAGCAGTACATTCGCAGCAATTCCGAAAAACCACATGTAATCGTTATTCAAGAAACTCTATCTGCTGAAGTCAATTTGTCGGGATATCAATCGATTCTTGGTCAAACTGGGAGGAGAGGTGTATGCACCCTTGTAAGTCGTAAGCTCACATATATCACTCACGACCTGGGGATGGCCACCTCTAAGGCAGAGCATGTGATGATAGAAATCATACCAGGCCGATTGAGCCGCCAGAGCGTTTTCATTCTTAACGTGTATAGTAGCCCCAATGACCTTCGCCAGCGTTTCAAAGCGCTTCTAAGGAAGGCAATCAACCTCGCCGGGACTAATCCTTTGGTGATAGCCGGGGACTTCAATGCCCCGCACTACGCCTGGGGCTACATGTACAACACGGTCAAGGGAAAGGAGTTATGGCAGAATGCTACAGACTTGGACCTTACGCTCGTCACTGATAAGTCTTTTCCGACCAGAATGGGAACATCTTCGTGCAGGGACTCGACTCCGGATTTAGCGTTCGTCGAGAATTTGTCAAAGGCGCAATGGACTAACACTGCTGTTGATCTTGGCAGCGATCATTATATCCTCGCTACACACTTTCCAACAACACCTAAGAGGCCGAAAGAGTTCTTCTTCACGGATTGGGACAAGTTCCGCAAGATAAGGAATGAGCGCCAACCTCCAACCACCAGACTGAGCCTTGAACAGTGGATGGACCAGATCAGGGAAGATATCAAGTGTAACACTCACAAAATATGCACGGACCTTCCCGTGGAAAAGATGGATAGTCGCCTAGCCCATCTACTGGAGGCTAAGCAGTCACTCCTCAATCGATGGAAGGGCCAACGGCTAAATCGCAGACTACGCAAAAAGATTGCTGAACTCAATAGAACCACAGAAGAGTACTGCCACACCCTCTCAAAGCAACAATGGGACGAGGTGTGCAACTCAGTTGATGGTCAAATGCGCAATGGTCGAAACTGGAATCTTTTAAAGCATCTTCTGGACGACACCAACACAAGGTCCAACCAGCAGCATGTGATGGCAAAGCTTCTGCATACAGCCACACGAACCAAGACCACGGAGGAAGTCCTACAGAGCCTGGTGGCGAAGTACCTCCCTGTTGGTCCCCGGCAAGGGACATCGGTCGCCTTGGGCCACCCAACTCCGAGCTGGATGCAGACATCAGCACAGAAGAGGTTAGGAGGGCGCTGCATGAGCTTAATAGCAAGTCTGCTCCTGGTCCCGACGGCATCACAAATAGGACCCTCCGTAACCTGGACGATCACTCGATAGGATACCTGACAGAAGTCATCAACGAGACATGGAAGGAAGGCAAGGTCCCGGAAGCATGGAAGCGGGCACTTACAGTACTGATCCCCATACCTGGCAAATCATCAAGCCTGGACAACTTACGACCAATATCGCTCACATCTTGCGTTGGCAAGGTCGCGGGACATGTCTTACTCAACAGGCTCACGAGGTTCATCGAACACAAGGAACTCTACCCCCATACGATGATTGGCTTCAGGGCAGGTCTGTCCACACAGGACGCCATGAATCTCATCAAGAGTCAGATAATCGACAATGACACGCGGGATACTCGGGCCATCCTTGGATTAGATTTGGAGAAGGCTTTCGATAAGATAGCCCATCAATTTATACTGCAATCGATATCCGAGCTTGGTCTGGGCGTAAGATTCCATGATTACGTCAGGTCATTTCTGCACCGAAGAAGAGCGACTCTCCGCGCAGGAGACATGATCGCGGAAGAGGTGGAGCTTGGAACAAGGGGCACTCCACAGGGCTCGGTGATCTCGCCCACTTTGTTTAACCTGACCATGATGGGCCTTTCCAGAACACTCTCACGAGTCGAGGGCATCAGGCATACCATGTATGCGGACGACATTACCATTTGGTGTGTTGGAGGAAGTGACGGACAGGTTGAGAGTGCGTTACAGGAGGCCATCGAGGTCACGGAGGGCTATCTTCGACCCACGGGATTAAACTGTTCGGCTAAGAAGTCAGAGCTTTTACTATACCGCCCCTTAAGAAGAGGTCGTAAGCCCATGGGCTGGAGACCACTGTCTGACAGCACCATTTGTCTTCGCACGGGCAAGGGAGACAAGATTCCTACGGTTGACGCAATAAGAATACTCGGCATGGTAGTCGAATCTACTGGCTCTTACGCGCAAACGATAATCAAGCTCACGACCAAGACGGACAACGCAGTACGTCTCATCCGAAGGGTGGCTAACCGCCACCATGGCCTTAAAGAAGACAATCTGTTACGGTTGATCAACGCCTTTGTGCTTTGCCACTTTGCCTACGTAGCGGCTATGCACAGATGGCAAAGAGCAGGGAGGAACAAACTGAACACGTTGCTCAGAAAAATAACTAAGCGAGCCCTGGGTATATCGATCTTCACCAACACCAATCGCCTCCTCCAGCTAGGTGTGCATAACACTCTGGAGGAGATTGCAGAGGCTCAGGAAGGAGCGCAACTTGCCAGACTATCCACGACCGCCGCCGGTAGGAGGATATTACAAGAGCTCGGCTACCCACCATCTGCAGAAGCACCAAGAAAATGCGAGTTACCACGGGACATAGGAGATTTGATCTCCGTATCGCCGATACCAAGAAATGTACACCCTGAATATAACAAGGGTAGAAGGAAAGCAAGAGCTTCAGCCATACTCAAACAGATCCAGACAGAGGGGCGTAGAGCCTGCTTTGTTGACGCGGCCGCATATCGGAAGGGGTGCTCCTTTTCTGCAGTAGTGGTGGATTCCAAACAGCGGCTCACGAACTGTGCATCTATACGAACCGGAGATCCGGCGATAGCCGAGCAGGTGGCCATTGCCTTGGCGATGCTTGATGACACCAGCGACGTCATCTACAGTGGCTCACGGTCGGCCATTAGGGCATTTCAGTGTGGTGTGATCTCAGAACAGGCTTTTGGGCTGCTTCGTAAAGCAGGTCCGGATAGAATCAAGTATCACATGCTTACTTGGTTCCCAGCCCACGTTGGGCACATGTCGGGTGTCCCCACGAACCTCAATCAGACGGCCCACGCTGCCGCGCGTGCACTGACTGACCGCGCTGGCGCTGTAACGGCCGAAGAGAGAGTTACGCATGGTAGGGACGCGCCTGCCACTTATAATGCACTTCTTAAACACTTCTATCTCTCGCGGCGACAATACCCTCCTCCTCACCCCAAGCTCACTAGGCCTCAGGCACTGACATTCAGACTGCTGCAGACAGAAACCTATCCCAACCTGTTCACGTTACATGTGATATATCCGGAGATTTACACTGATGACGCGTGCCCTGCTTGCGGGGACAGATCAACACTTTCGCACATGCTCTGGGGATGTATCTCTATAGCAAGCCCTGACCTCAGCTCAGCTAGGTGGGAGGCGGCCCTCCGCAACCCACTCCTGGCTGAGCAACGTTGGGCTGTCCAGCAGGCCCACGATGCGGCTGGCAGGCTAGGCCTGTCGGTCCCGACGTGGGAGCGGCCCGCGACGTGCTAATACGCGTTCTGCAGGACTGTAAAATAAAAGTTACTCAATCAATCAATCAATCAATCAATCAATCAATCAATCAATCAATCAATCAATCAATCAATTGAATGTATTACATTAACTAATTGTGTAATTGTCGAGTAGGATTTTATAAACTCGCTTTGGTATCTAGAGAGGATTGAGTGTTCGTCTAAAAATTCATTTACCTGACTGGTAATAATATTGTTACGTGCGGAAAAACTCAGATGAAAGAGGCTATGTACAGGGTATTTACACTGGAGCCAGACCACCAGGCCGACACTCGCCCGCGCCAAGGGCACAGACCCACTTCGTCGTCATTCTCGCGGCGGCTGGTCCCTTGAGCATCGCTCGATGATATCGTAATAATATGTTCAATTAGTTTAGAGCATGATTATGCAAGTGAAATCGGATGGTAATTTTGTAGTAGGGCCCGATAACCTTTCTTGTGCACATACACAACTCTGGGGCCTTCCAGTTATCAGATAATTTTCCATGAAGCAATGAAATACGACAAACAATAACAAGAAACATTGCAATGAACTCAGCATATTGTTTCAGAAACAAGTTAGGAAAGATCAGGACCACATGATGATTTAGTCTTTAAATTTAGTAGCACAGAAACTACGTCAGAGTAGGAAATAAAATTCACATCAGATTGACGAAATACGTGCCATGGGATGGACAAATGCCAGAGTTAGAAAACACACTGTGAAAGTTCTCGCTGAATTGACACGCAATATCACCATGATCGGTAACTATAAAAACACTAAGGAAATTTGTGGCAATGGAGTATTTTTTTTTGCTTCCAGAATTCCTAAACGTTTTTTTATGCCTCCTCTACAATAAAATACAGCAGCACTGTATTAAAGTAGTGCTCTCTCGAAGGCTGCACCGCATGCAAGGTAAATATACCTGGTAACGAAGCTTCCATAGGAGCCCATACGTTCAAAACATGGCGGTCCATCGCCGGTTCATGGGGCTTAGCGCCATCTGTATGTGGTGGGAACACTTCCGGCGGAAGAAAAAATAACGTGACGCCATGTCCGTTAAAAACAGAAGTGACGTCATTTTGTTTTCGAAGGCGCGAAATTTGTTTTGTTCTTTCTTTGGAGCTATACATTCAAATGCCCCGCCATTCGACTTGATGGGCGTTTCGAGCTTTCAGCATGGAAAGCGATGCAGGAAAAGGCCAGCCGTAGGGTTGTCGAAATCGCATCCCTGCACAGAACATACTTTCTTTTGAGGCCGACGAAAGCTTTAGGCGTAGAGTGCTGATCCTATTGTCGGATGCCAAGCCCGTCGGCCAGCGCAGTCGCACGAAAACAACTACACAATTATCTGGCGGTCGTAATTCACTACTCTTGACTGAACGATTAAGAAGCAATGAAACTACCCGCGTCACCAAATTCAAACAATCTTCGACAAGCAAGAACGCACAAATTGTGAGGGGGGTGTATTTCAACAGGTGATACGAGTGCGCCTTTCTGCCCAGTCCAAGACGTGCATTGCACTGCGAGTCAACGCCCCCTGTAGCGATGGGCGCTGAAAATAAATGCATTTATTAACAATAATAAAATAAACGTATTTTCTGAACTCATCACGAATATATAAAATTGACTAGGAATTTTATTTTCGTTGAATGAATCTAACTGCGTCTCGTTTGAATTAAAAAAACGCGTTTTTCTTTCCCAATGTTTGTTCCCTCCAAACATAGTCGCGCTTCAATCGCTGCTCCCATAACCCCCCATGCTGATGTCGGTGACAATCTGTACTGAACCGCTTTTCGCCCGAAGCTTCACGACCTATTTGGATCGACCTTGCCGCATGTGCAGGGTTTTACTTTGCTTGGTTTAGATGACTGATATGCATGCGCCATTTCTTTAATCTTCTTATCTTTAGCTTCAAGTGGATTATTTCACGCGCCATCCACGGCTCTGTCGATGAACTAGTTTACATTTGCTCGGCATTATCTATACAGTAATGGCACATATATTTGAAACGACCATGTGTGTACACATCATCATCGGTAAAAGCAGCAAGGCCTGTTTGCAAATGATGCATGATAGATGCATCCTATGCACGTGAGTAGTCCTAGAAAGAGCACTTTACAAAGTTTCTCGATTTGATTAAAGTAGTAACGGATAAGCCAACATTAACAAGCAAGTGATCAGAAATCTTGTTGTGAACCTTAATAAAACGTACAAATTGAAGGTCATACTGGTCTACACCCCTACACCCAGTCATGATGATCAGGAAGTCGAAAGCTTCTATGAAGACGGGGAATCGGCAATGGGTAAAGTCAAAACAAAATACACTATACTGATGGGCGACTTCAATGCCAGGGTAGGCAAGAAGCAGGTTGGAGACAAGTCAGAGGGGGAATATGGCATAGGCACTAGGAATAGCAGGGGAGAGTTATTAGTAGAGTTTGCAGAACAGAATAATATGTGGATGAGTACCTTCTTCCGCAAACGGGATAGCCTAAAGTGGACGTGGAGGAGCCCGAATGTCGATACTAGAAAAGAAGTATTCTTTATATTCTGCGCTAACCCTGGCATCGTATAATATGTGGACGTGCTTGGCAAAGTGCGCTGCAGCGACCATAGGAGGGTAAGAACTAGAATTAGCCTAGACTTAAAGAGGGAGCGGAAAAAACTGGTACATAAGAAGCCGATCAGTGAGTTAA
This sequence comes from Dermacentor albipictus, assembly GCF_038994185.2. NCBI lineage: Eukaryota > Metazoa > Arthropoda > Arachnida > Ixodida > Ixodidae > Dermacentor > Dermacentor albipictus. Next base: position 127,960,746 of record NC_091829.1, read on the forward strand.
GTGGTAAGAGAGAAAATAGACGAATTCCGGATCAAGCTACAGAACTGGTATTCGGCTTTAACTCAGGAAGAGGACCTTACACTATTAAAATTTTCGCACCCTAATGGATGTATTGCAGGTGTACTTATTTTTTCACCCTCGTAAACACCCTTGTAAACACACTTTCTTAACGGAAAAGGGTGTTCAATAAGAAAACACCCTTGGAACACCCAGTCTTTCTAATTTATACCCTAATTATAAGGGAGTAAGTGAACAAGCTTACAGTATATGATAAATGAACATTGGCAGTAAAGGCGTTTTTATTGGCTATACATGTAATGCGCGCTACCTGCGCTTGAATCAGGTACAGTGAACTGTCACTTGAGTGAATTTCAAGGGCCCGAAGGAAATAGTTCACTTAACTGAAAGTTCACTAAACTGAATAGTCACTAGACCAACATAAGACATGGCATACAGTGGAAAGTTTGAAGTGCAATCCATGGAGCAAAAGACATGGCATCCATAGTGTTAGAAATGTGTGAAATCGAGTTCTAACTTGAGCGAACTTCAAGGGTCCGAAGGAAATAGTTCACTTAACTGAAAGTTCACTAAACTGAATATTCACTAGACCAACATAACACATGACAATAGTAAAAAGTTTGAAGTACAATTCATGAAGCAAAAGACATGGCATTCATAGTGTTAGAAATGTGTGAAATGGAATTTGTACATATCAACAGGGTTGATAACAAGGTTAGTACAAGGTTCATAACAGTTTTAATGCTGCGTTTGTGTGCATACGCGGAACCGAAGAGATTGGAAAGAAAGAGACGACGACCATGCCACGACTAGCCGGTCGGAAAAAAAAAAAACACACCACGTGGTTTGTGGTGTGACAGATCGCCGCTTTGCTCTGGAGGCGTTGTAAGCGCCAGCGGTAGTACATTGTTCATGGCCTCCACGATTACATGCTTGCTCGTTTTGTGCGGGTGATCTCGGAGGCCATGCCTCGTTGCCGTTCGTTTGCCTCGCCGCCGCTTTGCCCCAGGGGCACTGTAGCGCCAGCGGCGGTTTGATGAGGGTGGGCATTGGTTGCGCTTGCAGTGCAGGGCACAAAACTCCGTTAAAATAAGCCTTGGTCCTCTGAGCGAGTGCATTAAAATGAATATTGACTGTTCCGAAATTCGTTTAAGTAAAAGATTTTTGCATAGAACCTATGAGAAAACTGCCGGGGATTTTCAAAACGTTCGTTATTCTGAAATATTCGATAAACTGACGTTCGTACAACTGAGAGCTTACTGTAGCTGGAATGATTAGATCGGGGCATCTAGGCAGCAGCGCACTGATTCCGAACTGCGGTCAAAAATGAAGTTTCCTACGATTGCTGAGGCTTCGCATGATCAATGGCAAAATATTTACAATGCTATCACTGAATACTTAAAGGTGTGGAACCAGTTAGACTGGGAATGGTTAGGAGTGAGGGCTAACGGTAAATAGCTCACCAGCTAATGGTTTGTAGATGACATTGGCATACTAAGCAACGCTGCAGACTATTTGCAACAAACGTTTGAGGACCTTAGCGCAGAAAGTGTAAAAGTCTCATTGAAAGTTAGGATGCAGAAGAGAAAAGTAATGTTCCACAGCCTGGCGAGAGAACGAAATGTCATGGTCGGCAGTCAGCCTCTAGAACCTGCACAGAAATACGTTTATTCAGGGTAATTACTCGCAGAGGCCTCTGATCAAGGAAATTAACAAAAATAAAAAATTAGTTGGAGAGCTTACGGCAGGCATTACTAAGTCATGACCATGGAGCTTACTGCTAATCATTGCTTTCTACCGTTACTAACGTATGGGGCCAAAACTTGGAAGTTATCAATGAAGCTTGGGAAGACATTGAGGACCGCGCAACGAGCGATGGAGTGAAAAATATTAGGCGTGAGGATAATAGACTGTAAGACCGCGATGTGGCGATGTAGATTAGAGAGCGAACGGGGATAGCTGATATTCTGGTTGACATCAAGAGGAAGGAGTCGTGCTGGGCAGACATTGCATTGCGCAAGGGACAGAACTGCTGGTCTATTGGAGTAGCAAAATGGGTGCTAGGGAAGGGAAGCACAGTTGAAGACGGCAGAGAATAAGGTGGACGCGATGGAATTAGGAAACTTGAAGACACATGGAAACCGTTGCCACAAGACAGGGTTGGAGATCGTGCGAGAAGCTTTCGTCCTGCGATAGACATCAAAATAGGCTGCTGCTGATGATGATGATGTCACGACATCCATGCCAGCTTCGCGGCATGTCATTCATGTTATGGCATGCATGCGCGTCATGCACGTTCTGATAGCTCGATTGGCTTCGATTGCGGGAGGGGGGGAGGGGGCGAGTAGCGGCGTAGCCAAGGGGGGCACGCCGGGCACTTGTAACGCTCACTAACAGTAAATTTTTTACTACTATGGCAATGGCCCCGTGAATGCCCCCTCCACGGTCAATTGGACCCCCCTCCCTTCCTCACACTAAAGATTTTCTGGCTACGCCACTGTGTGGAGGGAGGTGTAAGATTGCTCTAGACCCCCTCCCCCTAACTTGTCAACGGAAATGGGGGAGGGGAGCTGTCGCCAGGCCGCAAACCTTAGGCAGCCCAATTACCGGCTGCATTTCCTTTTGGACGTGAATACAGCTCTAATGTCATTACACAGTAGGATTCATGGCGGTTCGAGGGCATGCGACAATAAAAAAAAACATACAGCCATCAGCCATGTCGTTGTCAATGTTATGAAACCGGATCCGACGAGTATATAAGCGACAGCGCTGCGGCGACACGAGCTGCTATGGTCGGGGGCGCCAAGTGAATGGCGCAAGCAAAGTACTGCAGGTGGCGGGACCAGGTGCGCTAGTGACGTTCCGTTCATTTTGAGCTGTTATCGCTCTTTAGCACTTCTCATCCGCGCCGAACCATTATCAAGCGTTCTCCGGTGGCGGCTACCATATCTTGAAAGCAAACTGCAATGCGGACGGAGTGTGCCCACTGCTGAAAACTTCACGCGCGGTGTTTTCACCGTTTACTTCGCTGTGAAAACAGACGCGCGTACACCTATCTTGAAAGTATAGAAGTGCTTACGTTATAAAAAATCGCAGGGTTCGCGAATTTCGCGATAGCAACCAACACCAACCTACTCCTCCACCCCCTGCTGAGCGATGCCGTCTTGGTCGCCCCCTCCCCACCCCCGGGAAAAGCAACACTACGCCTCTATCTCAGTAGAAGAAATGATGATGAAACGTCAACAAGGACAAGAATGGCGTATCCTTTACGCGTTGTCCCATGGCCTCCGAGATTTGCATGCGAAGCTGGCGCAGGCTAATCTAAAAGACCATAATTGACCGCTTAATCGCATAAAAAGACAAAAAATAATGCCAAGTGACGCAGTAAAAAAAATATAAACAAAGCACTGATCTTAACCATATTGTTCGGGGAAAAGAAATAAAATTTGACAGGCGCCACACGTGACACTAAAGCCAACGCCGCCGGCATAACGTTGGAACCAACAGTTGGCAACATTGGTTCACCGCTACACCATGCCCCGAACACTCTTAAGTTAAACAAATGGCTATAAAGGGCGAAAAAATTGACCGCGCAGCGTTGCTAAAGAGACAGGCATAGTATACCAATTAAACATGTTCCCCGTTGAGCGCATTATCTCGCGCTAGAGGCACCGTAGTAAGCGCAATTTTAACGTACAAACTTTCTTTAACAATAACCGAAGCGTTTTTATTACATGACAAAGAGTACAAAAATTATCATTCCTAATTTATATTGTGCTCTTTATTACCAACTTTGTTGCTTTTTGCCATTTTAAACGCAAAATAGCGCTCAGCATCATCGACCTCCCACGTGACCTCTGGCCTGGATTAAAAATTTTTACCGGTATGTTCGCGTTCCCGGCAGGTACGGATTCTTCGGTTCGTACATCGGTTGGTTATGTTGTGCTAAAACCAGTTTATTGCGCTTCGATATCTGCCGTTATTGAACTTGGGGTGTAGGCCCGAAAGCTAGGTTTCACTCGTGAGCCATGTGGAACACGTCTGCATCGAAATGCGAGCCGGATCCTGCTACGACTGGGGACAGCAATACCGGTGAGTCGTTTAACATCGCTGTTTCAATCGCTATGTAATTTATTCGTCTCGTTAACTTACAGGCGGAGGCAAGTGAATGAACTAGATGCTGCATTACATATAGATGGTCAGGACCCTCCGCTGCTGTTTCCGAAATCAGCTGCGAGGCCATCATTATAGACACATTCACGAAAGAGAAAGCAATATCGGAACGTGCGTCAAATTTTTCATCTCGTTGTAGCTGGAGCCATGGGTGACTGATTAGCCTTATCGATATATTTTTTTTCCAGTGCGCCAGCAACTTCTTTCGTTCACAGGACCGAATGACCCTTTGATAAACGGAAGCTAATGTACTGAATTTAATGTATTAAACAGTTGCACGTGTAATATTTCATCCATATCTTGTACCTGTTGGTTACAAATGTTCTTGCTGTTCAGTTTGGGTTACCTCAGGACGTTTTTGCAGTGGTTAAGCGGTGCATCACGTTCATGCACAAAAAAAATGCATCATTTCTAATAGCTTCACGTCTTTCATCAATTTGCGTGTGAAACCAGCAGTGTGATCTCTTCTACTGTATAAACGAGCGCACAAATGTTCTCATTTGTGATTTTAATAATACTTAAGCTGTTGACATGCATTGTAGTTATGCAGACATCAATTTTATGTAGAGTAACAATATTTATTTACCATGCTGCTTAAGCACCCAAGAACAAACAGTGTACATTTGCTTGTGTTCTGTAGTCACAAAACAGTACAATATATGTGCTGCAACTTTTCGCATTTTGTGTTGCAAAATTGTGCTTATTCAATTTCTGACGCGGTCAAAATTTCTGTTTCAGACATGCAGTAATGAGGATGGCACCAGTATAAAGCGACACACTCCATGCACTAAACAGAAGCTTCTGCCTGCCACAACAAGGTCATTGTGTGCACTTTGGCTTCTACTACAAGGTAAACAACACCTGGTTCAGAAATAAATATGCTTGATATATGCTGTATTGACTTGCTAGTCTTGAGATACATGTTATTTGTTTGTAGCAGATGATATGAATGTTTGTTGATGTTTACAGTTCAGTATAATTGGTTAAAACGTAAGAGAAAACACTACATTACTTTCGATAATCTCTGCTGTATCTTATGTGTCACTGTTCTGCCCCAACAGTCTGTGCCAAGCACATCTTGGTCATCACGGGAGCCCCCTTCTACACCAACAAAGAGGGGTCGAAGCCGAATTCGCAAGGCTTTACACCACAAACAAAGAAGTCGTTCCAGAAGTATTTGGATGTGATATCAAGTCTACAGACTACTGTGTCATTGCACCAGCCCGGATATTGGCCAAGTCATCCAGGTACCTCAACCACAAAAATTCTGCGTCTTCAGATGTACCTCCAACCTCTGAACAAGCACAGATGACGCTGGCCAAGAGTGTTCCGTCAGCTTGCCCTTCCTTAGTGAGCTTCCTGGCCTTGCCAATTCGTGCCAAGTATAATTTTGTTTCAATGAATGTAAGCTTTTTCATTCCACATTTTTGTTAGAGATCATTCCTCTTGCTCATTCAAACATTAAAGGTGAACCAATTCTTTGCTCATATTTAATCCCAGTCACTGTCTAGAAGCAAACATATCTGTAGCAGTATTTTCTAGCGTATGTTGCCACGTCCAATTCCTATCCTGAAATAACTGACGCGGCATTGGCGTGTCTCTTGCATTCACCTTTACATTGTGTGCGATGTAGTATTTAACTTTTCTTAATGTCTTTGGCTTTCAGTGCTTGCAAAGTAGAGTGGCTTCTTTCTTGAATGCAAGCTTTCTCTTTCCCATATTGAATTCCTAGTCTCATTCCGGATTGCTATTCTTGCTCGACAGCCTGTGTTCTTGTGCAAGCTACATTGAAGTGATTGATTGCAGAATCTGGTTTCGCTGCTGTCCGACTTCATATTGATACTTGTTGTGCGCAAACAAACAGGGACGAAGAATAGGGGCAACACAAGGACATGTGTGTTGGTCTTTCTCACCCCGAGCTGGAAAACCGCTAATGAACTATGCCTCAAACCATTCCAGGCTTGTGAAGAATGGAATAGTCATTTCGTGTTTCCGGTCAGCGTTGTTTAAGGCATGCCACCACACTGTAAGGATTGCATTCTTTGAGCAAGTTGACAGGTTGAGAAAGGCTGGGTACCCGCTCGCTGTGATGCTGGCGACGTGCGCTAGACTAATGAAAGAACTTAACAAGGATAAAGGACAATGCACAAAGAATCAAAGGCAGAAGGATGGAGGTTCCAATGTTTCAGTGATTCCGTATGTGCACAGCCTTTCACACAGACTTAAAAAAGTGGCTGGTAGTTATGAAGTAAAAGTAGTATTTTCGGCAAGAAACAAAATAGGTAGTGTGTGTTCCAAGGTTAAAAAGAAGTTTGAAAGTAAGGGTGATGTACAGAAAGAATGCACTGTTAAACATCCGCGCAAGAACCAATTTGTTGCTTGCGCGAAGAACATTGTTTACCAGATTCCTATGACGTGTGGTCATGTGTACGTAGGGCAGACTGGGAGATGCATTAACACTAGGTTAAGGGAGCACTTGTCTAGCCTTAAAGGTCGCCCTAGTACGCATTTGGCAATGCATTGCCAAGAACATGGTTGCTCCCCTTGTCTTACTAGCACAGACATTTTGTACAGGCATAAGAATCAAACCGCTAGGGAAATCGTGGAAGCATACTGGATTGAAAAACAAAAAGAAAAATGCATCAGCCATCCTTCTGTTTCATTGCTAGATAAAGAAAATTCGCTTCTATCGTCACATCTTTAACGCATTTTTATTGTAAGTGGTTGTTTTTATGCACTTTGCTGTTTTTAGTATGACCGGGTGGTTTTTGTCCACGTCTTTTTTATCACAAGTGTTATATGTAATATTGACGTTGCTCTTTTGACTTGATGGCGCAGATCAGCGGGTATCATATGCGCTGTGGGTGCTCTGTTAACTAGATCGCGCAGTTCTGTGGGTATTTAAGTAAGTAGTTCTTCAAAAATAAAACCAGTTGTTAGAAAGCGCTCGTCCTTGTGTTGCCCCTATTCTTCGTCCCTGTTTGTTTGCGCACAACAAGTATCAATATGAATATGTTCCAACTAGGCCGACTCGCAGTTATGCTTCTGTGCGACTTGGTACTTGTCACCATGTTGCGTTTCTCATATGTGGAAGCCTGGTCAGTTGCATTTGGAAACAGTCTCTCAAGGCAAGCACCTGCTCCTACAGTCAGCACAGTGACATAGACTACGAATTTACACGCGCCGTTGTTGGTGCTCCCCGTTCCGTCCTTTCCTGCTGCTGCCGTGTGCAAATTTTGCTTGTGGCCTTCCATAATTTGGCGCCAATGGAGACCTCATACATGATTACATGGTTCTAAGTGTATGAAGTTGATATCCACATGCGTGGAAAGGCCTGCAAAAGTGGCTGCAAAATGGTGATGTCCACAAAACCGACCATGCCTATATTTAGAGAATGGGGGGCACCAAGTGTGAGTTACGCATTAGTGACATGCGAAAGAACAAAAAGAAACATGCAGATTGGAAAGGTGGTAACGCTAAAATGCCGAGCACTCCATGTCGCTGTGTTGGCTGCAGCAGATCACCCGATTGCTTCGCAATGCAAGTTGCTCATCTCCAACGGCGACTGTCGGTGCGAACACGTGGGACACGCTGTCCAATGTGCTTGCGCTGCTGGTTGTTGCTTGTTACCAGATTACCATGTGCGACGAAGGCAAGCACTATGCCTACGGTCGGACGGTTGAATGTGCCGCAAGCTACCCGTGTGGGTTCATGCTCACTGTTGTCATGTGGATCGTAGCCAATGTATAGATTGAGCGTTACGTGCTGAAGTAATTTGATTGCAGAGTCTTGTTTCAATGTTGTCCCACTTGGTCATGGTTGCCGTGATACATTTCTCTGATGTGGCGGCCTGGTCAGTTGCATTAGCCAGCGGTCTCTCGAGGTAAGCACTTGCTCCTGCATTCCGCACGGCGACACGAACTCCCATTTGCAAGTACTGCGATTGGTGCTCCCTGTTCTTTCCTGCTACAGCCGTGGGTAAAGTGTGCTTGTGGCCTTCATTGGCTGTGATTTGGCGTGAATGGAGACTATGGCAGCAGGTGCCTGCGTCGCCCGATTGATTCGCAGGGCAAGTTACGGCGACTGTCAATGCAAATAGAGGGTGCACTGTCCAATCTGCTTGCGCTGCTGGTTGTCACTTGTTACTAGACCGCCATGTGCGACGTAGGCAAGCACTGTGCCTGGAGTCGGATATCTGAATGTGCTGTAAGCAACCTCTATTGCGTGAATGCCCACTGTTGTCATGTGAATCTTAGCCTATGTACAGTGTATTGTCTGAACCTTATGCGGTGATTGAATGCTCAGTCTAATTTGATAATGGTCGCCGTGTTATGTTTCTTCGATGTGGCGACCTGGTCAGCTGCATGGGCAACAGTCTCCCGAGGAAACCGTTTGCTCCAGCAGTCCACACAGCGACTCCCAATTTACATGAGCCGTATTTGGTGCTCTCCCCATTCGACCTTTCCTGGTGCGGCCGTGGGCAAATTATGCTTGTGGGCCTTCATCGACCGTGATGTGGCCCATATTGAGAATGTGGGGCACCAAGTATGAGTTACATATTAGCGGCCTCCGAAAGAACAAAAAGAAACGTGCAGGTTGGAAAGGAGGTAACGCTAAAATTCGACTAGGCTATGTCGCTATGTTAGTTGCGGCAGCAGATGCCTTGCGTCACACGATTGCTTCGCAATGCAAGTTACGGCGACTGTCGATGCAAACAGGTGGTGCACTGCCCAGTTTGCTTGCGCTACTGATTGTCGCTCGTTACCAGATCGCCATGTGCGACGATGAAAGTGAGCAGTTTACGAGCTCGCGTTAACGGCTTCAGCGTATCTGGAAATGCAAATTTTTTTTCTCCTCTTGTACGAGAAGGTGCACTGGTTTTCTTCTGCCATTAAAGTCGCACGTCCTGTTCACTCACTTGTGGCTTGTTTGTATGGCGTCAGTAGAGACTCTTTAGTCTCCTGGCGATTAAAACGCGGCAGCTGAGGCATGCCGCAGAGCCAACGAGGCGAGCACGGCGCGTACCCTGCGTACGCAACCGGTATAAAGCAGTCATATTGGATATTGCACTAAAAAAAGGCATTTCCGCTTCCTGTGTAAGCAGCGCCGTCTGTCGGGCCCCCCGCTACGTTCCATGCGCTGTCGCTTCTTATTTTCGAACCACTGTGGAAGGTACAGTTTCCCTTCTCTAACGTTGTTTCTTTATTCTATGGCTACACCCATGCTACACCGCTGCTTCGTCTCCGCAACGAGAGCCGCCATCTTCTCGCGCCTACGTTTTGTATGGTTTTGTTCTCTGCAAGTCCGCACACGCAGCTCATCGGTGAATGCACGGCTGTACGGCGTCGCAATGCGGCCTGCGTCATTTTCTCGTGTTCGCATAATTGGTATGAGACATGTCGCATTGGAAATGTTTGATGGAAGTGTCTCCCGTCCAAGTGAAGCGGCCGTACGGGGTTCGGAAGCATCGACGTGTTTCCGGCATGCGGATTTCAGGTACGTGCAAATGCGTTTCGCCCTCCTATTGTTGCTCTGGAACAAAGCGTGCAATATTTCATGTGAAAGATGCAGTCACCGTTGTCATGGTGTGAATTTCGAGCGGCAAACGAGAACTGCGGCGCTTAGCGAGCCCACACCGCGGCTGCTAAGTCAGCGTGGAAATTGTTTTACGTTACCGTAATATGTTGCTGTTAGTCTAACCTGCGGTTTGTGCACAGCTAGCCCATTGACTTTTGCTTGTGGCAGCGATAGGTATGTAAATGGAAGCGGTAATAATTTTCGAGAGCAGACAGTTGTTTCGCTCGATGTTTGTTCGTGTTCATGGTGCTATGAAGGCTAGAAAACTGTCTTGATGGTGCTTAGTTCTAACTCGAAGAGGCGTAACGTTGGCGTAGTATGTGTTTGTTTTCCGTGCCGCGAGTACCACTTTCACGCTTTTGTTGCATGATAGGGGTAGCTGCTACATGCCACCTGTGCAGAATACAATAACAGCAATTTTCTCACTTTCATACGTATGCAATGTGACGTAACAAAAGTTCCAGCGTTTTATTCGGAGCGTAAATATGGAGTATAGTTAAGTAGGCAACTTAAATTCTATCTTAGCTTAGTAGGCGTGACACAAGGGAAACTCGCTTTCCTTTTTGAATTGTTCACCCAACCTGCACCACCCGCAGATGCGTCATCGGGTATTTGACAGTAGCTTCTCTACGTGAGTTCTTTTATGCGCAAATATTGTCCGGTTAAGTGTCCTGTTAATTTATGCCGACGCTCGTTCATCTTAATTTTAAGCGATTACTATCCCCGAGTACCGGACGATGCCAAACTTGATGTGAGTTGTAGGAAACGCGGGAAATTCAAAGTGGCGAGGCTGCAAGTTCCTGTTTTTACATTTCTTGCATTCAAAGCCAACAGACACACGATCACTGATTTATTTCCATTTCTGCTGCACTTGATTAATATAATGTGACAACTGTATTTGCTCTTTAATGTTCTTCATTTATTGTGTATTCAGCTTGGCTGCCAGAAAATGCTCGAATTTTTTTCAGTATCCAAGTGACGAAATATTTTACTGACGGCCGTGTGTGAAACGCACAAGATGACAAAACTGGTAGCAAAATGATATGTTTCTTTTATAGAGTTCGGACACGACTTTTGTTGAGGATGTCGATCAACCTTGGGCCTGGTGACAGCACACTGGACATGGCCAAAGTGCAGCCTGTCAGTTGAGTGCCCCCGAATGGGCCATCAACATCGGAAAATGAAGCAGAGCCAGGTAGGGGCAATTTTCACTTTGGAACAGAATACTGACAGCTGACATTTTTTTTAAGAACTGAATAACATATTTATAAAACAGTCCTTTCTCTTGGCGCAGCCTACATAGAATTGTTTTTTGCTGGTTATGCAGGTCTTCAGAAAGCAGCCCTTCTGAACCCTTTTTGCATGTACAAATAAATAAAGAGTGCACTTTCTGAAGAAATTTCTGCACTAAAATGTGCATTCGGAACACACAGAGATGCAAAATAACCGAAAGTTTAAAGCGGTAAAAACATTGGTTTCAAAGTTGTTCTAACATCCTAACCCGCCTTGGCATACGGAAAGAAATCTAACTGCAAGAGAGGTGCACGCAGAGAAGTGTTTGTAAATGTTGGCAAGGGATGAAGATTGTCTAAGAAATTGTTTTTATTTACTCAGAGCTGTTTCTTGCCATTGCAGTGCAGCAAAAGCTCAAGATTATGCCCCTGCTCCTAAGCAACAGCTTTAGATTTTAATGTAAATTAAAGGCTCTTACATTCCAAAGTTACAAGATGAAGTTTTGGGAACCTGGGCTTCTTTAATGTACACCTGAATTTGAGTGCATAAGCGTTATGGCATTTTACCCCCATTGGAGGGCAGCGGCCATGGCCTAGATTGAAGCTGTGACCAGCATGACTGAGCGGCATGGCATCATAGTAACTGGGCTATAACACCAGGTCAGAATGAGAAATACTGCTTAAAGCTACCAACTTCCTGGCTCTCAAGCACTTTGCACTAAGTTAAAGGAGTATGGCGAACTGACAGTGACCATTTATGTACCAATTTCTTTTTAGGCTGTAGACTCCATTATTAGGGTGCGAAGCTTCAATTAGCCAAAACCAGGCTAAATTACAGAACAAGCTCAAAACACGCACAATCTATAGCTGGATCTGGACATGAACAGGGAGTCAATTCATGTTGCCGAAAATGGAGGTGACAGTCACACCATTTCATGCATTTTGCCTAAAACATTGTCAATAATAATGAATCAATTTCTGAAATATTCTTCTCAAAAAGTGTTTTTTTTTTCTAGCATGAAAGCAGGAGCCAAATGGTCTTCAGATGCACGAGTGGTTAGTTGCACAGCACTTCTTGCATGTATTCACAGGTTTCTTTCAAGCTTGAACAAAAAAAGTTTGTATTGCATCTATTGAGCAGCAGAAAGCTGGATTGGGAATTTCTCAGGATGCTCTACGATTTTCGCACTGACACTTTTACTATGAATATAATATTTTAGCAGTTAAATAATCCTTAATAACTAATTACCTTATTAGGAAAAATGCAAAAAGTGGTTTCACTTGCTCAAAACGATGGCCAACGATATTACCTCGGTTCTGTCCAGCTACGTGGCACTTGTACATATTTAAAGCTTGCGCAAGTCACACAGACCACCTTGTACTTACAAGGCATATATAGAAGCGGCTAAGTTGTGTGAACCAGCCATCTGTAGCAAATTATGAGAAAGCCATGTTTCTTTGACTTAAGGGCACGATGAGATTTACATGCTTGATACCTGGTATCCGCGTGTTCTAGGCCTGTTCGTAGTTTAGCTGCTACCTAAACAATATTTTGCCACATGTAAGCTCATATGCATCTTTCAAGTATATTGCAACGTGTTTCTAAAATAAACCATTCTCACACTTCCTTCATTATGTCTTCATCTGTTCCTGTGCTAAATTTTTAACATGCGACTGCACAAATGTTCATCAAGTTTTTATATTTCCGCGTTCTTTCGTGGCTTTATATCTGAACAAGTTGTTTTCTTTAAACCATGTTGCACACAGCAGTACGCAGCGTTGCTGTCTAGAGTGGGAATTGTTTTTTTCTTTTAGATTTACATGAATACACCTTGTCTGGGCAATGTAAGGCTTTCTACGTAATACGGCCCTGCAATAATGTTTTATACTGCATTCCAACATCATGCAAAAGCTGTTTACTTACCAGATGAGAATATGTATGTGTTGGAAGTAACAGAACTGGAAGAAGCCAGCAGATTATGAGGCCAAGGAAAGCATACAGAACATGTCTTAAGTTTTTTATATGAAGTATAGAAATGATCAATTCAAGGGAAATGAAAGTGGATGAGAAGACATCCACCTGTGGGTGGGGAACGGACCCATAACGTTCACATTACGCAAGTGATATACCAACCACTGTGGTACTACGGCCGCGTTCGAGCGTCGACAATCTGAGGGGCCATTGTGGATGTTTGAATGCTGTCTTTGTAGCACAGTGGTTAGTGCATTGCATACCTAATGCAAAGGTTGTAGTTCTTTCTCCACCCATTGCTGGATGTCTTTTTTTACCATTTTAATTTGCGTTTATCATTTCTACATTTAAATAGAAAATTAGAAATAAGTTTCCACGTGCCTTCCCTGGCATCTTCCAGCTGTGATTAAGAAAAATTTTGAACCTCAGTTCTCTTCTCGCTTGGAAGAACAGGAGCTTCATTTCAAAAATAACAAATTCACCTTGTACAGCATCTTAATGTGGTCTCAAAGAAATGTTATGACAGCATGTGTATTACTAAGTGAAGTTTTTCTTAAGATGGTGATATAGCATGGGACCTAATTCGTAGTCTTTGTGTACAGAGACATATGACTACTTTAATAAGTAGGAGGATTTTAAGAAGCACTGCTAACATGATTTCAGGCATAACTCTTGCCCCTGAAGAATATTTGGATCATCTGCATTGGCATTGTTTTTAGGGAGCACCAATACTGCGTTCATTGAAGTAGCCTCGTGGAACATGAAACATCGCTTCTTGCTGAGTCAAGGAAATATCTGCATATCTGAGATGCATGTCTCATTTGCTCGAATGCTGTTTAAAGGCTGGTAATAAGAAAATACTTCGCTAGTCTTCCAGAGACTGCTGAGATTGCTTCAGTAGTCTATGCTACTCGATCATAGCCAATTTACCAGAGTGAACGTACACCACAGTTGGCTTTGCAATTTTTATTATGCAAAATACCACAATTGACTACTAGACATGTGACTGCACTAAAACTGACCAGTAAGATTTATGGGACAGCAAAAGTTAGTTTATTACTCCAGAACAAAATGCCAGGCACTTCAGTTATTTCTGTCATATAGTTTCTCACAGTAATTACTAGAGGGAACTCTGGTGCTGCAGTCGTTGTACCACCATGGGAATGATGGGAAGCACATGGATTTGTCTGATCTTCGTGCTTGTGAATTCAAACGTTCTTGTGGCCTTGTATATTATACGCTATATAAATATTATTGTTGTAAATTTCAGCGCAGTCTATACTCTTCAAAGTGCAGAAGACGCCGCCAACACGCATAATTGCTATTAATTGCAACGATTGAGCTTGTTCAAGTGACCAAATTGAAACGCGCCAGGCGTGTCAAGGCACTGGTATACCCGCGATAACTTGATCAGGGCGTTGCACTCGCTTGTCCTTACATGCCTCCGTGGCTTAATGTTTTCAGTAGCAGACTTCTGTTCTAGAGTTCCTGTGTTCGAATCCTGTCGTCGGACGGTTTTAATGACGTTGATTTATCTATTACACAGTATATTGTTGAAAATGGCTAGTTTATAAAGTCACAAAGCCGTTTTAAGCCAAATAGACGAAGTTGGGGCAAATCCATGTACTTCCCATAATTCTCATGCTGGTACAACCGTTCTTGTTTCATCTCCTGTAGACACTAGCATCAGAGTTCCCTGTAATTATTGTATGAAACTCTATGATTTCTGCACCTCGCTCGTGCAGAAGCAGCACCACACCAGCTGCGTAAACATGCACTACCTTTCGGCCAAGTGCCGGAAATGCTGCGAACTGGCCCTGTACAAAGCCTGCACTAAGTAAAACACATCACAACGTGCAGTTGCTGCCATGTTGAACTGGTGGGACGAGTAGTGAAATGCAGCACCTCCGGAACTAGTTCAGAAAGTGCAGGTTAATCGAGTGGAGATTATATAGTAACGGAAGTTGAGTGATTCTGCTTTACATTCACGAAATATACTTCATGATACCTTTCTATTTATTTATTAAGAATCCCTTTTGCATTGTTGGACAAAACTACAGAATGCCAACATATTTTCTAACATTTACTGATAGCCAACATGTCAAAACTTGTTGTAGTTTCTGGATTGCCGCTTTACCCGTGAACCCCCAAGTAAATTCCGGATGCATGCAACAAATTTTCCAAAGTCTTTATGTACTCGTTTTTTCGGTGTCATTCTCATTCTAATGATATATTACTTCATTGGTCTCTGGTTAGGAATAACACAAAAATAAAAGCTGCTCTTGAGTGCTGCTTACCCTCAATGCTGACTGTAACTCATCTTTGACAATAAAAGCAGCTTAACATCGGGCAGAAAGAGTGCGTCTCGTCATCGGCGATATTAGTACTACCTCCAGTCACTAGTACAGCTGGGTATGAAGGGTTAAACGTTGCGACTTCATTGCTGCCCAATTTCAATTCTGCAGCTGCTACACTTGGGTGTAGCGTGTGTATGTGCGTGTGCATGCATTAAAATGATTTCATGCTAGAGCAAAGCAACTGTAGTGCAGAGAAGCTTCAGTCATCTTTTTATATTTAGTTTGTAAAGATGCGCTAAGTTTATCTTTTGCAGTACAGACTTGGCGCTCTGTGGCCAAACATGCCTTTGTGCTATTAAAACCTATCAATAAGCTTTTTGCAGTAGCAGATGCTTATTCCTTTGCAGGATCGGTGCACTAGTTTTAATTTGTTTTTCTTGAACTGTGCAATTCCCACTCACAGAAATGCATGTCATCTGACGTGTTCCTTTTTCAATCAAGAATGTTGAGGTTGTCTTTGTGAAACTCGATTTCTTGCCTCAAACGAACTTGTACAAACTGACCAAGCTGATAATTCTCCCTGCTTATTTATGAAATATGTTGCGGTTATGAATCCTTATAATTATTGACACATAGTACAAAAAATTTATGTATTAAAACAATTTCATGAAATTTTTGGTGTTTTTCGCGTTCGTGTTGTCCACTACTCTACTCTTGTGTCCTGTCTGCACACCTCACCTCTTTTCTTGCATAATAAATATCGTCTAAATTTAACCATGCTTTCTTTACCACAATGTAGGGAGAAAACGTTCCGGTAACACCATGCATTCAGTATGGTGGCCCAGACGTGTATGCACGCATCCTCCTTCATGTAGATCAAGAACCACTCTTCAGTGCCTCGCAGGCTTCCATGCGAAGCCATCAACATTCTCGTCTCACTGGAATGGCTGCTCATCTATCAGCGTGTTCATTACCAAAGCTGCCAGTTGTAAAGCTTCTGAACCCCTTTAACAAAGCTTAATGATGTTTTTATTTACTTTTCACGGTTGGCTGTAGAATCTGAACATTTTTTGTATTTCTAACATTCTTACCTGGCACAAAGCGGTGCAATAACTTTAAACCACTGTAATGTATTTGAGTGATGCTTACTTTAATGCCTATCCCGTTGTGTTAGTGTTTAAGAAATTTTAATGTCTGATGAGGTAACAGCATTCGACATTGTCACCGTGGCTCGTTTCAATAAGCTGCTAGGAAATAAGACTGAAAACTTACCACACGCCAGTTGTAGAATTTTTGTTTTCATGACTACACTATACACGTTTCAAAAGATGGAAAGTGAGGAAAAAATCCTCGTGAACATAATCATCCTAGGATTGTCTTGTCTTTACAGCTCTGCAATAACTAATGCCTCAAACATCTTGGGAACACATGGGTCGCAATGCCTGCAGGTATATTTGATAAGAGAATAGCTTACACCCAGATTTGCCACACAGTTGATGGCTGATGGTTTTTTGATGGTTTATGGATGTATTCAATATTCGTGAAATGTAAAGGGCACTACAGGCACTGAAGTACCAAATGGCACTTGCATTTCAGGGGACAAAGTGCCCAGCATGCCTGTCACAAAATGTGTTCTAGGGGTTACCTTGCCTCTATAGGTAAATGGACACCAGATGCTCTGTGTAAAATGTAATCGGTGTACTTGTCTAGAGTGCTTGAAATATATGCTACGGGCTGTACTGGCACTGTCTGAAGATAATGCATGGTTCTAGAAAGCCTGCAGCTGAGCATCTGCTACTGTACTGAAGGAAGTGTCCTAATTTGTTTTGTAGATGGGGTTGAAATTTAGGAGCTGCAATGAATAGTTGTGACTGTGGCATTGCTAGCGAACTAAAGCACAAATTACACACCGCGACTCACGCAGTGTACTCTGAAAGTTTTCCTATGTGGTATCTGTTTGCTGCCTGACCTAAAGACACCTTTACGAGCCGTCAAAGGTGATTGCAGCTGCTGAGGCTTTATCAACTGGCAAGGTGAAAAAATGCTGTGCCACGAGTCTGGCTGCGCACTCCGAGATGCAAGCTATCTTGAACTAGGTGTTCGGTAGACGGTACCTGTGCAGCCAAAACATTTCGTTTTGAGTCCTATAGGCAACTGCATTCACAACTGCACACAAGTGTGCTGTCACAGCAGAATGTTGAGAACAAGCAGCATTTTTACCGGTGTTTCTCCAAAACATTAGTGCATGTCATTCTTTCACCAAAACTGGTAATGATGCATAGGTAATGAGAACGGCATTTGCAACGCATAAGGGGTCATGCGCCTAAAGTTTATTTTCATCAGTAATCTATGAGATGGAATTATAAAAAAGTATACATTTCACTGGTCTGATGGAGATACATGACCATTTCTGGCAGTTTAGGTTTGACTTTTTATGTCGAAATTTGGTGTGCATATTGCAACTATAACTAACAGTCAGTGCGCTGTCCTGCCCCGTTTTTAAGCTGTCTGTGATATTTGCAACATTCTGCAGTTTAGCTGAGCGAAGTATCTGTCTTTACTATTACTAGTTTTCATGTTCAACTTTTGTGCAGTACTCACTAGTTATTACTAGCCATGTTTTGTTCACATGCCCTTGGATTGTAGCGCGAAGTGACACGGACACAGACAAGAAGCAGACAGGACGCGCGCTAACTCTCAACAGACTTTTTATTCAAACGAAGAACATATATATATATATATATATATATATATATATATATATATATATTGAGAGATAGAGTGATGATTGCAAAAAACCGCAGCATAAGTACATGACAAGGTGTGAAGACATCCGTTAAAGATATCAGGAAGCAGGGAAGTCAAGAAAGGAAACAACAAAAAGACACTACTTCGTATTGACACAAGTGTTGTGAAGATACTGAAGTGCGCATTCTAACAGAGACAAAGATGCGTGGCTAACGCGAGTCTCTCCTAATCTTTTAATGTGGAATGCCTCAATTATTTCCCGTCTGGTTTGGCATTTGTGTCTTGAAAGAATTTTTATGTCGTCAAACAAAGGCTTACAACCACAGTTGAAACAATGTGACCCTAGATGTGAAGCATTAGGGTTGGTAAGTGAATTTTTGTGTTCTTTTAGCCTTTTATTAATGCACCTGTGGCTCTGTCGAATGTAAGTCTTACCGCACTTGAGAGGAATCTGATAAACTATGCTAGTGTTACAAGGCACAAAAGGGGACACATGTCTAACGCCGCAATCATCCTTTCTTTTTTTTGCCACCCTGTTCAAGTTTCCTAAATAGGAAACCTGATAGACACAGGGCACATGATAGACAACTTGTGGGGGCCAAGAAAACTGTATCGACGTCATATCTATTGGCCAAGTTCCGTGAACCATGGAATAATCTTTGTACCTAGGGCACCACAGCAAACCTTATTTTTCTGTTTTTCTTGTTTCTTAGCAGGGCTCTTTGCCCATTTTAAAAGCTTTTCGCAGGTTAGTGATAATAAATGCACAGAATAACTAGCCTTCTCGAGCCTACGTATTTATTGTGAAAAACTTTGTTTCATATTGTGTGGACATGACTTAGTAATGGCAGACTTAAGAGCTGAGTAAGCTAATCATGTCCACACAATATGAAACAAAGTTTCTCACAACAAACAGATAGGCTCGAGAAGGCTAGTTATCCTGTCAATTTATTATCACTAACCTGCGAGAAGCTTTTAAAATGGGTAAAAAGCCCCGCTAAGAAAAAAGAAAAACAAAAAAGAAAAAAACGTTAGCTGTAGTGCCCTATGTACATAGATTATCCCATGGCTTACGGAATAGCCGATACATTTTACGTCCATGCAGTTTTCTCGGCCCCCTGCAAGTTGTCCATCATGTGCCCTATGATAAATAGAAAACCTGAACAGGGTGGCAAAAACGAAGAGATGATTGCAGCGTTAAACATGTGTCCCCTTTCGTGCCTTGTAACACTGGTACAGTTTATCAGATTCCTCTCAAGTGCGGTAAGACTTACATTGGACAGAGTGGCAGGTGCAATAATATTAAACAAAAAGAACACAAACATTCACCTAACAACCCTAATCCTTCAATCTATCGTCACATTGTTTCAACTGCGGTTGTAAACCGTTGTTTGAAGACACAAAACTTCTTTCAAGACACAAATGCCAAACCAAACGGGAAATTATCGAGGCATTCCAGATTAAGAGAATAGGAGAGACTCGCGTTAGCCACACATCTTTGTCTCTGTTAGACTGCGAATTTCAATATCTTCACTACGCGTGTGTTAATCTGAAGTTGTGTCTTTTCGCTGTTTCCTTTTTTGACTTCCCTACTTCCTTATATGTTTAATTGATGTCTTCATACCTTGTCATGTTATTATGCTGTGGTTTTTCGCAATCAACGATATATATATATATATATATATATATGTGTGTTTTATACTGATATCGCGTGTCACACTACATTTTGATGATAATGCCTTATCGGCCACGTAAGCAGCAGTCGTCAGATCACATTTTTACAGCAGTTTTCTCAAGGGCAAGACTGAAGTGGCAGAACCCCTCTATCGACTGCTCGACCATGACCACGAATGGAAGTGGACAGGTGAGCACCAACGTGCGTTTGAGAGACTAAAAAGATTGCTTAACTCCGACTCCGTACTTGTGCCCTATGACACCAAGCGTCCTTTAATTTTGTGCTGCGACGCATCTCCTGTGGGAGTGGGGGCAGTGCTAGCCCATCGTACGACTGATGGGAAGGAACAGCCCATAGCGTATGCTTCCCGGACGCTTGGAGCCAGTGAACGTAACTATGCTCAGATTGATAAAGAGGGTTTAGCTGTTGTCTTTGGCGTGCAACGGTTTCACCAGTACCTTGCTGGGCGAGAATTTACGGTCATAACGGACCACAAGCCATTACTGGGCCTGTTTAACACGGACAAGAGGGTGCCTGAAGTTGTGTCGCCCAGAATGCTCCGTTGGATTTTATGTTTGTCTGCGTATAACTACAGCTTTCAGTACAGGCGAGGCCAAGAAAACTCCAACGCCGACGCACTCAGTCATCTGCCAGCTCTGGGAGACGAAGACGAGCCACAGCCACCTGGGGATGTGCTCCTGTTGGACGCGGTCGAGTGCGCACCGCTGCAGGCGGCAGACATCGCTGCGCTGATCAAGAAGGACAAAGTATTATCCATGGTAAAGGAATGGATCCTTAGTGGCTGGCCGTCAACACAACTGGACAGCAAGTTCGCGCCTTACGAGGTGAGGAAGACGGAGTTGTCGTTGCATCGTGATTGCATACTGTGGGGGAATCGCGCTGTAATTCCTAACGCAGCAACAGAAAGTGTGCTTCAACTCCTACATGCAAATCACCCTGGGATGAGTGCTATGAAAGCGTCAGCTAGAGGGCTCATGTGGTGGCCGAAAATGGACCACGAAATTGAAGAGTTTGTACGACACTGTCAGTCATGTCCGAGTAACCGGCAAAGCAATCCCAAGGTTCCAGTGCATTTTTGGATCAAGCCAGATCAACCTTGGAGTCGCCTACACATTGATTTCGCTGGTCCAGTTAATGGAGAAGTATTTTTAATCGTGGTAGACCCGTACAGCAACTGGGCTGAGGTCGAAATCATGTCATCCAGGAAAGCTACAGCTGTGGTCACCAGCTTAAGGAAGATGTTTGCGACACACGGTGTGCCAGACGTTATCGTTTCGGATAATGGCACAGCATTCACTAGCTCGGAGTTGCAAACGTTTTTAAAGTGCAATGGTGTGCGTGCTATTTTCGCTGCTCCTTACAATCCCGCCAGTAATGGTAGGGCGGAGAGGATGGTAAGAGAAGTTAAAGAAGCGTTAAAGAAGCAACAGGAAGGTTCAACGCAGTGCAAGATTTCGCGGTTCCTGTTTAAACAGCACACGACGCCGCATTCGGTCATGGGGAAATCTCCGGCAGAATTGATGTTCGGACGAAGGCTGAGGACAGCCTTGGACAGACTTCATCCGGACCGGCAATACGTGCCGGAACCGCAACGACCGGAGATTAAGAGGTTCCACGTCGGTGACGCGGTCTATGCTAAAAGCTTTTGTCCAGGTTCAACGTGGAAGGCGGCCAGGGTTGTGGCAGTGCGAGGCCCGGTGTCGTACATCGTCCAGCAGGACAACGGCGAACGCCATCACAGGCACCGGAACCAGTTGAGGAGCGCCTGGACGAGGGTCGAAGCCGATCCAGTCTCAAGTGGAGACTACCACGTCAGGCTGCCTCCTACAGCCAAACGACCACAACAGCTGCCGGTCAGCACGGAAGCAGCCGCAGGGGCAAGACCGGGCAAAGCTACCTAAGACCCGGTCGAGACGCGAAGATCAACACGCGTTAGACGGCCTATTGCACGTTATGGCATTGACGACTAACCAGACATTTTGCAATTGTGTAACGAATCTTAGGGGAAAGGAATGTTGTATACTGATATCGCGTGTCACACTAGATTTTCATGATAATCGCTTATCGGCCACGCAAGCAGCAGTCGGCAGATCACATGTTCATCACCCTATAAAAAGTGCACGGCATCAATAAACGTTGTCTGTTCCACCCTGGCGTCCGGCTGATACGCTACAATATATGTTCTTCGTTTCAAGCAAAATTTTGTCGAGAGTTAGCGCTCGTCCTGTGTGCTTCAGTCTGTGTCCGCGTCACTTTGCGCTACAATCCAAGACTATGTTACCGTACCAACTGGCCCAACTTTCTATCCTTTTGTTCACATAGACACGCTCGGACTTGTTCTTTCTTATGTGGCCAGTTATTTTCGTACTTTATGATATGATGCAGTGCTTTTCGAATGAAAACATGTGATAGTTCGTAGTGAGGTTATTTGAAAATACATTTCTGCTTAAAATTTATTTGAACACGCCTGTGCCATTATTCATTGCTCATGTCTTTGTATTGGTATGGTTTTACTCCTTATCTTCCTTTTTAGTTTTCCAATGTGCAAACAATATTATGTAAACATTTCTCTTGATATGAAATAATATATACTTCTGACATTTCGTCACGAATTTCGCGATGATGTTGTTCGGTTAGGTAACCTTAGACTAGCTGATTGTTATTCTGGTAGCTTAACTTACAATGCCTGTGGGATATTCAGTGCAAGGCCATGGTGAAAAATAAACTGAAATATTGGGTATATGCAGGTCACTGGCAGTAAATGAAGCATACATAAATTTTAGGAAATAGTACATGCTTATATATTAAACAGCATCTACAGCTACACATGCCGTTTTGTTTGTAAATGCTGAAACATTATTCTAAGTGCAAGCGCTTTGTTGCACTGTGTTCTTTGGCTTTACCCGCCGTGGTTGCTCAGTGGCTATGGTGTTGGGCTGCTGAGCACGAGGTCGCGGGATCGAATCCCGGCAACGGCGGCCGTATTTCGATGGGGGCGAAATGCGAAAACACACGTGTACTTAGATTTAGGTGCACGTTAAAGAACCCCAGGTGGTCAAAATTTCCGGAGTCCTCCACTACGGCGTGCCTCATAATCAGTAAGTGGTTTTGGCACGTAAAACCCCAAATATTATAATTACTCTTTGGCTTTCGGTGCTACCTTTAGGTCATTATATATGTGAAGGTACTAGTAGTAGCATGCCGTGGAGATAAATGAGAACATTGCTGAATAGCGGTATCAAATTGGTACTTAAAACAGCAAAATACTGCTTAACAGGCAAACGTATGCTTCTTTAGTACACTGGTTACCGTCGCCAATCCATGCATTGCTTGCGTTGTATTGCATTCAATATGAGCTTCAACGAGCTGTGGTGGCTTTTCCTCCTGGTCAAGCTGTTGTTGCTGCAAAACGTTCTGACCACGAAAAGTGGAGGTTTTTAATTATTTGAGGACTGCATGTAACATGCTTTTGCTTGTTTGCTGTTTCCATGGAGTGAGAAGTACTTGTGCACCAAGGTGCGGGAGATCCTGTGCCCTTAGTGCAGCGTGCGTTGTTATTGCACTCTGCATCCGGCCGGCAGTGCACTAACACTGCAGACAAAGATGACGAAATGCATAGGGTGTGTGCATTGCTGCGATTGTGAAACTTGAAAGGGTCACACGTTATATATGCTACGACATGACAGACTAGAAGCACCGTACGATGACACCTCACACGTTCTGTCTCATACTGAACAAGGTAGTATCATAGCTAAGGCTAGGCAGCATCACAACAGCTAGTCTGTCTATTAACTACATGACTGTAGTGAACGCTAAAATACTGGCAGGGATAACACCCTTTTGGAGAGGTGTTGCTCATGCTACACCCATAATGAAACGGTGGTGTCTGTTACAACCATATAGGAAGGGTGTTGTTTCTTTTACACTCATAGGCAAGGTGACGTCATAGTAACACCTTTTTCCTTATTGGGGTGTTAATTTACACCCCCTCTGCTTAGGGTGTAGCAATACACCCAAAAGGGTGTCACCCATGGGACACGTCATTTACACCCTTAAGAGTGTTAAAATTTCAAAGTGTAGCGTTGAAGATATGAACGACAATCTTATGGCCATCATTAAGGAGTGTGCAATAGAAGTCGGTGGTAACTTCGTTAGAGAGGATGCCAGTAAGCTATCGCAGGAGACAAAAGATCTGATCAAGAAGCGCCAATGTATGAAAGCCTCTAACCCTACAGCTAGAATAGAACTGGCAGAACTTTCCAAGTTAATCAACAAGCGTTAGACAGCTTACATAAGGAAGTATAATATGGATAGAATTGAACATCCTCTCAGCAACGGAGGAAGCCTAAAAACAGTGAATAAGAAACTAGGAATAGGCAAAAATAAAATGTATGCGTTAAGAGACAAAGTCGGCAATATCATTACTAATATGGATGAGATAGTTCAAGTGGCTGAGGAGTTCTATATAGATTTGTACAGTACGGGTGGCACCCATGACAATAATGAAAGAGAGAATAGTCTAGAGGAGTTCGAAATCTCCCAAGAAACGCCGAAAGAAGTAAATAAAACCTTGGGAGCTATTCAAAGGGGGAAGGCAGATGAGGAGGATCAGGTAACAGCAGATTTGTTGGAGGATGGTGGGCAGATTGGTCTAGAATAACTGGCCACCCTCTATACGCAATGCCTCATGACTTCGAGCGTACCGGAATCTTGCAAGAACGCTAACATAATCCTAATCCATAAGAAAGGGGACGCCGAAGACTTGAAAAAAAATAGACCGATCAGCTTACTGTCCGTTGTCTACAAAGTATTTAGTAGGGTGATCGCAAATAGAATCAGGAACACCCTTGACTTCTGTCAACCAAAGGACCAGGCAGGATTCCGCAAAGCTACTCAACAATAGACCATATTCACACTATCAATCAGGTGATAGAGAAATGTGCGGAGTATAAAGAACCCTCATATATAGCTTTCATTGATAACGCAAAGGCGTTTGATTCAGTCGAATCAAACGCCTGCTCAGTCATGAAGGCATACCGGAATCAGGGTGTAGACGAGCCGTATGTAAATATACTGAAAGATATCTATAGCGGCTCCACAGCCGCCGTAGTGCTCCATAAAGAAAGTCACAAAATCCCAATAAAGAAAGGCCTCAGGCAAGGAGATACGATCTATTAACAGCATGTTTACAGGAGGTATTCAGAGACCTCGATTGTGAAGAATTGTGGATAAAAGCTAATGGAGTATACCTTAGTAACTTGCGATTCGCTGATGATATTTCCTTGCTTAGCAACTCAGGTGACGAATTACAATGCATGCTCACTGACCTGGAGAGGCAAAGCAGAAGGGTGGGTCTAAAAATAATCTGCAGAAAACTGAAGAAAAGTTTAACAGTCTCGGAAGAGAACAGTAGTTTACGATAGGTAGCGAGGCACTGGAAGTGGTAAGGAAATACATCTAATTAGGACAGGTAGTGACCGCAGATCGGCATGATGAGACTGAAATAATCAGAAGAATAAGTATGGGCTGGGGTACATTCGGTAGGCATTCTGAGATCATGAACAGCCGGTTGCTATTGTCCCTCAAGAGAGAAATGTATAGAAGCTGTGTCTTGCCAGTACTCACGTACGGGGCAGAAACCTGGCGTGTTACGAAAAGGGTTCTACTTAAATTGAGGACGACGCAATGATCTATGGAAAAAGAATGATTGGTGTATAGTTAAGGGATAAGAAAAGAGCAGATTGGGTGAGGGAACAAACGCGAGTTAATGACATCTTAGTTGAAATCAAGAAAAAGACGTGGGCATGGGCAGGACATGTAATGAGGAGGGAAGATAACCGAGGGTCATTAAGGGTTACGGACTGGATTCCAAGGGAAGGGAAGCGTAGCAGGGGACGGCAGAAAGTTAGGTGGGTGGATGAGATTAAGAAATTTGCAGGGACGACATGGCCACAATTAGTACATGACCGGGGTTGTTGGAGAAGTATGGGAGAGGCCTTTGCCCTGCAGTGGGCTTAACCAGGCTGATGATGATGAATAAACATGGCAAATTTAGGGCACCTTTATTCAGCCCACGTGGCCCAAATACCAAAACATACATTGGGATCCCTGACGCCACGACGTGTTTAGGCGCTGGTGTTTCGGCGTGAAATTCAAATACTGATACTTAGATCTTCATTTTCTCATTTAATAATCCAACAATTTCGTTTAAATTACTGCCTGCATGGTTCTCAAGCAATGCTTCATTAATCTAAACTGACTTATTGTTTCGCTTTAGTGTCCCTTTAAGGTCCCGTATTAGTAGCAATTGGTGTGTCTGAAATTGAGACATGTGCTTTTCCATCTCGACTAAATACTCAGAATCGGCATCAGGAGCTCTGTAAATGGCAACCAGTAAAACGTTATGTGCACAGCACGAGATTCTTATGCATAAACATTCGAGGCCCGGAATGTCTTCCAAGACAACAACGTGTATGTGGTCTTTATAAGGACTGCCACACCACCTACCCTGGAAGGCCGAGCCTTACGAAAAAGTCGATAACAGGGCCGGAGAACAACCTCGTCACGCATTTCTGTCCGAAGCCACGTCTCAATTACGACGGCTACGTGTGGATCTTGTTCTAGTAGAGAAATCTCAAGAAGTTCTGTTTTGTTGATTACGCTACGAGCGCTTAAGTTGATATACGCAAGTGCTTGTCACATTTTTTTGCATGGGTGTCACGCCTCAGGCGCTTGGGAGGGTTGGTTCACTATCTTGACGCTCATGTATTTTTGCCTCGTTTCTGAAAAAAAAGATCTCTATCAAGCTTTCGTTTGTCATGAAATAAGTGTGATGGAGTAAGTGTAAGTGTGAGCAAGTGTAAGTAATCATGGACGCGATATTTTTCCAATATAGATGTTTCCAGAGAACTATGTTTTGGGGCACCGACGAAGAGGGGGCATGCGAGCGCGTTTCGGATTACATCGCGGGAGAAAAGATGCACCACATATTTTAGCCCGCGAATGCCTTTGGGAATGCGAGACGCGACTTTCGGATTCAACCATACGTGCCTATAAGCGATATTCACGTGACGTCACTTGTACCACATTCTTGTGAAATCATGTGAAAAATACAAAAACCTTTAGTTTGTTGGGCCAGCAAGTGCACAAAATAAATCAAAGTACACAGAGAAACAAAATATTTTTTTTTTCAGAAAAGCAAAGTCATCCGCCAGAAGAACTTTGTATCTGGCCTGCTACTTTGCATAGAAGAATAAAGGAGAACGGAAAAAGCGTATGACGATAATAGTGTAAAGTGAGCTGCGTAGACGTGTGATATACATTCATGTACTGCACACAAGGCTAACCCGCGTCACAATGCCCAGGTGCCTCTCAAGCGTTCCTAGAGCGTGGATGGGAGGCTCCTATTCGTTAAAAACACTAAGAGGGCTCTTGTGGGTCAAAGTGGATTCTGAGTGCCCTATGAGGACCTTAGAATCCTTCGCTTCATAAATACAT
This sequence comes from Dermacentor albipictus, assembly GCF_038994185.2. Lineage (NCBI taxonomy): Eukaryota > Metazoa > Arthropoda > Arachnida > Ixodida > Ixodidae > Dermacentor > Dermacentor albipictus. The sequence goes on from NC_091829.1 coordinate 127,987,956, forward strand.
TGCGCAATTCATCATAGCAGCTAAGTGGGCTAATGTATTTGCGACAGGGCATGCGTAATGAACATGGCAAAGAAGTACAGCGGAAGGCCCCAAGGTGCTGAAAGGGTCACGAAACGGTGGCGGCGGCGGCGGCAGCAGCGGCTGCAGCGGCCTGTTTAATGTCCACTGCGGGAAGAAGGCCTCTCCCTGCTATCTCCAATTACCCCTGTCCTGCGCCAACCGAGTTCAAGTAGTTCTTGCGAATTTCTTAATTTCATCACCCCACCTACACTTCTACCGTCTTCGGCTGTGCTTCCCTTCTCTTGGCACCCATTCTCTAAACCTGAGGGTCCACCGGTTATCAAACCTACGGATTACATGACGTGCCCAGCTCCATTTCTTTCCCTTAATGTCAATTAGAATATCGGCTATCACCGTTTGCTCTCTGATCCACACCGCTCTCCTCCTGCCAACGTTACGCCTAACATCCTTCCTTCCTTCAGCTTTGCGTTTTCTCGAGCTTGTTCTCGAGCTTCTTTGTCAGTCTACAAGTTTCTGCCCCATATGTTCGCACCCGTAGAATGGACTGATTGTGCACCTCTCTTTTTAATGATAATGGTAAACTTCCAGTCAGGATCTGACAATGTCTGCCGTATGCGCTCCAGCCCATTTTTATTCTTCTGTAAATTTTCTTATGATTAGAGTCCCCTGCAAGGTAAGCGGCCTATGTAAACGTATTCCTTCACAGACTCTGGAGGGTGGCTGGTGATCCTGAACTCTTCTTCCCTAGCGAAGCTATTGATCATTGCCTTTGTTTTTTGCCTAATAATCTTCAACACCACTCTTCGTTCTCTCTGTTAAGATCCTGAATTATTTTTGACGAGATACCCGCTGTTGATCCTCACTCCGAAGTCTTCGAAGTTTAATAGCCTGAATACTTCGTCCAAGCATGCAGTGCAGTGCATTAGAGAGATATTTACGTAAGCCTGCTATACTATTTGATTATGTAATGCGTATGTGACTGCAGGTATCTGTACTTAATGAAATGCCTGTTCGTAGTCTATGGAAGCCATCTATAGAGGCTGATTGTACTCTGCAGATTTTTGATTACCCGATTGATCACATGGATGTGATCCATTCTACAGTAGCCCTTTCAGAAGCCAGTCTATTCTCTTGGTTGACTGACGTCAAGTGTTGCCCTCATTTTATTGGAAATTATCTTGATGAATATTTTGTACAATATTGAAACTAGGCTATGAGGCCTATAATTTTTCAATTATTTAACGTCTTCCTTATGTAGATTAGCATACTTTTGGCATGCTTGCAGTTCTCTGTGATCCTTGAAGTCGTGAGATATTTCCTATAAAGCACCGCAAGCTTTTGAAACGTGATGTCTCGTCCATCTGAGGTTAAATTGATTGTTACTTCATCTTCACCTGCCACGTTTCGCCGTTTCATATCTTGCAAGGCCCTTCTGACCTCATTTCTTGTTATAGGAGGAGTGTCTGCAAACTGTTGTTCACTACTACTTCGAATGGAGGTATCGTGGCTGCTCTGGGTATTGCACAGTTCAGTATAGAATGCCTTCGCTGCTTTTGCTATATCTTAGAAATTACTGATTATATAACCCTGCTTATCTTTCAGTGCATATATCTTGGCTTGTTCTATGCCAATTTTTCTTTTCGTTAATTTCATGCTACGAACATTTTTTACTGTTTTCTCAGTATTTGTTACGTTATAATCAACGATGTCCCTTATTTCATGCTCCATGATCAGTATTGACAATTCCGCGAATTCTAACTGATCTTTTGAGGTGGACACTTTCATTCTTTGTCTTTTGTTATTAGGTCCTTCGTTGCTTGGCAGAGGATACCTATTGGTTGTCTTGGCGCGTTAACTCCCACTTCATCTTCTGCTTCAGAAGCCAGCCTAGCTATTGTTTCATTCATTACCTTTGTGTCATCTCCATCTCACCGCTCGAAGGCTGCATATTTTTTTTCAAGTACCGGCATGCATGGTTCTGCTTTCAGCCTTACTGCGTCTAGGTTGGCCTGTTTCATCTTGACCAATTTTGCTCTTTCTCTCTTGAACCTGATGCGAATCCTCGACCCCACTGACCTGTGATCACTGCACTTTACCCTGCCTAGCGCTTCTGGATCCTGCACTATGCTGAGATCGGCAGAAACTGTGAAATCAATTTCATTTCTTGTTTCATCATTAGGGCTTTTTCAGGTTCACTTTTTGTTGCTACGCTTTCTGAAGGAGGTGTTCATTTTTCGCAGCGTATTCCTTTCCGATAACTCTGTGAACGTCTCTCCTCTAGAGTTTCTTGAATTGGTGCCGTAGTTGCCAATTGCTTGTTCACGAGCCTGCTTTTTTTCCACTTTTCCATGAATGTCGCCCATTACAACAGTATACTTAGTTTGCACATTTCTCTTCGCTAGTTCAACATCTTCATAAAACGAAACTATTTCATCATCCTACTGACTGGAGGTTGGAGCGTATGGTTGCACTAGCATTAGTCTGTATCTCTCCTTAAATTTCATTACGACCACTACTACCCTCTCAAAAATGCTGTGGGGTTAGTGAATGATGCCCGCTATGTTCTTCTGAATTAGGAATCCTACTCTATACTACTTCTTATCTAGAAGTCACCAGAATACGTTAATCACCATTGTATAAGCCTCACCAGTTCTTCTGACCTAGCTAAGGCCAATGATATCCCAAACAATGCATGATAGCTCCTCAAAGAGGCCTGGCTAAGCTAGCTTCACTCGAGAGAGTTCAGGTGATGAAAATTCCTATAAAATAACTCAAGCTTCGAAGAAAGAAGCTCAGAAAACAAGCTCTCATGTTGAAGAAATCTCAGTGCCCTTCCACTTTGGGAAGAAGCATGACCAACGACCATGTGTATGTGGGCCATTTAATGATGAATAGCACCTCAGCCACGGGGCGACCCGGTGGGAAACTATCTTCGGGATCGGTGCGCGTATGGGGTGTGCTTAGCGTCTGCTTCACCTCCGCCACGAGGCAGTCCAGTGTTGCACTATCTTCGGGGATTGCTTCACCTACGAAGAGTGTTAATGCCCCCTTCATCTCCGCAGCGGGCAGGCGGGGCGTTGCACTTTCTTCGGGATCGGCCCATGAATGACGAGTGCTCAACGCCTGCTTCACCTCCGCCATGGGTTAGCCCGGCATTGCACTTTCTTGGGAATTTTGTGTCTACACATCGACACGATCCAGGAGGAACTAGCCCTTAACAGCTTCACTGTAAAAGACTCGTCCTCATAGGGGATCGAATGCGTGACTAACACCTTTTTGGGGTGGTCGCTCTACCATACATACCAACAAGGCGACCTGCAGACAGCAGCGCGAGGGCCTATTAGGTGTCGAGTTGCCATATAAAGTGTATCTGTGCTTCGAGTTGCGGACTTTTGGTGATATACCCACTACAACTATCGAACGAAAGGAGCAATGAGAAGTGCTTTGCTTTGTCGTTGTGCTTGCTTCCCCATATAAGATAAATTTGAAGCCGTAAATAGTCTCTTTGACAGGAGCAGTAGATTTATAGAAAAGGGGAATAGCATTGCCACTGTTTTGACTATGCCATTATCACTCCTGTAGTTTTACATTTGCTGCATACAATTGCGCGGAAGACCATAGAATGCACCTGCACGCAAGCCCAAAGTAAGCGGGTCATCATCAACGGAGTCAACTAGATGGCGTGTACAATGATGATAAAGCTGATCTCCTTTGTAGATCTCAGCAGTTCGGGCTCATTATTTTGAACGATGCACACAGCGCCGACTGAGATAGCAGTCATTACGAGCCCAAACGCTGGGGCCGTGGAAACACCTTACAGGCTGGACAGACGGAACTTTTCATTTATGTTCCATTGCTCTCGCGTACATATAAAAGTCGTCTACCATGATATCCCCATTACAGATGCGAGCGTACCAAATGCTTTATTATAGAAAAAACCGACAGCTTAACGCTGCCTAACGGTCACAGAGGTCGCCGTTATTGAAGCTATTATCGCATAGCGAGTGTCCTAAACGGCGGGTCCCTTTATTTCGGTCATTTTCATTAACTAGAAAGTGTCTTGATGGTATCCGCCAAAATAAAAACGGAGTTGCGGCATCCCTAAAGATTGAGAGCTGCTGTGTGGGCCTAATCATCTTCGTCCATTTTACATAGTGTTGAGTTTCAGGTCGGTGTAAGGATCAATGTGTTTTGATAAATTTACATCGTGTGAGAATTGCCTGGCAAAGCATTAGGATGGGCGACAGATATTGGATGGAGAATACACTACAGGAGGGAAAAGAATTTAACCGTGAACATTAATGTACAAGCGCGCACTTAAGCACACATTTCGCAGGGAGACACAAAGCGGTACAACTCATATAAGCGCGTTATTACACTGGCTGTTCTGACTGCTTTTATTTGTCGGTGCAAGTTTCCATCATAACCAACTCGCTAGGCAAAAAGCAAAAGAAGAATATATTAGTAATATGTTGAAGGAGTCACTACAGCGCTATTGTTTGACCAAGCTCGAACAATGAGCTTAACTGGCGGAACTAAACTCTCTAGCGACAAATTTTAAACACGCATGTATCACATACCAGTTTTTTGGAACGTTAAAAATAAAAGATTTAGGATGAAGCGTCATTCTTGCTCTAAATAAAAAATTTGAATATGAGGCCTTACGTGCCAAAGCTGCGATCTTATTACGAGGCACCCTGTTTTGGGGACCCAAGAGATTTGGATCACCTGGGGCTCTTTAACGTGCACCTAAATTAATGTACACGGGTGTTCTCGCATTTCGTACGCATCGAAATGTGGCCGCCATGGCCGGGATTCAACGCCGCTATCTCGTGCTCAGGATTTCTGCTGAATAATGGTCATGCAATAGGTGGACCTCAAAATTTGTGCGATAATCAGCTATGCCGTAATTTTAACAAATATTAACTTATTAATTCAGTAAAGTACTCTTAAGCCAAAATTGATGAAGCTCACTCCTGTAAACGTAACCACTTGCTGGAAACTGCTGCTAGAAATCCTTTTAGCTAATACGGACTCGAATGCATAGCGAGAAATATTTACCTTAGAGTCATCACGTATACTGCGGTGATATACCCAGCGGCAAATGTTAATGGGACAACGGATTGGAATGGGACAACTCATATTGTTCGAAGCTTGTGATAGGGGAACAGTTTACAACAATTCATTATGCTTAGACTCCTGGATATGTTCCCTTGTGCAACTACAGTGTGTGCCTTGAAGGCTGGAACTCATGCGGTAATCACTGACAATTACGTCATGATGAAATTTCGACTACGTCGTGCTTTCTTTCGAATTCGCCATCGCGATTTGTCCTACTCATTAAAATAGGTATTTATGTAAAGAACCGACCACTTTTATTGTGGGCAGCTCTTCCTGAACTAGCTTGTATACTCAGGTAGAAAATTTCTTTCTTTCATTCTTTATTTATTTATTTATTTATTTTCGGCATTTCTTAAGGCCCACAGGGCACTACAGAGAGGGGTGGGATGACATGATATAGGTGTCGAACACTTTCTTAAATTTGTTGTCGTTGGTAACAGGGATGGGGGCAGGGACGCTGTTCCTTTCTGTGCTTGTTCACGGGACGAAAGAGTTGAGGTAAGCATTCGAGTTATAAACCGGAACTTCAATCTTGAAGGGAAATGTATCGCAAAAGATTGTGCGGATCCCACGCACTGTGGGAACAGACGTAAGCGAAGCTTCCTGAGCTGTTTGCATTGACTGACGATAACTGGCAGGGATGCTTACGGCGACTGGTTTTTTTCAGCGCTTAGTGCAATACAATAGTGGCGAGTTGATGTTAAAGGTTACCGTCCGTGCACCACTTGTGTTTTTCTGCGCAGTACACAGAACACAGAGTGATATATGTTTGCTTGAGACGTTGTGCTCCATCGTTCGAAGCGTGCCAGAAGGTTAGTCCTGTCATTGCCTCACACCACGCATCGGATCAAGTCACAAGTTTTCAGTATTACTAACCCACCTTGGCGGCTTAGTGGCTACGGTGTTGCGCTGGTGAGCACGAGATCTCGGGATCGAATTCCGACCGCGGCCGCTGCATCTCGACGTAAAATCTCATAATTAGATTTTTAACATTACATAATGTAAAGGGTTTTACGTGCTTAATCCACAATCTCATTATGAAGCAGGTGAGAGTGGGGAACTGCGGAAAACATTTCATGACCTCGAGAAGATAGGGTGTTAACCGAGGGGCCTCGGGTACATTAAGGGGCACCTAAATCTGCGTACACAAGCGTTGTAGCATGTCGATCCCGCGTAGATGCTGCTACCGTATTTGTAATAAAACTCCGGACTTCGAGCAACTCCGTAGCCACGAAGCCATAGCGTGGGGTTCACTGTACAGAAGTGGCGGCCGCCTTCAAAGTGTCGTCTGCACGCTGCGATGATTGGATGCAGTTTCGCAACAGCACGTCCTGCGTCAGTTGTCCGCTCGACAAGTTCACGTGGTATTTTCGATTGGAAAGCGTGAAATGGCTCACTAGGGAAAAAGCAGGTTTCCCGCGTCTGCAGCAACTTGAACGTTGAAAGTGACGCTCTTTCCTGCCCTGTAACATTTTTTTTTGAGATTGGTTTCGTCTTAACATTGCGTAATAAGATGAACCAATAGCCCTACAACAAGTATTCAAACGATATAATCATTCTCACACGCAAGCACTCTTAAGTTTCTCTGCCAAATCTTTTCATCCTGCCACCTTTCTTTGTTTTATGGTTATTGCATAAGGCAAAAATAAAGATTAATTGATTGTTTGATCGGCTGACTCACTGATTGATTAATTGACTGAAGCAACGCCATGAGTACCCTAGCATGTGATAACTGTTGTTATACAGGTACTGTACATTCACATTTCGGGAAAACCTTTCCGTTATGTATATGCGAAGTTACTTGAAGGCACACTTATTAGCAGTATAAAGTTGACAGCATATATACCAGCATTGCAACACTTCGCTAGGATTGATTGTATGCCGCGGTATACGCTTACTTCTGCAGTCTGGTAAGGAAGGGTTCAATTTGCATCAAAAATGGATGTCATCAAAATGTTTCTGCCATATTGCATTCTTGGAAGGGCTAGCGATTGTTCTATAAACAGTCATAAAAAATAGTTCCACAGTGTATGTGTGATGCCGCCACCATCTCGCACATCACACACTTCAAACATAATTCAATTTCGAAGCTTAGTTAACTCATGTACATGTTTTTCTCAAAGCCTATATACCCTTTTCTGTAATGCCTTCTGGGCCTTGAAAGTAATGAAATGAAATGAACTTTGTAAGGATTGGCAAGGTCCAGCTGGTCGTGCGCCACAGCGATCGATAAGCAACCACTGCTGCATGACGCTTGAGCTGTCAGGATGGCAACCTGGTCCGGGGCATGCGTCGTGAAGGCCTCACAACTCGGCGAACGTACAATTGTGGGAGAGACTGCAGCACGCGAGTGCAGCAAGCACACGTGCGCGAGTGGTGTGCTCGACCGAGGTGTTGGAGAGTGACATTATATGCTTTCACGATTGTTTTTCACTTCTTGCAGTGTTTGTGTTAAGTTTAACTATTAGATCTCGTTTCGATATTGCGAGGCATTTGTTACTGCTGTTTGCAGGTGGCGAAATACAGCTCCGTGAACACAAAAATTAGGGAAGATGCTTGTACTGGCACCGTAAATGTGCGGCTGTGGGAACGTCCTTCATCAGTGAGTGCTGCGACGAGAGCTGGACAATACTGGAGAGCAGCAGCAACGTGCGTCACGAGATAGAGGGGACCGCTGAACTGAAGAAGTTGTTCTTTGTGCGTCGGCGGGCTATGCGCAGGACGGATAGATTAGACAAAATGACATCGAACTTCAGACTGGTTACGAGACGCTACAGAGATCGAGTGCTCTTCAGGAGCACAGCGTCCATTCGGAGAACAATTTTGTCGAAGTTACGGAAGTTGAGACGCCAGCACACGGCTGTCAACATTTTGACGCAGGCCAATGCTATGTTCTACTGGTGACTGTGGCTTGGCCATGTGAAGGAAAAATTCTGGGGGAAGTCGCCGATGTTATTCCTGACGGCGTTCTTGATGAAGAAAGCACAAGAAGCAAAATATGCCGTCTTTTGCGGACGCCAACGTGAGTGTCACGACTGATGGCTTTTCCGAAAGCCACACTTGCAGTGAAGCGGAAGGTGCGAGCACTCTTCTTGCGCACGATGAGTGCCCTCAAGAATGTTTCACAGTCGCCTGTTCTACTCGAAAGTGTTGTAGCTCAGTGGCGGATTCATGGAGGGGGCCAGTAAAAACGGTCGCCCTCCCTCCCCCCCCCCCCCCCCCACCGGCGTCGTGCATAGTTGTGTCACCTTTGTAACGTACTCTTCTTTAAGGTTCCTCAAAAACACAATTTTAATCATGACCGCACAAGTTCAACAGAGGTCGACAGAAACAATGGGGAAATTAACTGTGATTGCAATAGGGATATAGCAAATAAAGCAAAGGCAAATGAAAGTGGGAGAAAAATCTTCTGCTGGTAGGAGCGAAGCCAACACCCTCCACATTACGCGTGCGTTGCACTACTTTGAAAGGTATCTGTATAGCGCAGCAAAACAAGGACGGTAGAAGAAACGAAGAGGAAGACAAGGGCTAATTATCAAAAACAAAAATTTGCTTTCAGGATCGGTTATACTTATACCCCCGACACCCACGCGCAGAGCAGTGATATCAACCACGAAGAAACACTTGCGTATATCACGGTAAGAAAATATAAAACCGGTATATGAGGAAAACACAAGAAAACCTAAATGATATATCGCGAATGTGGTCAGCTTTCATGCCATGCGCAAATAGTCTAACTATCTCGCGGACAATGACAGTGACGGTTTGCTGATGCATTGGCCAGCGGCCGAGAGGATTTGCTCCGTTTCTATGATTAGTGTTACACATTCACGCGTATCACTATCTAAATTGTGGTATTTTCTAGATAGGATAGGATAGGATGCACTTTATTGCTCTAAATTATAGAGTCATTCAGCGGCCCGACCGAGTGCTTCCATCTTCTTTTTGTCGATGGTGACTCCTGTCTTGGAGGGTTGTCGTCCCTATTCCAGAGCACCACTGAGCGTGGCTGCTCGCCAGGCATGGTGTACCAGCCCCCGTCGGATGCATGGGTTGCCGCTGGAGAGCACACTCTTCTACTGCTCCACACTCGGATTTTCTATATTGTGAAATGTTTTGTTTCTGCTGCATTCCCATGTGATATGATAAGGGTGGGTTTTGCGCCACATCATGGGCATATGCCCGTGTATTGGTTTGGGAACATTTTGCTTAGTATGTGTAGAATTGGCGGACGATTCCTGTTTGCTGCTTTCGCCAGCAAACTGCCTCTTCTTGATTAAGCATGTTATGGGGCGGCGAGTATTTGACCCTCGTTCCTCTATGATAATTTAGTATTTCGGAGCACGTCGGGATCACTGTCATGAAGTTCTCGGGGTCTCCGTTTAGGTCCACTGAGTTAGTATGCTTGCGAGCGGTCCTATCGGTCCTCTGGTTGCCCTTAATTTCAGTGTGCCCCGGTATCCAGAAAATGTTGTGTCTAACTCGTCTTTCATGTTGGCCAACGCGGAGGATGATTTGGAGAGCCTTTTGGCCAATTCTGCCATTGATGTAGTTACGGCCACAAGTGGGCGACATGACCAATATGGACATGTTTTGCAATGGAAAGCAAGGAAACCGTCGACTGATACACTGTGAGGCTCATTTCTGGGCTCGCTTAAGCGCTCATGGTTGCATCTTCCTGTTTGTCCTATGTAGCATTTACCACATGACAGCTCACTGCCCGTCTCTGCACTCTTTGCAGTTCTGAAATATCTTGATAAGAATGCGATATGTCTCTAGCATTTCCCGCGACATTTTATTTCTACTTCTACCTAGGATTCAGACCTAAAAAAAACGTGCCTTAGAACAGCAAGATCTGCAATGCGCAGCGAGATGTGCGCTCATATCTTTTTTTTAACTTGTTTGCGTGTTCCCTCGTGTTCCTACGTCAGACAGACCGGACGTTGTGTGAACAATCAAATGAGGCCACACGCAAACAATTAACAAAAATGATATTAGCGTCCTCTGTCTGCGCATTGCAGATATTGCTGTTGTAAGCCATGTTTTTACGAGGTGAGCGTCCTAGGTAGCAGTAGAGATAAAACCCCGTGGAAACAGCTAGAGGCATATCACATTCATATCAGGGGTCTAGAATTAATTAATCAAAAATCCGTTTCGCTATATGATGTGGAAATGTAATTGTTAGGTTCGGCGCAAGAAAAGATGACTTGTTGCGTGCTAATTGCAGCCCCCTGATGTCGAGGTTGTGCGCGGTATATATGTAGCAAGCTTTGTGCCTAATGAACAGTTGTGAATCTAGCGACGAATTTGTTTTTCTCTTCTGTGTGTCACTTACTTTCTCTATTTTCCGCTTTTCTTGCGCTGCAACACCATGTAGTTCACCAAACACCGCCGCCACCACCATCACCATCATCATCATTGTCATCATCATCACTTTAATCATCAGCCTATAATGTCCACTGTAGGACAAAGGCCTCTCCCTGCGATCTCCAAAAGTGCCTGTTGTCCTGCGCCAACTGATTCCCACTAGCACCCTCAAATTACTAATTTCATCGCACCATCTAGTCTTCTGCCATCCTCCACTGCGATTCCATTATCTTGGTACCCATTCTGTCACCCTAATGGTCCAACGGTTATCTAATCTGCGCATTACATGACCTGCGGAGAGGCATTTTTTCCTCTTAATGTCTATTAGAATATCGTTTATACCCATTTACTCTCCGATCCGAACTGCCCTCTTTCCATCTCTTAAAGTTATGCCTAGCATTCTTCGTTCCATCGCGCTTGGCGTGGTCGTTAGCTTGTTCTCAAGCTTCTTTGCCAGTCTCCATGTCTCTGCGCCACATGGGAGCGCCGGTTAAATGCACTGATTGTATAATTTCCTTTTGAATCATAACGGTAAGCTCCCAGTGAGGAGCTCACGATGTCTGCCGTATGCCATCCAACCCATTTTTATTCGTCTGTGACTTTCCTTCTCATGGTCCGAGTTCCCTGTGATAGGTTGACCTAGGTAAACGTACTCTTTCACCGACTCTAGAGGCTGACTTGCGATCTTGAACTCTTGTTCCCTCCCGCCGCGGTTGCTCAGTGGCTATGGTGTTAGGCTGCTGAGCACGAGGTCGCGGGATCGAATCCCGGCCACGGCGGCCGCATTTCGATGGGGACGAAATGCGAAAACACCCGTGTACTTAGATTTAGGTGCACGTTAAAGAACCCCAGGTGGTCAAAATTTCAGGAGTCCCCCACTACGGCGTGCCTCATAATCAGAAAATGGTTTTGGCACGTAAAACCCCATATATTATTATTAACTCTTGTTCCCTTGCCAGGTTATTTATTTGTCTTCTGCATAATAATCTTCAGCCCCACTCTTACCCTCTCCCTGTTAAGGTCCTCAATTTTTTGTTGTAACTCGTCCGCAGTGTTGCTGAACAGAACAACGTCATCGGCAAACCGAAGGTTGCCGAGGTATTCGCCGTCGATCCTTACACCTAAACCTTCCCAATTTAATAGCTTGAACATTTCTTCCAAGCGCGCCGTGAACAGCATTGGAGAGATTGTCTCCTTGTCTGTCCCCTTTCTTTGTAGGTATCTTCCTACTTTTCTTGTGTAAAGTTAAGGTGGCTGTGGAATCTCTGTAGATATTTTCCAAAGTATTTACGTAAGCGGTCTTTAATCCTTGATTTCGCAATGCCTCTATGACTGCTGGTATCTTCTCAGAATCAAACGCTTTTTCGTAATCTATGAAAGCCATATAGAGATGCTTATTGTACTCTGCGGATTTCTCGATAGCTTGATGAATCTGATCCATTGTAGAGTATCTTTTCCTGAAGCCAGCCTGCTCGCTTGGTTGACTGAAGTCCAAAAATGTTGCCCTTATTCTATTGGAGGTTATTTTGGTAAATCTATTATGTAATAGTTGGAGTGAGCTAATGGGACTCTAATTTTTCAGTTCTTTCACGTCGCCCTTCCTGTGGATCAGTATAATATTTGCATTTTTCTCAGTTTTCTTGGACTCTTGCTGTCGATTGACACTTCGTTTAGAGAGCCGCCAGTTTTCCTAACATTATGCCTCCTCCATCTTTGATTAAATCAACTGTTATTAGATGCTCTCCTGCCGCTTTTCCCTGTTTCATGCTTTGCGGATGACCCTTGCGGACCCTTCTGACCTCATCTCTAGCTATAGGAGGTATTTCTGTATACTGTTCATTATTGTTTCACCTAGAGTACTCCTTAGTCCTCTGGGTACTGTATAGGTCTGCCTAGAATTCTTCCGCTGCTTTTATTATACCTTCGCGATTGCTGATGATATTACCTTGCTCATCTTTCAGTGCCTACATCTTGGCTTGTCCTATGCCAAGCTTACTTCTCCCTGATTTCCGGCTATGTCTATTTTTTACGGCTTCATCAGTCTTTGTTCCGTTATAATTCTAATATCAATTACTTTCGTCTGTTGGTCAGTTTTGACAGTTCCACGAATTCTATCTTATCTCTTGAGTTGGACACTTTCATTCTTTTTCGTTTCTTTATTAGGTCCTGTGTTACTTGGGAGAGCTTGCCTACTTGTTGCCTTAGTGCCTTACGTCCCACTTCAATTGCTAGCTCTGAAGCCAACCTAGTTACGGTTTCATTCATTAGCTCTATGTGATAATCATCGTTCTGTTCTAAGGCTGCGTGTTTGTTTGCAAGTACCAGACGGAATTTGTCTGCTTTTACCCTTACTGTGTCTAAGTTGACCTGTTTTTTCTTGACCAATTTTAATCTTTCGCTTTTCAAATTGAGGTAAATTCTGGCCCTCACTAACCTATGATCACTAAATTTTTCTCTAACTATCATTTCTACATCCAGCACTATGCTGGCATCGGTAGAAAGTGTGAAATCAATTTCATTTCTTGTTTCCCCATTAGGGCTTTCCCAGGTACATTTTCTGTTGCTACATTTCCTGAACAATATGTTCAGTATTCTCAGCTTATTCCTTTCTGCGAGTTCTACCAGCATCTCTCCTCTAGGGCTTCTAGAATCCACACCATAGTCGCCAATTGCCTGTTCACCTGCTTGCTTTTCCCCCACTTTCATTGAAGTCACTGATTACTACCGTATACCGCGTTTGCAGTTTCGTCATCGCTAATTCAACATTTTCATAAAACTGATCTACTTCCTCATCGTCGTGACTGGACGTTGGAGGATAGGTTTGTACTACCTTTAATCTATACCTCTTATTGAGCTTTATTACGACTACTGCTACCCTCTAGTTGATGCTGTATAATTCGTCAATGTTGCCCGCTATGTCCTTATGGATTAGGAATCCTACCCCGTATTCTTTCTTATCTGGGAGACCTCTATAGCAGAGGACAAGGCTGTTATTCAGCAATGTGTAAGCCTCACCAGTTCTTCTAATCTCACGGAGGCCGATAACATCCCAAACAATGTCGGATTCGAAGAGTTCTGCAAAGCTAGCCTCACTCGAGAGGGTTTGGGTCTGAAACGTTGCAAGGGCCAGTTTCCAATGGCGGCCTGTCCGGACCCATAGCACCCTCTGCTGCGTTGCAAGTCTGACCGCCGCCTTGGTCAGCTGCTCCGCAGCCGCAGGGGACTGAGGGCCATTGGTTAATTGAAGAGATCATTAGGGAGGTTGTTTCCGAATACTGCACCAGGCAGGCATATTTTTGTTCTGGTGGGGGAGTGTCTTTGTTCAAGCTTAGTGGGTCTTCCTAATTTGGTTGTTTCTGGATTAGTATAGCTCCACTCGCTCTCGGCATCTTTTGCCGGTGTCAGGTGTCACTCCAAGTCTGCAGATGTAGTGCACTGGAGAATGTAAAAAAAAGGGAAACAGGGGAGGGGGCATTTGAACTTCCGACTACCACAATCGAGCATTCGGTACAGCTGAGTAGGATAATCCTGGAGGCAGCAAGGCTACCTTGTCGCCGATAGGTGCGGCCCAGTAAGAGATCCGCTAATTTGTCCCCCCTTTGCGGATTTTGCTGATCGTCATAGGTTGCGCGACATAGTGTCAATTCTCGGTTGCCTTAACTTCTTGTTTCCCGCATCTCACACATGCACGTGGTCTTGAGTGCGCCTTGGTACACAATACATTTTCGCTGAATTTGAACACCACTTAACACATGTGCGTAAAAATAAGAAAGGGAAATTTTTTAGCGCTTACCGAGAGGCCCCGAGGTGCGTATGATCCGCTCGTCACGTCTGCTTGTCCCTTGCCGTCCAAAAACTAGTGCCCGGGCAGCTATTCAGAATGGTCGGTCGCAGCGCCGTCGCAATACAGCTCTGAGATTCGCAGAAAGCAGGTGACCTTGACGGCTGCCACTGGTGTCTTCATCCTTTCTACAGCTTTGGACAGTGGTTATACCAGAGCACAGCTTTGGGCAGTGGTTATACTAGAGCATCTAACTTTTACAAATTCATTAGTTCAGTAACTCACTTGCGCTATGCGGAGTGCCTATACGTCTCGTGCAACCCCTATGGGGAACCAGCGCTGGATAGGCGGCGCGTCGAAAAGAGTGCGTTGCATGTCGCCTGGCGACGAAACGCGGCATATCCCAGCCGTTCGACCAGATGACACACACGTGCGCGGCCGTATTATAAGGGAGCTTTAGCTTGAGCGTTTTTACGGCCATCGGAGCGGAGCGGACGAGCGCAGACGCCACTGCGCATGCGCACGTCGCTGGGCCGGCCAGCGTTTTTACGGAGCGCAGCTCACGCCCGCTGGGAAGCCCTCTCCAGCGGAGTTAAAGGCAGCGCGCGAGCGTGCGTAAAAGCGCGCGGGCGTGTATGGGCATTCAAGATGGCAGCCGTCAACACAAGCGCCGGCGCTGCTGCGTTGTCTACGGCGACCACAGCTCAGGCCCGTTTACAAGTTAAGAAAGCCCGGAGATGTTTCACAGCTGAGGAAGACGTCGATGAAGCCCCAACAGTTTGTCAGCGGGGCATCTTTTGCGTGAACGGCCTGAAAATTTTAAGTGAAATTTTGAGTGTAACTTTGTAATTGCCAATTTTGACAACCTTGACATTGATACTGCTGTAATTGCAACTTACCTGCGAGAGTTTCTCCAGCGTGTCGAGATTGAGCCAAGAATGGTTATTTACATTGTCGAGCAAATGAAAAAACCGCTCGTCGATGTGGCCCAGAACTTCGTTCGTCAGTTATGACAACGTTGAACTGTGTCGCCCGAAAAGATCTTCAAGATCACACAGCCGGTTGGAATATGCCAGCCGTCGTAGGGTAATGCAGAGGGCTTCATCTCCGGGTACAGCAACCCTTTACGCAGTTACTCCCTTATCGGGTATGCGAAGGCACGCTGAAGTCTGCCTATATGCTCCTTCTCGAAACGAAAATAGGTCATAAAGACGCCATCGTCCATAGCATCAATGTTCAGAACTCTGTGCACTGAAAGTGGCTCACATCGTGTCTCTCCAAATACCCCCAGGCACAGCACATCTCCAATCTCGATCCAGGTCAGTTACGACAGCAGCAGCGGGTCCTGTAGTATGCTCTTCGGCATGATGCAAACAACAGTATAGCAGCCGACAATACGCGAATGCGCGCGGAAACAGCTTACTTCTTTTGTTTCGGCTTGACTTGGCCAGCTCTGGCGAACCTATTCTGTTTAACAGACTGCTCTTTTGTACATCTAAAACGCAACACTTACCAAATAATTAACTAAAAACACAGAACCTACCTTTAGCAAACAGTTTCAGCGCATTATTAGCAGGTTTAATTGATATTCTTTTCACTCTAACTCGAATTGTGACCAATATGTGGAGCAGCAGAGCAAGTGACCCTACTCCGCTCGAGAAGACGGGCGATCCGCCCGGCAATTTCTCGCGCGTCTCTCCGCTGGTGTATCCGCTCGCCCGCTCCGCCCCGCTCGCCGTAAAATCGCCCAGCTAAAACTATCTATAGTTCGTATGTTTGCGTTTTCGCGCCGCTTCAAGTGGACAGATTTCGTAAAGAAGCTAGCGCCATCAAGTGACGAAATGACGAAAGAAGCTTTTTAAGGCTTTATATATTTTTCACAGTGTGTCGCGGCGAGCACGTGCGTTTCTTAATGGTTGCGCTGTGTGCCGTTGCCATGCGTGTGGGGCAGCCCGCCCCGCAAATCTGCCAGCTATGGCTCCGGTCGTACTGCGCTATGGTTTCGGAAGTATTAGTTGGCCTGAAGTCTTTCCATATTTCTCTTGCTAGACATAAAAAATTCTGATGTTACTTCGCCACAGCAGTCAATGGAGAAGAAAGCTTTATCGCATCAGCTGACTCGCGAAAGCAAGGGTTTGATTGCTCCGCTGCTGGATCCGTAAAGCCGAGACCACACGTACGCTTGCGGACGCGCGCTAGCTCGCGTTCGCGCGCCTTGCGCCTGCCGCGCCTCGCGAGTAATGGCGGTTTGCATCCACAAGTACGCGCGGAAGCGCGCGCTCCTGCGCGCTCACACATAATCGGTTGAGAAGACATCGTTTCGTACAGAAATATTTACGGTGCTGCAAAATGCTCAAATAGTGATAAACGTCATTTTTATAATTTTAGAGTTAATAAACCAACGTAAAAAAATGAAAATGCGCTGTCTTACACGACATAATCAGCTTCGCATGATGTGGCAGCAGCACTGGCACGCTATCAACGGCGCCGCGTTCCCGCCTTTCCGCGTCGTCTGCGTTTCCCGCGTCGTCCCGCCTCCCTGGCTCCATCCCGTCGACATTATGCCCGCAGTCTCTACTCGTACGAGGCTTTTACTGTTGCTGGAACAGATACTCTTGCTCATGATAATGAAGAGGAGACGAGACCAACGACGGTGCAGGCAGCGGCGACGCTGGTGGGTGCGACCTGTGTTTTTGGCCCGAAAGCAAGAAGGACTTTACCACACAGCTGTAAGTACTCTGCTGATTTTACGCAGAAGTGTTTTGTCGTGTCTCTATTCAGTATCTGACCTTGGTTGAATTTGTAATTGCTAAGAAACACGTGCAGCGCTGAAAAGACGATATGCACGCGCTCTTTTTGTGTCATTTCGCCCCCATTGTCGTTAATCTGTAAGGCTTTCTGCTCGCCTTTATATCGCTTAGCAAGTTCATTGTTGTTTTAGTGATGCAAATGACCTCTGGTCACCCTCTTGGCGATCAGGTACATACGATGCATTAACACATGAGACGACCATTCGCAGCCACGTCTATTATGTCTGGATGATTGTTTACATTCTTCATGGCAATTGCAGATGTGCCGCATGCGACAAGGAGATCACAGATTTTTCTGCAAGTACTACAGAATGACGCCGCAGCTTTTCGATAAGCTGTTAAACTTTGTCGCTGCGGACCTGACCCGACAGCAGTTCATCAGGGAGCCCTTGGAGCCTGCAGAGCGACTGGCGATGACATTGAGGTTCGTAGAAGTACATTCCACATTGTGAGTAAAATTATTTACCAGTGGAGTACCATGTATATGCTGCTACAGTCGTAATGCTATTTCATTTTTTAACATTATACTTTGCTGTATATTTTAAAGAAACTGCATAGGCTGCTGCTATGAAGTGTTTCTGTTACAGAGGTTAATCATAGCATGGTAGTTATCAGGCTAGGGCCCAGTTTCTCAGGCTAGGGAATGCTGGCCCACAGTTTGTGTATGGAACAGCAATTTCCTGCTATTTTACATCTCTTATGTATTATGGGGTTGCTTGCAGAAATGGGATGATTTTTATTTGTATTGGTTCATGAGGGGTAAAATGTAAATATGCAGATTTCCAGTGCATTGGGGGCACGTGCCCATAATTAAATCATGGTTCTGGCACGTAAAACCCCTCAGTTAGATTGGTGTGTGAGGGCAATTTTCGTTCTGTTTGTCATGTTACAGTTACCTGGCATCAGGGCAGGAGATATGCCAAGTAGCGCTGTTATATCGTGTAGGTCTTGAAACTGCCAGGCAATGCATACACGACACATGTCGAGCAATATGGGCACGCCTCAAGGATCATTTCATGCAAGTAAGTATGCCATTACACTTCACTTATAACTGCTGCACTGTGATGATTGCTGGTAGTGCAGCCAAAATGTTTGCCAATTAATTAAAGAATGATCAGCCTTCAAGCAGTACCAAAACACTAGGTAATCAACTTTGCCTTGGTACATTAGAGGCAAAGCATTTCTTCTACTGCATAAATGTGTGTTACACCGAGCTTGGTCCTGTGGACATAGCAATTACGTTTATCACTTGAAATGACACTGCACACTTTCTAGCAATATGGGCATTGTGTGCCACTGATTTTTCCAGTCAGTAGTAATGGCAAGTGCCGTACTATTCTAGACAGCAACCCAAGAGGAGTGGGAGAAGATTGCTGAAGGATTTTTAGCTCGATGGCAATTCCCCAATTGCTTGGGGGCTGTCGATGGAAAACATGTAGCAATCACATGCCCACCAAATTCTGGGAGTAATTACTTCAACTACAAGGTAAACTGCTATGCTTTCATTTTATTTGCTTTGTGTACTAAGGATGCTGTTTCTTTTTGTAATTGCAATTCTGCCAGGAAGGTGCTTTGTAGATGTTACAATTTACATGCAGTGCAAGTCAGGTGCCATGTACAGTGCATTGTAGTGCGGTACAAAAAAAAAACTCAAATGCAAATGGGCATATGGGTAGAAAATGAGGTATTGTGGTTCCTTAACCTTCAAGCATATGAGGGGTACGAGTATGAAAGGAGACTATTGAGTTTAACGATTGACAACTCACTAACATCCAGAGCATCCTTTGATGCTTTTGCAGTTGCCTGCATTCTGCAGCCATTTCAGTAAACTTTCTTATACGATAGTACGCAGGTGACAATAGTACCAAGCCTTGCTTGCTAAACAGGCCACTCAAATTGCCTGACAGTGGCCGTAAATTTGCTGTTTGCATGTGAATGTCGACACTTGCTCTGATGCTTTATTTCAGTGAACATATTCAATTGTCCTCATGCATGCTTTATTTCAGGGAACATATTCAATTGTCCTCATGGCTGTCGTTGACAGCAGTTGCAAGTACGTGCTTGTTCATGTGGGGGCTGAAGGTCGCGTGAGCGACGGAGGCGTATTTAAACACTCTGCATTTGGCAAGGCCCTTGTCAATGGAGACCTCAATATACCCTCACTTGGCCTGCTCCCAGGAACTACAACAGCTTTACCCCACGTCTTCGTTGGGGATGAAGCTTTTCAGTTAAGAAAAGACTTTATGCGCCCATTTCCTTCCAAGCAACTTGAGGATGAAAGAAGAGTCTTCAACTACAGGTTGAGCCGAGCAAGGTATGGTGCACTAAGATAGTGAAATTCAAAAATGAGACACTGACAGTCATTCTCTCTTTTAATAATCAACCTTTTATTGCAAAATCAATGCAAGTAGAGGTCTTGAAGAATACTTGAACAATCTGAACTGCTTCAGAGCTTCTCTCTGGTGTCCCTTTAAAGTGCACAAGTACTGCGCAAGGAATTAATATACCGCAAGAAAAATACACGCATAGTACTTCTGACACTGGATTTCTTGCAGTCTTTGTATCATTACTGTAAACATGTCTTCTCAAAAAGGCAGACTAAGGGAACAGGTTCTTCTAACCATTTTTTAAAAATAAATGTTTCTGAAGTTTGAATTTCAATGTTTGTTTGCTATATTCCGACAGACGGTGTGCTGAAAACGCGTTCGGGATCACAGCAGCAAGGTGGCGTATTCTACTGCGGACCATTAACTTGCTCCCCACAAACGTGGACTTTGTTGTCAAGGCTGCCTGTGTCCTGCACAACTTCCTAACTGTCCTCAATCCACAGTCGGACAATTACAGTGATCAAGAGGACAAGTTTGGAAACTTTGTAGCAGGACGCTGGCGCGAACGCATCCAAGCTGCGTTGGGAGACGACAGAATGCAGCAGTTTACCCCCCTTCAGTCAACACGATCAAGAAACTACGACAGTGAAGCTGCACATGCCAGGAACCTCTTTGCAGCCTATTTTTGCAGCAGAGTAGGCGAGGTTCCATGGCAGTGGCACCAACCAGGTGTTTCCAAAGAAGGCGCTTTGAAGCGTCTACGTGAGCAGCAGTTCTACCAGCTGCAATGATGGTGAGCATTTCCTCGAAAGAGCAAAAGCCACATTGTGACTTCATAACAGTCATTCATAATTGCTGTTCACTGTGGCTTATCAATCATGCTGTTTACGTGTCAATTTTGTGGCACCTGTGCAAGAAAAAATGTTTGTGTTATTACTTTGTTCATCCATGTTGTGAAGTGTGTAGTCCACCTACTTGATGGTAACTGGATGTTTGATGTGGAGTAGAAATAGACTTGAACTGTGGTATTCATGACTATCGAAACCGTAAACATTTTATTTCCAACCACAAAAAAATACATTTATTTAAGCATACCCAGCTACTGCTGGCTTGACAGGTAGGGCCGTACTGGCCAGCCAAGCTGCCGCGAATGCAACTGTCACTCCCCATTCGCTCCATTGCAGTTTGCCTGAAGTGGCAGGCCACAACTATGCTGTTGCAAAGAGTATTGCATGTGCAAGCATTGATGAGGTAGAACATATCACATTATGTAAGGAGGGCTTCAAATAGGAAAAAAAGCACCTATAAATAAGTGCAAATTGAACACAAAACAACGACATAAAAATATCATTGGGAAGCAACGTGCATGTTAAAGAATGGAGAATGCAGCGTAAAGCAGTAAAAAACAGGACATAAAAAGCAAATAAATGAGGTGAGGCATCAAACTACAGTAATACACAAAGGACTATGGTAAAAACAGCCATACGAGTATCTGGAGGTACGCATTTTTCTTGGTTTCCACAACTTGGCTGTGAAGAAGAGTATAGCACAGGTGAAAGGCACGTGCATGCATTGAAAAGCTAAAATGTATCACGTCATGTACGGATGACTAGGAATGGGAAAATAAAAACTGAACACTGACCAGTGCACATTGAACACATGAAAACTTATCCAGAACATAAAAAAGCCGAAATAAAAGTACCTGCCGTGGTAGCTCAGTGGCTATGGTGTTGGGCTGCTGAGCACGAGGCCGCGGGATCGAATCCCGGCTACAGCGTGCACATTTCTATGGGGGCAAAATGCGAAAACACCTGTGAACGTACCTTTAGGTGCATGTTAAAGAACCCCAGGTGGTCAAAAGTTCTGGAGTCCTCCACTACGGCGTGCCTCATAATCGGAAAGTGGTTTTGGCACGTAAAACCCCATAATTTAATTTTTTGAAATAAAAGTATCAGTGACAAGCAGCTAGCGTGTTAAAAATGCATAATGCAGCATCAAAATAAAGCAGTAACAAACAGGACATAAAAGCAAGCCTATAAGAGATTAGGCATCAAAGTACAGTAATACACAATTCAATATGATAACTATGGTTGTACGAGTATCTGGAGGTACACTTTTCTTGGTTTCCACAACTGGGCTATCAAAAAGAGTATTGCACAGGTAAAAGGCACATGCAATCATTGACCAGTTAAAATGTATGACATTATGTAAGGACGACTAGAAACAAGAAAATAAAAGTAAGCAATAAACATCAAAAGCACATAAATAAGTGCAAAGTGAACACATGAAAAATAAAAAATTTATGAAGTATCAGTGACAAGCATATAATGTGTTAAAGTATGCAGCATCACAATAAAAGACGGAACATAAAGAGTGAATATATGAGAAGTGAGAGATCAACATACTGTAATAGAGAATTGAACACATTGAAAAAGAAAATAAAGAAAAATAGTATGAGTACCTGGTGGAATGCAGTATGAGCAACTTCTGACATTTTCTTGGTTTCCATAACTTCGCTATTGAGAAGGTTATTGCACAGGTCGACAACACATTAAATTTAAAAGTAAAAGTATGTATACAAAAGTAAGAAAACAAACATACTCGAAAAACTTGCAGCCTTGATGTGCTGGTTTATAGTATCACTGTGCCTTCATGGTGCAGACAGCACATGGACGAGCAAAATGAACAGATAGCCCAAACATTGCTCCTTTGTTTCTTTGGCGATGTGCGATCGGCACTCTGAAGCTGCAGTGAGAAGGTGCCGAGTATGACAAAAAGAAAAAAATTAATCAGTTAATTCCTTAATGACATTCAAAATCTTTATATACATGTCCGTTTGTTTTTCCGTTCTCACTCGTTTCATGAGTGGAACAAGTGACATTGCAAACAGCTCGATGTGATCTGTCGGCTTTGTTGTTTCGAGAGCACCGGTGACACGCTGAAGCTGCTGCGCCAACAAATCGTCTGCATTTACCTTTCTTTTCCTGCTCGTAGGCGTGCCGGACGACGTTACTGAAGATGCCTGTGCACGAGGTGCAGGCGTTGCCGCTGGCGGCACCGACACCTCTGTTACCACCACATCCTCCGCCTCCTTCTCCTGCTCCTCCAACTCGTACACGTGCACGTACTCCTCATTGGCAAAGTGGCACATGTCGTCAAAGAGCTCTGCAGCAGTGGGCCCTTCCTCCAGGTTGTTATGGCTTGCTCCGACAGGTTCCTCCTGCTGGCTCAGCATTTGGAAGTTCCCTGATGTGCTGATACATTTGAAGAAAGAAATGTTCATTGTAGATACTTTTGGCTGTAAATATTTCAAATAATTCAAAAAGCAATGTGAAAATAAAGTTCATTAATTAAATTGTACAAGTGCTCTTTATCTGAAGGGGTCACCCAAAGATATCAATAACACATGGATACACATAACACTTTAGCGTCATCATTTACTTTTATTCTAGTTTACATTGCCATTCCATATAGTAGCACATTCTACATTTCAGTGAACACAAGTCTCTTCCCTTACTGAAAAAAGTTAATGCTTTAGAAGTAATGTTTGTTATCCCATAAATAAGCCATATTGCACTGCTGGAAAATGCAATGTTAAGAGTGACCTGAGTCCTTGAATTTTTAGAAATGTGCTGTGTGCAGTAACATTTGTATCTAAAAATGGTACACTGAATTATTTTATGCATGCTAAACAAATATTACAGTGCCATTTGATGAAACTATATGCTTTACAACCTAGCTACAGCCACAGGTCCCGTCCATTGAGGTTAATTGATCCATTAACAGCCGATGTTACAAAATACATGGAATTCATCACAATTTAAAAGACTGGCTGGTCGTAGAAAAACATTTGGCTAGGGAAGCGAGTCAAATGAGATTCTCCACACTAGGTGTGGAATTCGGGAGATTTCCAAGAGTCTGCGCGACTGCTTACAATGTTGCAGCTTTAGTACAAGTGGACTGAATGTGGGCACTTGCTAGAGCTACTGGGCTGAGTGAGAAGCACCATATGGAAGAATTCATGTTAGAATGCCGTGGATGGTGTTTTGAATTTCTTGGCGATCAGTGAAATGCACGGTTCGCCATGCTTATAAACTACACGCGAGCTAGAAATTCGTCCGAGTTTTGCGGACCGAACAGCACTGCGTTGATCATCATCCACGTAGTTTTTTATGAAATTGTGAATCTCGCAACAACGGCAGTCCAATAGGACAGTTTAACATAGTGAGGCGATGCACGAGTTCTACTCCTCTAAGCGACAAAATAACACGCCATTAAACTTACGCTCTCGTTTCCATTGTGTCGCGAAGAAACATCAGGAGCTCGAAGAAGGGCCACGAACATTCGCTCTCTTCCTCGGCTCCCGCTCCGCTCTTCTGGGACGTCGCGTCATTGTAACAGCGACGGAATTTGTCGCGAAGCGACTTCCACCGCTTCTGTACGGCGGTGACACCGTCTGTGCAAAAGAGTAGTTCCATTTTACGAAAATTTCTCAAGCAACAGCGCAGCATTCAAGCAAGCTTACCTTGCACACCGGGCACAACTATCGCTGCCACTTCCCTCCACAGGGCAGCTTTCTTCTGTCGATTTTTGTGGTCCCTGTGGCGAGAGAGCCACAAGGACGGCCGGGCCTCTACAGCGGAGATTAGGCGCTCGTTATCGATGTATATATCTTCCGCTGCTGCCATTATTGTGTAGTACGCGCACAGAATGAAGGACCAACTTGTACGCGAATCGATTGCGGTGCTATCAAAACTGGCGCCAAAAGTTACAAGCCATCGGATGTTTAGGAAGCAGCACCTTGTGATTGGTCCCTGCGGGAAAATGTACTTCCGGTCTAGCAAACAAAATCTAGCAGAAGAAAGCCTTTCTGTACCACGCTGAAGCCTCAATATTTGTAAACGTAATTGTTTTGTTTTGAGAGCTGTTGTATCATTGCAAAATCGAAAAAAGAAGCACTTTCTTGCATGACATAAATCGGCCTCACTGAGAGTAGCACGTACCGAGCCATAGCCGCGTAGCCATGCCTGGCCAAGCGCGCCGACGCGACGCAGGCCGAGCGCGTGAAAACAGAGCGGAGCTGTTCCCCGCGCTCACGCCGCGTTTCGACGCGTACGAGCCATGTCGCACCATCTGCGCATGGGTGGGCGCGTGAACGCGAGCTTGCGCGCGTCCGCAAGCGTACGTGTGGTCCGGGCTTAACAAAGCTGGCTACATTTAGCCCTAACTACATAAATTTACCGGATACATCTCAGCACCGAGTCCTCATCCGCATGCGCATTTTAAAAAACGCATAGGTGGCTTAGTCGCGCGTGTGCCGGCAGTATGCGCACACAACTCGTATTACAAAGCAGCTTCCCTCCCACGTAATTCATGGCAATGAATGGGTAATATTTACTTTTCATATCGTTCGCTTCGTGCGGTGGCACTGGAAGGGGCTTCGCGGTGGTATTGCGAAGGAAAAATGATTGGTACATATGCCGGATGGTGCATGCTATTGCTCATTTTGTTCCCGAGGAAATGCCGACTGCACATTCTGCTGTTTGGTACTGGCTGCCATGGCTGACCGTCTTCACTATCGAATAAACCAAGCACACGCGCGAAATTCGGTTTCGAAACCAGCCCGACACCGCTTGACAGGGCGACAAGACAGGAACTTACTCCGTTCCCCTGACTGCTTGGATCCAACGCCGCCTCCGTTCTTGTTCGTAGGGTTTAGATGGAAAGACGCAGAGGATACATCCTCCCTCATCGCGACGTAGTTGTGGCACTTGTATACGCAACAATACCCTCGGCATCCTTTTGTTTTCGTTCGACTTTCAGCGCACGCAACGCCACTACCAGTAGCAATTTTCGTCTGCGGAAGCGGCTGAGTTGTGAACGTTCTGACCGCCAGGGCGATGCTGTAGGTGTCGTGGAAACTCCAGCGCTGGTTCCCCATAGAGGCGCTACTGAAAGCCGCCTAGCGGACGCTTCCAACAGTACATGCGGGAGCAGTAGCAGACGACAATCCTTTGCAGCAAGAATGGCTGAAGTTCGCGGCTGCGATTTCTCCTTTGTTCGGGTGCCAGGCTGCCTCTACTGCGGTGTCAGCTGTAGGGAAGATGCTGACCTCTGTGCGAGCGGGTATGAACACGATTTTACCGGTGTTTGGGACGACATGGTCCACATACGTGCAAGGTGTGTCCCGCAGACAGACGCCATGAACCCCATTTACATGACGTGGAGCAAGTGTTCACTAGCCGATAAAGTTTGTTGAGTGATGCGATCTATCGATGTTTTTTTTTTATTCTACCCTTGCCGCAATGCTGCTTCTGTACCTGAATAATAAGCACCCATCGTTAGTGCAGATTTATGTCAAACAAATCCGCACGGTGCAATCTCTGCATATGCCGTTGTGATTTTTCTGCCCATGAACTCACGTGACATCACCGAATAAGTGCAGTCGAAGTCGCCTCAAAAAGCGCAACTGCCAATTTATTGATGGAAACGCGTACACTACCCAACGAAGCGACTTAACACACGGGTTAATAAACGCGCGTGTTAGTGCTGTACCGCCGATGCAATTCTTCTGCATACGCCGAAGAACTATCGTTCCCGCTGCAGTTCGTGCAATTTTAAATTCCCCAAGGGAGCTGCTTGGAAACGTACAAAGCTAAAGACTGACTAACTTTTCAGTAGTTTTTTATATAACTAGAGAGAGGTGCCACATGATATATTTAAAGGCAGAGCAGCGCCAGTCAACGCAGATGAGCGCTGGCGGCAAGGCCCGGTTTAGTCATCTGCAGCGTAAGTATAAGAAGGAATTTAGTTTAGAAATGGAACAAAAATACCATATGCAGCAGCTATTAGCAATTCTCGCCCTGAACTACCTATTTTCTAAACACATTTCCAAAAACGCAAACAATATCTGAGATGCCCTCGTGCGAAAAGAATAAAGCTGTTAAAGAAGCATTTCCTTGGTATCATTCCGATAAGAAACAGCGTGATTTATACCCTTTACAAACAAGGCAGGGTGAATACTTCGCAGCTCAAAAGAATCGACAAGAGTTATGCATGGAGCAACTAGCAACAGTTCAGCATGTGCGAAGCCACGCATGAAATAGATATAAAAACATGAAGTGCGTGACAGCTGGTGCAAGGACTTACCGCGCCACATGAAACCAACAATTTCAGTTCTTGCAAACTTCAGTAGCTTTAACATACAACGCAATGCGCTCGTGCAGTCGTGCTTCCTAGCTAACGCAACGCGGTAAAGAAGCGGAAAACTATATAAGCGGCAAACAGCATTCCGAACTTTAGCGAAATGCCTTTAAACCTCATGCTGCACTGCAGACGAACTTCGTTGCTCACGTGTCTATGATCGAGTGAAAAAAACACCAACGAGACAAAGGAAAGGATGAGAACTAGAAATTTCCCTTCGAAGCGATTATCCATTTTTGCTACCGTTGCTCCCGCTGATGGGGCTTTGCTGGGAATGATTTGAACAGTATCATCGGCACGTTTTCACCGGTATTTGAGCCCCCCATCCTGCAACAATTCTTCTTCGACATTCGCTGAAGCTTTGACCACGCCATACGGGCGAATGGTGTTGCCTATCTTGCTCTGAAAACACGAATAAGGCAGATAAGCACGATCAACAACACAACAAACTACGGCGCGCCCCAGGCTCCTCTCCCGCGTGTTCTGCGCAAGGCCGCCACCAGTGGCGCGTCCGCCGGCGTGCACGGCGCGCATACGAGAATGAGGATGTCTGCTGCACTAACGGCTCCATCGCCTATTCGAATAACAACCCGAAGCTATCGTATCTACAGCTTGTGTGCACGTCGTACTTTACGCAGTTTTCTGGCACATATTACTTTTAAATATTCATTTAGTACAACAATGCACTTGCGCTTGGCAAAGGGCCTAGAATAATGAGGATGAATGCTGCACTTCATGACGTAGTACATGCTTGTAACGTCGGCGACAGCTTCGCCATACATCCCCTTTCACAGCGTTGAATAAAGGCGGTTTTTTTTTTCTTAGTAAAGTAATCTAGCGCTCCTTGTTTTGACGAGGACACACAAAGACATGACTGGACGGGCGCTGTATGAGGCAGCAAATGTGTTTCTGTGCCCTAGTCAAAAAAAAAAGGAGAAAGTGTAGCACTGGGCCCCTACTCGGGGCCTCTCACTCGCTCTCGCTCTCACCCTCTCGCTCTAGCAAACACCATCCGGCTCCCAAAAATATTGTGCAGTATATTTCTAATGCAGTGGGCCCTTCTCTTCCTCGGTCGGCAACAAGTTTTCTTCATAATGACATTTGAACTACATAGTGACGGCGACGAGCCGGGCAAATATTACGGGGTTTTGTGTCCCGAAGGCCTGGTACCTAGGAAGTTATCTCTGTTCGCACCTGTTCAACCTTTATGGTAACAGATCAAACGGGTGAGCAAGATTGTTCATTCCGAACTCTGGCGACAGATTTAACTTTACTATGAGTGTCTACGGATACTTTGCTTCACTCAAGACCCACATTGGCTGGCTCCCAAAAATCTGAAAAACCTAAAATGCATCTTTCACCAATTGACTGAATCTTCGTGGAAAACTACTTTGGTTGAACTGCTTAGGTTACAATAAAATACCAAGCAAAGCAAACAGATGACCCACAGGTTGCATGTCATCAGCGACCCCCACGTCCCGGAAGATATCGTCAAAGTGCTGCAAAAAGGACCCAAATGTGGACTTGAGCCAACAACTGCAGTGCGTGACGTGGCAGCAATGAACCGTTCCATGGCGCGAAAAGAAGATGCAGAATAGCGTAAGAAGTATTTGCTTGAAGATCCTGATTGCCTGCATAAGTTTGCTGTGAGTCGTAAGTCCAGTGATGAGATATCACCCATGCAACATATTGTTAGTAAAATATTCCTGTTTTTTTCAAGCCGACAAGGAAGGAGGTTTCGTCGCTCTGAGCAAAGATGCCTATCATGGAAAAGCGCGTCCGACCGTAAGCAAAAATTTTGCCCCCTAAAAACTTGGGTGTCACGATTGAAAAAAAAGAAGAAAACACTTTTTGCAGTTATGTCAAACTAATGACCTAAATACCTTAGCAAAATGTACATAACAAAGTAAGAAATCTTCCTTCACAGTTTTCTTCAGTGCGGAAACGCAAGAAACGGATGTTCCTTTCAGGGCGATTGTCAGTTAAAGTTACACATGAGGAATTAAGGACCGCAAGTTCCTGTTGAAATTCATTGATAACATAGAAGTGAAAGATGCTTTCGTTATTCCTAAGTCGGACGCTGTCACCTCCTTTTTCCGTGACAAGAATATTCGCTTCGGGTATTCTATTGATATAGAATACCTGTTTTATTCTACACCACGCCATGAATTTTTTGCTGCTCTAAAGACACGTATTGGTGATAGAGGTAAACCAGAGTTCGAGAATGCGGTTGGACTGAGTACTGACAATTTTTTAACCTTATTGGGTGCTTATCTGAGTAGCCCTTTTACGCTTTTAGACAACCGATCGCTCTTGAAAGAAGAGCATTTGTATCGTTTGGTGCCTAGAACGTTTATTATGTGAGCTATTTTGGAAATCGATAGGCTTCTTGACCACTGCATTAAGGGTCCACATGGGTTAAACGTTTTAGTTGCGTAGAAAATTACGATGGGCAATTCTTTACCTTGCCTTGACGAAATTAACAAAGTTTCGGATCTTTTCGAACCCTGCGGCAATGGTCTGTCTTTTGCGCATGAGCTTGCAACTCATGAGCGGCAGATTTTACATATAAACATCAGGTTTTTAAATGAACATGTTTGCTGGCACTATTCTCCGCAAGCGGATAAACAACTGTTGCCCAAGCACTCTGCACATTGCAAAATTGGTATAAGATGCGTAGCGACGCTCTGCCTAGGGTCTGCGATTAGGACGTGTGTTCACCAGCTCCAGTGTAGTTTCGAGCATAAGGTCCAGCGGCTTTTAAATGCCGGATTTCCTCGTTCGGTCAGCCCCTTGGCGGCAAAAACTCTGCTGCAGAAGCACAAACGTAATCATAATCCCAAGGGGGACGAGGCAGGCGAGCAGGATCCCCGAAGAAAGCCTCAGGCGGTACTTTATTACCAGAAGACGGGCCACAACCCTAAGAAGGTGGCGAAGAGGTATGGGGTACCTGTTGTGTTTTGCACCCCGAACAAACTGGCTTGCCTACGCCCCCGAATCACGGGATGTGCTGTGAAAACGTGCATAGCACGCAATATGCTACGAGGAAAATTGTTCAATTGCTGTGGCTTACCAGGCACCGCTAAGTTGCGGGAAAACCTACGTCTGGCAGACCAGGCGTTGTGTGAGTCACCGAATGAGGGAACAAGCAATCGAATAAAAAAATGATGTGAGCGCCCATTTCTCGGCACATTTCAGGTCTTGCTCTTGTAAGCCACGATTTTCCGAGGTGAGAATCCTAAGTAGGAGAAGAGATAAGGTCTCGCGCGAACTGCTAGGTGCATATCACGTTCATTTCAGTGGTCTAGCATGTGTAAGTGAAATATCTGTTTCGTTATATGACGCAGAAATGAAATTATTAGGTTCAACACAAGAAGATGACCTGTCGATTGCTCTTTGCGGTCCCCTGAAGTCCAGATTGGGCGCGGTATATACCTAGTAACCTTTGTGCTTAATGAACACTTCTGAGTGTCGCGCAGCCTTTCTTTTTCTCTTCTGTCTGGCACTTCTATTCTCTCTTTTCCTGTTTTTTTTGCGCTGCAATACCATGTGGTTAAGTAAACACGAACTCGCCAACAAAACGTTATTGTGTGGTATATTTCTGCCTACTCCAGGTTCGGTCCCCTAACGATAAATATATAGAGATATCTTAACACTGCTTGGTGTTCTTTTAAGTTTATGCCTCAAGAGGCCTAGGCTTCATTTTGCAAATGGCGAGATAGTGTCACGAGGTAGTGACAGTGAAGCAAGCAGCAAAACCGTGAACGGCGAAACTAACGTTTTATTGGGCGAACCTGCGCTCTCAAAAGCAGATTACACTCAATGCACAGCGATAGCGACGAACACAGTCGGCGATCGCCAAAAACCTGATATGCCGGTCCAACGCGTCGGTTTTTATACACGAGTCTTCGAAGGTTCCAGAGTAATCGGTGGTGTCCGCGTGTCTTCCAGAAGGAAGGAAGGAAATCAACTTTATTCGAGGTCCTGCAGGCCATGAGAGCTTTGGGCTCTCATGGAGGGGGCGCCTCCCTTGACGGTACCGGGAGGCTGAGTTTCCTGGCGGCGTCGAGGACCTGCTGGACGGCCCAGAGTTGGGGAGCGAGTTCTTCGCTCCGGATTGCTTCTTCAAACTTGCGCTTGTCCTGTTCGTAGATTATGTGAGCTTGCGAGCACGGCCAGAGTAAATGATATACGTTAAGGGTTCTATGGCAATTGGTGCAATAAGACTTGTCGTAGAGCTCAGGCATGTAAAGGTGTAGTCTGTTTTGCGTGGGGTATGTGTCTGTAGCATTCTGAGTGTAACCGCTTGAGCTCGAGTGAGCGTGCGGTGTGGCGTGCTATATTCTCTACGTTGTAGGTAGTATTGTTTAGTGATTTCATTGTATGTAGTGGGGGCGTCCTTGTTCTCCGAGTAGTCGGCTGAAGCAGTGCGGTCTGTAAGCGCGCGCAACCTCGTGTGCCGCCTCGTTAAGGTTGGAGACGTCGCCGATCTTTAATCCTAAAGGCCCGTTTATAGTGCGACGTTATCGGCGTACGGGCGAGCGTCGTTCGCGGTCAGTCACGCTACGTTGGTTGCGCTGCGCCAGCCGAGATACCTTCCCCTCTATACTTCAACGCGCGCGCCGTAGGCTGCTATCTTCGGAGCATGCGCAGAAGGTTCGCCAAGTCGCGCGCCGTCCGCAAAAGCCGTCTGCGGAGTTGTGTTGGCGCTTTTTTGTTCGCGCGCAATGCATTGTGGTGCCAGAGTTCCGCCGACTTCGACGCGCGAATGGCTCAGGAGCCATATCGGCGCCGGGCCCGTCGGGGCGCGTAGGAAGCCGCCGGTACGGAGGTCCTGTCGCCGTGTGTGCCGTAGAGGCTGCTGTCGCGGATGGAAGAATGAAGCTGCTAGAAAAGAAAAAGCGAACGGCCAAGCAGTTCTGCTGTGTTCCTCGGTGCGTGCCAGCGAGATGGAAGGACAGCGATATTTCCGTTCACGCACTTCCCTCCGAGTGGAAAGGCTGAAGCCGCAGAACCAGGTGGATCGCTAACGTCCGCATCGGCAAGGCTGTGACGCTTACAGTGACTGTTTGCTCACGGCATTTTGCACGGGATAATTTCTCCTTACCAGGGGAGACACTATTGTGAACTTGTGAACTCGACCCTAATGCATGACCATGGTGCGTGGCCATTATACATGTCGCTGTGTCACCTTATGTAAACACGTTTCGCATAGCGGGCACTGGCGATTGGGCTATGCATTATTTGCTGCATATGTTAGCCGAAACGCGAAATTCGAGCACAGGTTCGAGACCTGTCACAGCGGTTTCTCCGAGGAACGTCTCTTCTGCACTCGTTAACCACATTGGCTGTAATTAGAGCTCATGTTCGACGCTTCACAGCGGTTTCTTCGAGCAACGTCACCTCTGCGCTCGTTGGCTACACCCGGCTGTAACTCGGGAGGCTTTTGATGCCCAGCACGTCTCGCGCAACTTATACGGGCGTCGGAGATTCAAATGTTTACGAATGATGTACTAGCAAGTTCGGGAAGTGTTGAGTGTAAACGTGCCACGTATGTGGCATGCTAAAGCGGAATAAATATCATGCGTGGTGCGGATGAACTTGCAGCACAGGCGCACTACACGCGGGCACTTCCCAGCGCGACTGATTACGAATTTGCCACTTGCACTTGAGAATCTCCGACGTGCTCAAGAGTGGCCATATGACACTGGTATTTCGCACCGACGGCGAGCCTATCACGTTCATTGCAGAAGTTTGCCACTTACGCGACAGCCACATGTCAATTTTACACGTCCGCCGTCTACTGAGGTGTCGCATACGTATGTGCAGTATTAGTACCGAAGCTAGCTTTATCTGTGTTATTAAATCATCCCCAAGTCAGTGGCAAAACTACTCCGGTCATGTGGTGGTGTTTGCACCTGTGTACTTTGCGTTATGAGCAGCTTTCAACTACGTTTTGCAGATGCTACATTCGGTGTACAACGTTGCATAGCCTTGCACACTCAAACCGTGCTTCATTTCCTTGCAAATGTTTTTTTATAAATATTGTGGCCTGGTTTCTGACGTAAAAAGAAAAAAATTCTGGGTGCAGCCCATATTGAGGCACAATAAAGCATAAACAATTCATTTATTTTTTCAGATGTAGCATGTTAAAGACAGCGGCTGAAAAAAATGCAGTACCAACTGAAAACCTGCCAAGGACGTCATGTCATGATGAGAACAAGGATGCTCATATGAAAGAGCTTTCACTGGCAAGACTTCGCCGACGTGTGTATCGGTCAGCCAAAGTAAGTTAATTTGACTACATGCTGCAGCACTTATGTGCTTATGGTACATACACGGTGTCTACAAGCATGCTATAGATGTCAACACCTTTTAATGCATTACAGAGTGAATCAAGCAAAGAAACTGTTGCCTCCCCATTAGAAGCAAAGGTGTTGCCCCATGCACCTGTCAGCACGACCACCATGGTAAATTGGCTGCCTGCAACTTGTGCACACATTGCTTCACCACTAATTCCTTGGGATTAAACTCTGACATTGCAGGACGATCTCCCATCCCCTGACCGCAACAGCATGGACCAAATAAGTGACAAAGGAAATATGGTAATTTCTTTTTGTATATGTATGTGTTGTGGTAGCTGTCTTTACCTAGACGGTGGCATGCTTTCTGGATTTATATCGTAAAAGTATTGTAGCACGTGGTGTGTGATGGGTGCACATTAATTGCAACTTGTGCACACATTGCTTAACCACTGGTTTCTTGAACTGAACTCTATCTGACATTGCAGGACGATTTCCCATCCCCTAACAGCATGGACCAAAGCCTTGCAAACGCCATAAGGGACAAGGACATAGCAAATATGGCAATTTATTTTTTCTATATGTTTGTGATGTGGTAGCTGTCTTTACCTAGCCGGCAGCATGTTTTCTGGATTAACTTCGTGAAAGGATTGTGGTGTGTGATGGGTGCAAATTAACTGATGCAAAAAGCCTGGCTTTCCTACTTCCAACATTGAATTTAATACATTGACGTGCATTATTGGAATGACAAAAAGAAGCTGCATTTCGCGTCAGATATGTCAGACATTACAACTCTTGCTTTTGTTTTGTGACAGGAACGTGCTTGCCAACCTGGCCTCCGGACATTAATGGCAGAGTACTCAAGAGAAGAAAAAGACGTGGCAAATTTCCTACTAGAAATGGCTTCACGGACAAGGCTTACAGAAAGCAAGGCTGCCCAAGTGACATCGGGTACTTTTCCACAGAAGTTTGTGAACACGATAAATAGTAGCAACGTAAATACATTCACAGGCCTGCCATCATTCGATGTTCTGAATGCTCGTGTGACGTGCTACACAAAAATTCATCCACTTTCAGGACGGCACCAGTTATGTGTAAAAACAATTGCATTGACATTGGTGAAATTGAAGCATATTTCCACTGCATTCTTGAGTCACCTTTTTAACTGTTCTCTAACTACATGTAGCAACATAATTGCAGAGACTGCTCAGTTGATGTGTGAAATTTTAAAAGTAACTGTGGCTGTGCCACCAAAAGATGAATTCCAGTGGCACGTTTGCATATTCGGCATTAGGTGATTCACCTGAAGTCGTGCCATGGCTGGCGATATTGCAAGTAGCCTGTATTGCATAGAGGCATTTGTGCGTGTGACCTTGGCTCCATCAAAGCGTGGCGGCCTTGAGAGTAAGTGCGGTCTTCTGTTTGGAAATCCAGCATTTTTTATGCCACTCAGCCACTTCATACTTTTCAGACACGGTCGTTGCCATGTGATCTACATGCTGCGCTTGTTTGCATTGGCCAAACCTGCAGACTTCAACTTCAACACACTTTTTGTAAATTGGCAATGCACATTCTTTTGCAACTTGTATTCTTTATTGAAGTGCTGATTTACACTACGCATTCTGACGCAAGTTTTCATCTTGTGGTATTCCGAGATATTTGCAGTTCACTTATGATCTGTGTGCATAGAGTTGTGGGTTATTCTTCAATGGATGTTTGTTGTCCCTTTCCTTACTTGTATTTTTTCACAACATAAACCACATGCACTCAATATTTTGTTCACTGTACTTGCCTCATACGTTTTACTCAAGCCCATTTTGTTGCACTTTTTAGCATATGAGGGTATATCTGGCCAAACAGAACATGAGAAGTAACATGGAACAGTGTCAAACCTGCATACGATGAGTATTTAAAAAGTTTGGCCACCAGAGTTGAGTACTCTGAAAGAATGGTTTGATTCAAATGACCCAGCTGGTATATGTACCATAATTTATGCTTCTTCCCAGTTTGTTGAATACAGTGCAAATGTCTGTCCTGGGAAGCATAACTAAACCACTGGTAATACAACATGGGGAGACACTTGTGCAGACTTAACATCAGTGAATGATAATTATTGACCTCCAGAGAGCATATAGAGCTGTCCTTACCATCAACATATCAATAATTGGAAAGTAAGTGACATAAAAGTTTAACATGCACTTAAAGCACTTAACAAACATTTAAAGGGGCACTGAAACACTTCCGACTGATCATAGTTACCTCACTACAAAAGGACACCGCCTGCTGCAAAAATTTTTCGAATCATTGAACTGTAAGCGGAATTAGTAGTTATTACACTGATGCATTGCTTTCTCCTTTCGCCTCAGCTAGTGTGCTGGAAGCTACACGGTTCATGGCAAGGTAGCAAGGTTCTGGTCAAGTTTTTTTTTGCACACATTGCTACTTGTGGTTCAGGAATGTGTAGCACTCTCTAAACGCGAGATGGACGCCTGGAGCTGCATCAGTTACAGAGACCAATAAATACACACGGCTGTCTGATCGTCCTGCGAACAGAGCTTGTGGTGGTCGTGGTATCTATATTATGCGGCATGCCAGTTTCAGGGCCCCTTTAAGAAGGGCACTAACAAAGACAACAAAAGTTGGTTTCATGAGTTCTGCCTGAGTCGCCACTGATATCACGCAGTTGCTCGAGCACAAATTCTGAAACAATAACGTATGAGCCATAGGAAACGAACAGTCATGTCGGCAAAAAAGAAAAAAAGCAGGATATGTATTGTGATAGGTAACCCCAAGCGCCACAGCACAAGGTGAAGCTAAGTTGCAGTTCGGCACATAATAGGATCTCTTCTGCTTACAACGGTGCACGCACATGAACATTTCACTTTACTACGATCTTTGCAATATGAACAGCATTGAAACGCAATGTAGAGATGAAACATTAAAGGAACTGACAACTACACCAAATGTTCCAGGATAAGGTGCCAGGAGAAACAGCCGAGATGTGCTTGCACTTTTGCGACAATCCAGCAGTGCACGAACACTTTGCCTCCACGATCGATGGTTCCCGGAATGCGTCGGCGATTCTCACCACAATCTCGTGCGGGTCCGCTGTCACGTCGGAGGTTTGCACACACGCGCGACCACTTCTACTTAATTACTCTTTGTACCACTGGTACCGACTAAAATGACGTGCTCCGCGTCCACTACCCGTTCTCCCCCCACAAAACAGCGCGAATTAACATCGCAGTGCAACAAACTTAAAGTTTTCACCAAGGAAAGCGTACGCGGGGACCTCCGTAAAGCCGCCATACTGCACAGTGTAGCCAGACCGGGTCAGGCTTCGCAGCGCCCCCTAATGTTGATTTGAGTTGCGAATAGAGGGGTCGTTCTCGCCGACGTAACGCGCGCGCGCGCGCACGCTACGTTACGTTGGCGAAAACAACTCCTTCTACAGTCCGACGCACTGCAGCGCCGACGTAACCGGCGGCTGCCAGCGCGCCCCGAAGGGCCCGGCGCAGATTTGGCTCCTGCTCCATTCGCACGCCGGCGCCGCAGACTGCGTCGACCCACAATGCATTGCGCACGAAGAAAAAGGCGCCAACACAACTCCGCAGACGGCTTTTGCGGACGGCGCGCGACTTGGCGAAAGTTCTGCGCATGCTCCGAAGATAGCAGCCGACGGCGCGCGCGTTGAAGTATAGAGGGGATGGCCTCCCGGCTGACGCAGCGCGACCGACGTAGCGTGACTGACCGCGAACGACGCTCGTCCGCGCGCCGATAACGGCGGACTATAAACGGGCCTTTAGTGTGCCGGGATCCAGTATATGATTTGTTTCTTAACCTCTTTCTTTGTAACAATTCTGAGAGCCTGTGCGCAGACCATGCCCTTTTGGAAAGCTCTGATAGCGGCTATGCAGTCGCTGTAGATATGGCAAAGATTGTCGTCGGTGAGCGCAACAGCAATCGCAACCTGTTCGGCCTGTTCAGGCTTCCTTGCGATTACCGTGGCTGCATGTCTTGAGGATCCACCGCCGTCCACAACCGCCACAGCGAAAGCTTCGTTCGTATGCAGCCGCATCCACAAAAGCTGCGCGTTCGCGGTTCGCCGAGGCTTGGTTAACTAGGAATTGTCCTCTCGCTTGTCGTCTGCCCTCGTTGTTTTCGGGGTGTACGTTTCTCGGCGCAGGTCGTACCGTGATCTTGGCACGGATGTCCCGTGGGAGGTCCGCAAAATCTTTTTCTATGTTTCCTTGAGCAAAGCCTAGCTTCCCTACGATCGTGCGCCCCGGAGGCGTCGTCGAAAGCCTAGCAAGCTGGGTGCGCTGCTGGGCTTCGGCAATTTCTTCCAGGGTGTTGTTCATGCCCACGTGCTCCAGCTTCTCGTTGCTGGTGCTGGTCGGAATGCCGCGGGCTTGCTTGGTGACCTTTCTGATTTGGGAATTAAGTCTGTCTCTTTCGGATCGTGACCAATTGAGCATTGCCGCAACGTATGCGAAGGGACAGGTGAGGAACGCGTGTATGAGTTTGATGGGATTATGTTCCTTGAGGCCCCTGTGTCTACTTGCAATTCTTCTGATGAGCCCGATAGCGTTGTTGGTCTTGGTGATGAGCTTCTGAACCGTAGAGGCATTGACGTCTTTAGTCTCTATGATCATAACCAGGACTCTGATTTTGTCGATGCATGGTATGGCGTGTCCCGAATTGGTTCGTACGGTAATTTTTTTATTATAATCGAAGTCTGACGTGTATTGCCTGCGGCCCTTCTGCGTGGGTCTGCGTTCGAGCAGCTCCGACTTGGTAGGTGAGTATGTGAGTCTTGTGGGAATTAGAAATTCTTCTACGGTATTCGCTGCTTCTTGCAAGATGTCCTGCACCATGCCCGGGGTTCCTTTCGAGACCCACATGGTGATATCATCTGCGTATATAGTGTGCTCGAGCCCGTAGATCTGTCCGAGTTTCTGAGCAAGTCCCGCCATGGTAAAGTTCTACACAATTCGCGTCACGCATGCAGTCAGATTAAACAAGCTTCGGTCACAAAAGAACCTTCGATAACATTCGAGAAACTTCCGATACATGCGGGCGCGTCCCGCACTGAGCGGTAATATTTCTTAGGCGGTGACAAGCACTCACCCGAAAAAGATAAACAAGTCCACATGTCAATATAATTATTCTGGTCAGTCCAACTAAGCCAGGAATTAATCATAACACATAAGTACGTGTAACATGGAACATAAGAAATAGGTTTGCTAATAAAGGAGTAGTCAAACCTCAGTGGCATTTTCTTTCTTGTTATGCACATGGATACCATTTTTTCTGTATTACGCACCATTCCCCATTTGTCGCACCAGTCCATAACGTCGTTCCGTGCAGTATTAAGTAAGGCTCGAACAGCAGGTGACTGGATCTGTTTATAAAGTATAGAGTCAAGGTAGCAAAGCATACCTGGTAGCGATGCTTCCATAGGAGCCCATACGTCCAAAACGTGGCGGTTCATCAGTGGTTCATGGTGCTTAGCGCCATCTGTATCTGGCGGGACCATTGCCGTCGGAAGAAAAAATGAAAAAATAATGTGACGCCATATTCGTTAAAAACAAAAGCGACATCATTTTGTTTTCGAAGGCGCCAAATTTACTTTGTTGGCCTGCCTTTAGAGCTATTTATTCAAATGTCCCGCCATTCGACTTAAGGTGTGTTTCGAGCTTTCAGCGCGGAAATCGATGCAGGAGAAGACCAGCCGTACAGTTGTTGAAATAACACCCCTGCACAGAACTTACTTTCATTGGAGGCCAACGAAAGCTTTAGCTGCAGAGTGCTGGTCATAGCGTCGGATGCCAAGCTCGTCACCCAGCGCAGTCGCACGAAAACTACTACACAATTACATGCCGGTCGGAACTCACTACTTCTGAAGATACGATGCGAAGATACAATACGATGAACGTTGAAGATACCCGCGTAACCAAATACTGACAAACTTCGATGGACTAAAGAGCACAACGTGTGAGGGGGCGTATTTCAACAGGTTAATTTTACGAGCGCGCCTTTCTCCACATTTCAAGAGGTACATTGCGTGCCCCCTGTAACGAGGGGCGCTGAAAAGAAATGTATTTAATAATTGTAATAAAATTAAAGAAACTTGTATTTTCTTAACTCCTCACGAATATATAAAATTGAACAGAAATTTGATTTTCGTTGAATTAATGCGTGTCTCACTTGAATTTAAAAAACGAATTTTTTCTTTCCAAATGCTTGTTCCCTCCAAGCATAGCCGCGCTTCAATCACGGCTCCAATAACCACCCTTACTGCTGTCAGTGACAATTTGTACTTAACCAC
Organism: Dermacentor albipictus; assembly: GCF_038994185.2. Classification (NCBI taxonomy): domain Eukaryota; kingdom Metazoa; phylum Arthropoda; class Arachnida; order Ixodida; family Ixodidae; genus Dermacentor; species Dermacentor albipictus. Next base: position 128,027,219 of record NC_091829.1, read on the forward strand.
TTTTCGCCCCAAGCTTCGCGACCTATTTGGATCGACCTTGATGCAGTCATGAGGAAACAGAATAGAAGAAACGCTGAAACCAATACCAGAAAATATTTCGTTTACATACCCTAAAAGAAAGTAAGGGGCAAAGTACGCTTCCTTGAGGAGCACCTGAGGGGAGAGGAAGAGGTGAAGAGCAAGGGCCATCAATTTCTACAAATTCTGTATGGTGTTTCAAACAGGCGTCAGTTCAGTTACTGAGGAATAGAGGATAGGATAGGAATAAACTTTATTTGTCCAACGGTTATTGATGTTGGTGCCCGGGGCTAGGCTGCCAGGGGTCCATCGCCCGACGAAAATCTTTCGAGATCCTTGGCAACCGCCCTGGCCCGCTGGATTGGCCCACTCCTGGTCTTCGGGTGCCTCGCTCAGGAGGGTGGCTTGCCATCTCTCACTGAGGCGCCCCGCTTCAGAGGGTCCTGATATTGTCGTCGTCCTTCCTCCTTTTCCTTCTTCCTCATGCCGTTGGCATTCCCAAAGCACATGGGCCATATCGGCCCATTCGTGCTCGCACCACGAGCAGCCGGGCGACGGGTGCAGCGCGGGCCACAGGTGGTGCAGCTGGTATGGGTTGGTGAAAGTGCCCCTCTGCAACCCTCTCAGGTCGACCGCCTGGGACCTGTCTAGGCGCCCGTGGGGTTGTGGACATTTTCTTCGTTCTTTCTTATAGTGGCCAAGCACGTCTGTGTACGTTGCCGGAAACTCCTTGACATCGCAGCCGGCGTCCGCGTGATCCCCAGCTCCGTCCGCCGCGATTTTTGTTGTGTCGGCAACTACAGCGGCCGCGCCAGACGGGGTGGCCGTCGCCGTCGCCATCACTCCTTCGCTGGGGTCCCGCACAACAACGCCAGCGGTTGACCTCTGGGGGACCGCGTCGCGGCAGGTAAGCTGCCTCGCGAGGAGGTGGGCGCGCTCGTCGTGGTTGGGTGGAGTGTCGGTGCGTCTTCGGCCGTTATTATTGTTGGTGTCATTATTGTCGCGGCTGTTGTTATTTCCAAGCTCCCCGACATGCGCGGGGAACCACTTGAGGGACTTGTTTGTAATTGTGCCGGATCCGAAGTCCCCGGCCCGGGCGTTGAGCATGCGCGCCACATCCGCGGACACCCAACCTTTGGGGTAGTTCCGAATCGCTGTTTTGGAGTCGCTAATAATCAGGTTATACTCCGCACCTCCGTGGAGTACCGCGAGGGCTATGGCCATCTCTTCTGCTGCTTCGGCCGACGGCAGCCTCGCTGATGCCGTGGCTCGGATCGTTCCCTATGTATCTACGACTGCCATGGAGAAGGCGGACGCCACCGCCGTCGGTCGGCAGTGTCGATGTTGCCGCTGTTGCTGCTGCCGTTTTACTCGTAATAGTAGAAGTGATGGTGGTGCTGGTAACTGCGGTTCATCCCGCACATTCCCTTGTAGCGGCGGAGGTGGTCGGCGCCCCTCGTCGCCATCAGAGTCACCGACTGGCCGCGGGTACCTGGCTGCATCGACGAAGAGGACGCCTTCTCGTCTTCCATGCTTCTCGAGGATTGCTACCGCCTGCGTATACGTCTGTGCACGTCATGCACCGGGTGCATATCCTTCGGCATGTTTTCCGTCTGTATGGCGTCCCTGACTTCCAGTAGCAGTGATTCCTTCAGTCCACGCGCCTCGTGATATCGAATCCCGAGCAAGTCTAGAATTCATCTTCCCGTTACGGTGATCGACAGCCTTTCCAGCTACGTGATTCTCTGCGCCTCGGCGATCACCTCGAGCGTGTTGTGTATGCCCAACTCGAAGATCCTGTGGGTTGGCGTGTACTGGGGTACCCCCAGGGCCGTCTTGAAGGCCCTGCGGATGGCGATGTTCAGCTTGTCGGTTTCGCTCCTGTTCCAGTCGGCGTACGCGGCTACGTATGCTATGTGGCTCAGCGCGTACGCCTGTATCAGCCTTGTAACGTTGTGTTCCTTCATTCCTTTCCTCCTGTTCGCGACCAGCCACACGAGGTGGGCAACCAGCTCGCGGTTGGCACCGTTATCTTCCAGCCACAAGCCGAACACTCGCAACTTGGACACCATCGGTATTCGGGTCCCCTCCCTCGTCGTGACGCGGACTCCCAAACGACGGGCGTCTAGCACGCCCTGCGGAAAGGGTCCTTTCTTGCGCGGCCTGTAGAGCAGGACCTCCGACTTGCCGGGTGAGCAGACGAGTGCCGTGTCTTCGACGTGCCGCTCGAATTCACGGACAGCCCGCTACAGTCGGTCTTAATGCCCTCTATCGCATCAAGACGCTCCGGCAGGCTGATAATGACGCGGTTGAAAAGCATGGGGGAGAGTACGGAGCCCTGCGGCGTTCACGCACCACTCATTCGGAGCGTTCGTGGGGGGCCCCGTCGATCTTGACTGTCGCCTCGCGCCCATTCAGGAAGCTGCTGACATATCGGTGGAACCTCATCTCGAGATGGAGTCGGCTGATTTTGTCCAGTACGGCCACGTGCTTCACAGTGTCGAAGGCGCTCTTGAGGTCTAGCCTGAGCAGGGTGCGCAGGTGCGTGCTCGGAGCGTTCACGACCTGTTCCTTGATCTGCAGCATGGCATCCTGCGTGGAAAGTCCATTCCGGAAACCGATGATGCGGCGGCCGAAGGAGTCCTGCTTCTCGAGAAGCGTCATCACCCTGTTAAGGCAGGCATGCTCCATCAGTTTCCCAACGCAGGAAGTGAGGGAGATCGGCGTCAAGTTTTGGACCTCCAGTGGTTTGCCCGGCTTTGGTATCAGTATAACGTCCACGGTCTTCCAATCTTGCGTGATTGGGCCCTCCTTCAAGCACGCGTTGACGTACTCGCAGAGCTTCTCGATGGCGTCGTCGTTCAGGCTCCTCAGGATTTTGTTGGTGATCCTGTGAGGACCGGGCGCCGAGTTGGTCTTCAGTAGCTGGAGGACCGTTCTAATTTTCTGCACGGGAACGTACGCGTCAAGCTCCTGGTTGGGAGCCCCGCGGTACTCTGGGTGACTCTGCCCTTCCGGGCGTGCGAGGTGCGTCTGCACGATCTCTTCCACGAAGGCTAGAGGGTCGTCCTTGTGCTTGTGTCACAGCTTGGCCATCTCTGTACGGGTCGCCGTTCTGGTGTTTGCTGGGTCGAGCAGGTGCCTGAGAATCTTCCTGTTGCGTCCAGCGCTCATGTTCCCGTTCATCGTGTCACACAGCTCCTGCCATTCTTGCTCGCACAGGCGGGCGCAATGCGTCTCGATCTCCAGGTTGATTTCGGCGATCTTCTTCCATATCTTCCTGTTGAGTTTTTGCCTACTCGCTCTCCGTTGCATGGATTTCTTGGCTGCAATGAGATGTGCCAGCCGACTGTCCACATTGGATGGTTGGGGAGCGCCGTCGTCCACGGCTCCGCGGGATCTGCCTGCCTCTGCTTTGGTTGGTTCTTGTCGCCAGTCTGCCCATACAAACTCATCGGTGGCTTTCTCTACGTCCGCGAGTAGTACTCTGTACCATTCGCTGTTGTCTTCAATCGGGCCTTCCTTCTTGTCTTGTTCTCTATTTCTCCGGAATCAGTCCCAGTCTACGATTCTGGCCTTTCGACATAGGACTATAGAACTCCTATTATCTTAAGCTTGAGAACCAATTGGTATATGAACCTGGCAACGTTTAACGCTAGAACGTTATCCTAGTGAGGCGAGTCTGGCAGTACTATTGGAGGAGTTAGAGGGCAGTAATCGGGATATAATAGAGCTCAGGGAAGTTAGGAGGCAAAAAGAAGCATATACAGTGCTAAAAAGCGGGCACGTGCTGTGCTACCGGGGCTCAGCGGATAGATGAGAACTAAGAGTCCGATTCCTGAATAATAGGAATATAGCAGGTAACATACAGGAATTCTATAGCATTAACGAGAGGGTGGCAGGTCTTCTTGTGAAACTTAATAAGAGGTACAAAATGAAGGTTGTACAAGTCTAAGCCCCTACATCCAGTCATGGTGACCAAGAAGTCGAAAGCGTCTATGAAGACGTAGAATTGGCGATGCGTAGAGTGAAAACAGAATGCACTATACTAATGGGCGACTTCAATGCCAAGGTAGGCAAGAAGCAGGCTGGAGATAAGACAGTAGGGGAATATGGTATAGGCACTAGGAATAGCAGGGGAGAGTTATTAGTAGAGTTTGCGGCACAGAATAATATGCGGACAATGAATAACTTCTTCCGTAAGCGGGAAAGCCGAAAGTGGACGTGGAGGAGCCTGAACGGCGAGACTAGAAATGAAATAGACTTCATACTCAGCGCTAACCCTGACATCATAAAAGATGTGGACGTGCTCAACAAGGTGCGATGCAGTGACCATAGGATGGTAAGAACTCGAATTAGCCTAGACCTGAGGAGGGAACGGAAGAAACTGGTACATAAGAAGCCGATCAGTGAGTTAGCGGTAAGAGGGAAAATAGAGGAATTGCAGATCAAACTACAGAACAGGTATTCGGCTTTAACTCAGGAAGAGGATTTTAGTGTTGAAGCAACGAACGACAATTTTGTGGGGATCATTAAGAAGTGTGCAATAGAAGTCGGTGCTAACTCCGTTAGACATGGTACCAGTAAGCTATCGCAGGAGACGAAAAATCTGATCAAGAACCACCAATGTATGAAAGCCTCTAACCCTACAGCTAGAATAGAACTGGCAGAGCTTTCGAAGTTAATCAAGAAGCCTAAGACAGCTGACATAAGGAAGTAAAGTATGGATAGAACTGAACATGCTCTCAGGAACGGAGGAAGCCTAAAAGCAGTGAAGAAGAAACTAGGAATTGGCAAGAATCAGGTCGATGCATGCGTTAAGAGAAAAAGCCGGCAATATAATTACTAATATGGATGAGATAGTTCAAGTGGCTCAGGAGTTCTATAGAGATTTATACAGTACCAGTGGCACTCACGACGATAATGGAACAGCGAATAGTCTAGAGGAATTCGAAATCTCCCAGATAACATTGGAAGAAGTAAAGAAAGCGTTGGGAGCTATGCAAAGGGGGAAGGCAGCTGGGGAGGGTCAGGTAACAGCAGATATTCTGAAGGATGGTGGGCAGATTGTTCTAGAGAAACTGGCCACCCTGAATACGCAATGCCTCATGACCTCGAGCGCACCGGAATCTTGGAAGAACGACAACATAATTGTAATCCATAAGAAAGGGGACGCCAAAGATTTAAAATAATATAGACAGATCAGCTTACTGTCAGTTGCCAACAAACTATTTACTAAGGTAATCGCAAATAGTATCAGGAACACGTTAAAATTCGGTCAAAAAAAGGACCAGGGCGGATTCCGTAAAGGCTACTCAATAATAGACCATATTGATAGTATCAATCCGGTGATAGAGAAAAGTGCGGAATATAACCAATCCTTATATATAGCTTTCATTGATTACGAGAAAGCGTTTGATTCAGTCGAAACCTCAGCAGTCATGGAGGCATTGCGGAATCAGGGTGCAGACGAGCCGTATGTCAAAATACTGAAAGATATCTATAGCAGATCCACAGCAACCGTAGTCCTCCATAAAGAAAGCAACAAAATCTCAATAAAGAAGGATGTCAGACAGGGAGATACAAACTTTCCAGTGCTATTCACAGCCTCTTTGCAGGAGGTATTCAGAGATCTGTATTCGGAAGGATTGTGGATAAGAGTTACAGCAGAATACCTTAGTAACTGGCGATTCCCTGATGATATTGGCTTGCTTAGTAACACAGGGGACCAATTGCAATGCATGCTCACTGACCTGGAGAGGCAAAGCAGAAGAATGGGTCTAAACATTAATCTGCAGAAACCTAATTTAATGTTTAAGAGTCTCGGAAGAGAGCAGCAAATTACAATAGGTAGCGAAACACTGGAAGTGGTAAGGGAATACATTTACTTAGGGCAGGTTGTGATGGTGGATCCGGATCATGAGACGGAAATTATCAGAAGAATAAGAATGGGCTGGGGTGCGTTTGGCAGGCATTCTCAGATCATGAAGAACAGGCTGCCATTACCCCTCACGAGAAAAGTGTATAATAGCTGTGTCTTACCAGTACTCACCTACGAGGCAGAAACCTGGAAGCTTACGAAAGGGGTTCTACTTAAATTGAGGACGACGCAACGAGCTATGGAAAGAAGAATGATGGGTGTAACGTTAAGGGAAAAGAAAAAAGGAGATTGGGTGAGGGAACAAATGCGAGTTGATGACATCTTAGTTCGAGATTGTAAATTTCTAATGGTGCTTCAATTTCATCGCTAACTTTAGGCGTCATATTGTTGCGGTGCGTTTCCATAGAACGATGCGCGCAAGAGGGAGACATAGAATATGTGGTAGTCTGTCTAAAGGAACTGTAACGTTTGTACCAGCCTGCGCATTTACTGCTAGCTTTTTCCTATGTAAGTAGTTATAAGTACGTTAGTGCGTCGGGCTTCCTCTTCGTAACATTTGGTGGAGGTGCTGCATAACGACTCAGAGTGGAGCTTCGCAGTGGCCGCCGCTTTGGTTTTTCACCGATGTCGCTGGAAGCTATGTGGGGTTCGGCAACGACTGCATAGGCTGCGTACTCTCGTACTCACGCATCCGCGTGATCCGGGGACCTGTGACACCGATAGCGCCAACGTCGACGACTTCGCAGAGATGTATGAGCAGATCAGCAGCCACAACATATGGGATCCCACTGTGATGCTGGCGAACATGATATTTTACTCGGCGGGAAGAGCGCGAGTGTGGTTGCAAAATGACGAAGCAGAATGACGTGACAGTGAGACCTGCAAGCAGTAGCTGCGAGATTTTTTCGG